>NW_027175427.1:1376666-1720833 GCF_028021215.1 Eschrichtius robustus
GTGCTTTAAAGGCGATTCGAATCTACCTCCTGAAACCTGTTTCCTGCAATTCTGCCTTGCTTTCAAATCCTCTTCATTGCCTTCCCTGAATATATTTGTGGACGAGAGTTATCATTTATAACTCAGCAGGTTTGTGAATTGCAGTGCCCCTGAGCTCCATTTTTCAACTGTCTTTTTTGGGAGCTGGCCACAAAAGCACGGGATTGCCTCAGGCCCTATTCTGGTTCCCGGCGGCAGGCTGAACCTGTGTTTAATTCTTCTTCCTGATGGGAAAATAGAGTGACCTGTGCCTGTCCCAACACCTAGATCTAGTCTCTCATTGGTTGCCCGTCTTCCCGTTCATCCTCAGGACAAATTGCAACCTGTAGGGAACAGGAGCTTAAAGGTGCTGATTCTCCAAGTAGGGAGATTGCTAGTAAAGTAGCTGGAAAGGCGAACCCCAGCACAAGGAGATGAGAAATGTGGTTCATTTTGGAAACCTTTCAAAATCACACGGTGTACCATCTTCTGGGTTTCTCATGCATGTTTTCGATGTAGGAAGATGCCCTTGAACCTGGAGATTTGGGACCCATGGGATGGGTACCACGCAGTATTACTTTAAAGGGTCTGCGTTTGCTCTCCCAACCTCACCAAACCTCTCAGCCCCAAGAGTGTCCACCCTTATGTCTCATCCAGCTGTGGGTCTAGATATGGTCAATCCAGGTTGCATCACAGCCCCTGAACGAATTTTGTAAGTATTTCTCTCTCTTTCACTGTCTTTGTTTTACGGGTTTTTAAAAGTAATTTATTTTTATAATGGGGTTTAGCTGCTTTTCACGGCTGTATTTAAGCAGCTTTACACCCACTTGACTCACTTCCAGACAGATATCAATACATAGGTTTTAAGATTCTTACTAGTCACGTATATTCTTGTGCGGTGAATAGGGGGTGTTGTGTCCAGTTCACTGAGCAAGGAGTAGGTCTTTTCTATTACATATTGGGTGTATGGAACGGTATCTGAGCGAATTTGAAACCCTTGTTTTATGCATCACCCCACCTCACCTTTCCCGTTAAGCAGCCATAGTGTGTTTTCTAAACGTGTGACTCTGTTCTGTTTTGTAATTCAGTTCAAGTGTAGCGGTTTTTACATTCCCTCTATAAGTGATACCTTATGATAAGTGTCTTTTTCTGTGTGACTTATTTCACTTGGAATCGTCGTTCCTAAATCCACTCATCTTGCTTCTCCTAGCCTTATGACATTGATTTCATGTCTGAGTGATATTCCATTGTACATAAGGACCACAACTTCTTTATCCATTTTTCTCTTTCCTGGGATATTTAAGGTGTCATGAACTGGAGGTTCTTGTCAACAGAGCAGCCCTAAACTTTGGGGTGCCTGTGTCTTGCTGATTTTTAGTTTTCCCAATTTATACGCCCATGAGTGGACGTGCCCTATGCTCCCTAAGCTGTGTTTTTTCGATGTTTCAGGACACACCGTACACTTCTCCAGAGTGGCTGTTGGCAATTAACATCCCGCCTATCAGCGTAGCAAGGCTGCCATTTCTCCATGGCCTGTCCTGCATTTCTGGTTTTGACACTCTTTTAGCATGGCCCTTTTGACCGATGGGAAGCGAGACTTCTTTGTAGCGCTGATTTGCCTTTCCAGGGTGCTTGGTTGGCCAAAAAGGGCGTATGCGTTTTTTCCTGAATATATTCAGGAAAAAACGCATACGCCCTTTTTGGCCAAGGGCATCATTGTCGACCTTTTGCCGCTTTTCATGTGCTTTAAAGGCAATTCGAATCTACCTCCTGAAATCTGTTTCCTGCAATTCTGCCTTGCTTTCAAATCCTCTTCGTTCCATTCCCTCAATATATCTGTGGATGAGAGTTATCATTTATAACTCTGCGGGTTTGTGAATTGCAGTGTCCCTGAGCTCCATTTTTCAACTCGCTTTTTTGGGAGCTGGCCGCAAAAGCGCAGTATTGCCTCAGGCGCTATTGTGCTTCTGGGCGGCAGGCTGAGCCTGTGGTTAATTCTTCTTCCTGATGGGAAAATAGAGTGACCTGTGCCTGTCCCAACACCTAGATCTAGTCTCTCATTGGTTGCCCCTCTTCCCGTTCATCCTCAGGACAAATTGCAACCTGTATGGATCAGAAGCTTAAAGGTGATGATTCTGCAAGTAGGGAGATTGCTAGTAAAGTAGCTGGAAAGGCGAACCCGAGCACAAAGAGGTGAGAAATGGGGTGCGTTTTAGAAACCTTTCAAAATCACACGGTGTACCATCTTCTTAGTTTCTCATGCATGTTTTCGATGTAGGAAGATGCCCTTGAAACTGGAGATTTGGGACCCATGGGATGGGTACCACGCAGTATTACTTTAAAGGGTCTGCGTTTGCTCACCCAACCTCACCCAACCTGTCAGCCCCAAGAGTGTCCAACCTTATGTCTCATCCAGCTGTGGGTCTAGATATGGTCAATGCAGGTTGCATCACAGCCCCTGAACGAATTTTGTAAGAATTTCTCTCTCTTTCACTGTCTTTGTTTTACGGGTTTTTCAAAGTAATTTATTTTTATAATGGGGTTTATCTGCTTTTCACGGCTGTGTTTATGCGGCTTTACACCCACTTGACTCACTTCCAGAGAGATATCAATACATAGGTTTTACGATTCTTACTAGTCAGATATATTCTTGTGCGGTGAATAGGGGGTGTTGAGTCCTGTTCACTGAGCAAGGTGTAGGTCTTTTCTATTACATATTGGGTGTATGGAACGGTATCTGAGCGAATTTGAAACCCTTGTTTTATGCATCACCCCACCTCACCTTTCCCGTTAAGCAGCCATAGTGTGTTTTCTAAACGTGTGACTCTGTTCTGTTTTGTAATTCAGTTCAAGTGTAGCAGTTTTTACATTCCCTCTATAAGTGATAGCTTATGATAAGTGACTTTTTCTGTGTGACTTATTTCACTTAGAATCGTCGTACCTAAATCCACTCATCTTGCTTCTACTAGCCTTATGACATTGATTTCATGTCTGAGTGATATTCCATTGTACATAAGGACCACAACTTCTTTATCCATTTTTCTCTTTCCTGGGATATTTACGGTGTCATGAAGTGGAGGTTCTTGTCAACAGAGCTGCCCTAAACTTTGGGGTGCCTGTGTCTTGATGATTTTTAGTTTTCCCAATTTATACGCCCATGAGTGGACGTGCCCTATGCTCCCTAAGCTGTGTTTTTTTGATGTTTCAGGACACACCATACACTTCTCCAGAGTGGCTGTTGGCAATTTACATCCCTCCCATCAGCGTAGCAAGGCTGCCATTTCTCCATGGCCTGTCCTGCATTTCTGGTTTTGACACTTTTTGCAGCATGGCCCTTTTGACCGATGGGAAGCGAGAATTCTTGGTAGCGATGATTTGCCTTTCCAGGTTGCTTGGTTGGCCAAAAAGGGCATATGCGTTTTTTCCTGAATATATTCAGGAAACAACGCATACGCCCTTTTTGGCCAAGGTCATCATTGTCGACGTTTTGCCACCTTTCATGTGCTTTAAAGGCGATTCGAATCTACCTCCTGAAACCTGTTTCCTGCAATTCTGCCTTGCTTTCAAATCCTCTTCATTGCCTTCCCTGAATATATTTGTGGACGAGAGTTATCATTTATAACTCAGCAGGTTTGTGAATTGCAGTGCCCCTGAGCTCCATTTTTCAACTGTCTTTTTTGGGAGCTGGCCACAAAAGCACGGGATTGCCTCAGGCCCTATTCTGGTTCCCGGCGGCAGGCTGAACCTGTGTTTAATTCTTCTTCCTGATGGGAAAATAGAGTGACCTGTGCCTGTCCCAACACCTAGATCTAGTCTCTCATTGGTTGCCCGTCTTCCCGTTCATCCTCAGGACAAATTGCAACCTGTAGGGAACAGGAGCTTAAAGGTGCTGATTCTCCAAGTAGGGAGATTGCTAGTAAAGTAGCTGGAAAGGCGAACCCCAGCACAAGGAGATGAGAAATGTGGTTCATTTTGGAAACCTTTCAAAATCACACGGTGTACCATCTTCTGGGTTTCTCATGCATGTTTTCGATGTAGGAAGATGCCCTTGAACCTGGAGATTTGGGACCCATGGGATGGGTACCACGCAGTATTACTTTAAAGGTTCTGCGTTTGCTCTCCCAACCTCACCAAACCTCTCAGCCCCAAGAGTGTCCACCCTTATGTCTCATCCAGCTGTGGGTCTAGATATGGTCAATCCAGGTTGCATCACAGCCCCTGAACGAATTTTGTAAGAATTTCTCTCTCTTTCACTGTCTTTGTTTTACGGGTTTTTAAAAGTAATTTATTTTTATAATGGGGTTTAGCTGCTTTTCACGGCTGTATTTAAGCGGCTTTACACCCACTTGACTCACTTCCAGACAGATATCAATACATAGGTTTTAAGATTCTTACTAGTCACGTATATTCTTGTGCGGTGAATAGGGGGTGTTGTGTCCAGTTCACTGAGCAAGGAGTAGGTCTTTTCTATTACATATTGGGTGTATGGAACGGTATCTGAGCGAATTTGAAACCCTTGTTTTATGCATCACCCCACCTCACCTTTCCCGTTAAGCAGCCATAGTGTGTTTTCTAAACGTGTGACTCTGTTCTGTTTTGTAATTCAGTTCAAGTGTAGCGGTTTTTACATTCCCTCTATAAGTGATACCTTATGATAAGTGTCTTTTTCTGTGTGACTTATTTCACTTGGAATCGTCGTACCTAAATCCACTCATCTTGCTTCTCCTAGCCTTATGACATTGATTTCATGTCTGAGTGATATTCCATTGTACATAAGGACCACAACTTCTTTATCCATTTTTCTCTTTCCTGGGATATTTAAGGTGTCATGAACTGGAGGTTCTTGTCAACAGAGCAGCCCTAAACTTTGGGGTGCCTGTGTCTTGCTGATTTTTAGTTTTCCCAATTTATACGCCCATGAGTGGACGTGCCCTATGCTCCCTAAGCTGTGTTTTTTCGATGTTTCAGGACACACCGTACACTTCTCCAGAGTGGCTGTTGGCAATTAACATCCCGCCTATCAGCGTAGCAAGGCTGCCATTTCTCCATGGCCTGTCCTGCATTTCTGGTTTTGACACTCTTTTAGCATGGCCCTATTGACCGATGGGAAGCGAGACTTCTTTGTAGCGCTGATTTGCCTTTCCAGGGTGCTTGGTTGGCCAAAAAGGGCGTATGCGTTTTTTCCTGAATATATTCAGGAAAAAACGCATACGCCCTTTTTGGCCAAGGGCATCATTGTCGACCTTTTGCCGCTTTTCATGTGCTTTAAAGGCAATTCGAATCTACCTCCTGAAATCTGTTTCCTGCAATTCTGCCTTGCTTTCAAATCCTCTTCGTTCCATTCCCTCAATATATCTGTGGATGAGAGTTATCATTTATAACTCTGCGGGTTTGTGAATTGCAGTGTCCCTGAGCTCCATTTTTCAACTCGCTTTTTTGGGAGCTGGCCGCAAAAGCGCAGTATTGCCTCAGGCGCTATTGTGCTTCTGGGCAGCAGGCTGAGCCTGTGGTTAATTCTTCTTCCTGATGGGAAAATAGAGTGACCTGTGCCTGTCCCAACACCTAGATCTAGTCTCTCATTGGTTGCCCCTCTTCCCGTTCATCCTCAGGACAAATTGCAACCTGTATGGATCAGAAGCTTAAAGGTGATGATTCTGCAAGTAGGGAGATTGCTAGTAAAGTAGCTGGAAAGGCGAACCCGAGCACAAAGAGGTGAGAAATGGGGTGCGTTTTAGAAACCTTTCAAAATCACACGGTGTACCATCTTCTGAGTTTCTCATGCATGTTTTCGATGTAGGAAGATGCCCTTGAAACTGGAGATTTGGGACCCATGGGATGGGTACCACGCAGTATTACTTTAAAGGGTCTGCGTTTGCTCACCCAACCTCACCCAACCTGTCAGCCCCAAGAGTGTCCAACCTTATGTCTCATCCAGCTGTGGGTCTAGATATGGTCAATGCAGGTTGCATCACAGCCCCTGAACGAATTTTGTAAGAATTTCTCTCTCTTTCACTGTCTTTGTTTTACGGGTTTTTCAAAGTAATTTATTTTTATAATGGGGTTTATCTGCTTTTCACGGCTGTGTTTATGCGGCTTTACACCCACTTGACTCACTTCCAGAGAGATATCAATACATAGGTTTTACGATTCTTACTAGTCAGATATATTCTTGTGCGGTGAATAGGGGGTGTTGAGTCCTGTTCACTGAGCAAGGTGTAGGTCTTTTCTATTACATATTGGGTGTATGGAACGGTATCTGAGCGAATTTGAAACCCTTGTTTTATGCATCACCCCACCTCACCTTTCCCGTTAAGCAGCCATAGTGTGTTTTCTAAACGTGTGACTCTGTTCTGTTTTGTAATTCAGTTCAAGTGTAGCAGTTTTTACATTCCCTCTATAAGTGATAGCTTATGATAAGTGACTTTTTCTGTGTGACTTATTTCACTTAGAATCGTCGTACCTAAATCCACTCATCTTGCTTCTACTAGCCTTATGACATTGATTTCATGTCTGAGTGATATTCCATTGTACATAAGGACCACAACTTCTTTATCCATTGTTCTCTTTCCTGGGATATTTAAGGTGTCATGAAGTGGAGGTTCTTGTCAACAGAGCAGCCCTAAACTTTGGGGTGCCTGTGTCTTGCTGATTTTTAGTTTTCCCAATTTATACGCCCATGAGTGGACGTGCCCTATGCTCCCTAAGCTGTGTTTTTTCGAAGTTTCAGGACACACCGTACACTTCTCCAGAGTGGCGGTTGGCAATTTACATCCCTCCCATCAGCGTAGCAAGGCTGCCATTTCTCCATGGCCTGTCCTGCATTTCTGGTTTTGACACTTTTTGCAGCATGGCCCTTTTGACCGATGGGAAGCGAGACTTCATTGTAGCGCTGATTTGCCTTTCCAGGTTGCTTGGTTGGCCAAAAAGGGCGTATGCGTTTTTTCCTGAATATATTCAGGAAAAAACGCATACGCCCTTTTTGGCCAAGGGCATCATTGTCGACGTTTTGCCATGTTTCATGTGCTTTAAAGGTGATTCGAATCTACCTCCTGAAACCTGTTTCCTGCAATTCTGCCTTGCTTTCAAATCCTCTTCGTTTCCTTCCCTCAATATATTTGTGGACGAGAGTTATCATTTATAACTCAGCAGGTTTGTGAATTGCAGTGCCCCTGAGCTCCATTTTTCAACTGTCTTTTTTGGGAGCTGGCCGGAAAATAAGGGATTGCCTGAGGCCCTATTCTGGTTCCTGGCGGCAGGCTGAGCCTGTGGTTAATTCTTCTTCCTGATGTGAAAATAGAGTGACCTGTGCCTGTCCCAACACCTAGATCTAGTCTCTCATTGGTCGCCCCTCTTCCCGTTCATCCTCAGGACAAAGTGCAACCTGTATGGAACAGGAGGTTAAAGGTGCTGTTTCTCCAAGTAGGGAGATTACTAGTTAAGAAGCTGGAATGGGGAACCCGAGCACAAGGAGATGAGAAATGAGGTGCGTTTCAGAAACCTTTCCCGTTCAGACGGTGTACCATCTTCTAGGATTCTCATGCATGTTTTCGATGTAGGAAGATTCCCTTGAACCTGGACATTTGGGACCTTGGGATGGGTACCACACAGTATTACTTTAAAGGGTCTGCGTTTGCTCACCCAACCTCACCAAACCTCTCATCCCCAAGAGTGTCCACCCTTATGTCTCATCCAGCTGTGGGTCTAGATATGGTCAATCCAGGTTGCATCACAGCCTCTGAACGAATTTTGTAAGAATTTCTCTCTCTTTCACTGTCTTTGTTTTACGGGTTTTTAAAAGTAATTTATTTTTATAATGGGGTTTAGCTGCTTTTCACGGCTGTGTTTATGCGGATTTACACTCACTTGACTCACTTCCAGAGAGATATCAATACATAGGTTTTAAGATTCTTACTAGTCACATATATTCTTGTGCGGTGAATAGGGGGTGTTGAGTCCAGTTCACTGAGCAAGGAGTAGGTCTTGTCTATTACATATTGGGTGTATGGAACGGTATCTGAGCAAATTTAAAACCCTTGTTTTATGCATCACCCCACATGGCCTTTCCCGTTAAGCAGCCATAGTGTGTTTTCTGAACGTGTGAGTCTGTTCTGTTTTGTAATTCAGTTCAAGTGTAGCGGTTTTTACATTCCCTCTATAAGTGATAGCTTATGATAAGTGTCTTTTTCTGTGTGACTTAGTTCACTTAGAATCGTCATACCTAAATCCACTCATCTTGCTTCTACTAGCCTTATGACATTGATTTCATGTCTGAGTGATATTCCTTTGTACATAAGGACCACAACTTCTTTATCCATTTTTCTCTTTCCTGGGATATTTAAGGTGTCATGAAGTGGAGGTTCTTGTCAACAGAGCAGCCCTAAACTTTGGGGTGCCTGTGTCTTTCTGATTTTTAGTTTTCCCAATTTATACGCCCATGAGTGGACGTGCCCTATGCTCCCTAAGCTGTGTTTTTTCGATGTTTCAGGACACACCGTACACTTCTCCAGAGTGGCTGCTGACAATTTACATCGCACCCATCAGCGTAGCAAGGCTGCCATTTCTCCATGGCCTGTTCTGCATTTCTGGTTTTGACACATTTTGCAGCATGACCCTTTTGACCGATGGGAAGCGAGACTTCTTTGTAGCGCTGATTTGCCTTTCCAGGTTGCTTGGTTGGCCAAAGAGGGCGTATGCGTTTTTTCCTGAATATATTCAGGAAAAAACGCATACGCCCTTTTTGGCCAAGGGCATCATTGTCCACGTTTTGCCGCTTTTCATGTGCTTTAAAGCCGATTCGAATCTACCTCCTGAAACCTGTTTCCTGCAATTCTGCCTTGCTTTCAAATACTCTTCGTTGCCTTCCCTCAATATATTTGTGGACGAGAGTTATCATTTATAACTCTGCAGGTTTGTGAATTGCAGTGCCCATGTGCTCCATTTTTCAACTGGCTTTTTTGGGAGCTGGCCGCAGAAGCGCGGGATTGCCTCAGGCACTATTCTGCTTCCCGGCGGCAGGCTGAGCCTGTGGTTAATTCTTCTTCCTGATGGGAAAATAGAGTGACCTGTGCCTGTCCCAACACCTAGATCTAGTCTCTCATTGGTTGCCCCTCTTCCCGTTCTTCCTCAGGACAAATTGCAACCTGTACAGATCAGGAGGTTAAAGGTGCTTTTTCTCCAAGAAGTGTGATTGCTAGTAAAGTAGCTGGAATGGCGAACCCGAGCACAAGGAGATGAGAAATGAGGTGCGTTTTAGAAACCTTTCCCGATCAAACGGTGTACCATCTTCTGGGTTTCTCATGCATGTTTTCGATGCAGGAAGATGCCCTTGAAACTGGAGATATGGGACCCATGGGATGGGTACCACACAGTATTATTTTAAAGGGTCTGCGTTTGCTCACCCAACCTCACCAAACCGGTCAGCCCCAAGAGTGTCCACCCTTAGGTCTCATCCAGCTGTTGGTCTAGATATGGTCAATCCAGGTTGCATCACAACCCCTGAACGAATTGTGTAAGAATTTCTCTTCTTTCACTGTTTTTGTTTTACGGGTTTTTACAAGTAATTTATTTTTATAATGGGGTTTAGCTGCTTTTCACGGCTGTGTTTATGCGGCTTTACACCCACTTGACACACTTCCAGAGAGATATCAATACATAGGTTTTAAGATTCTTACTAGTCAGATATATACTTGTGCGGTGAATAGGGGGTGTTGAGTCCAGTTCACTGAGCAAGGAGTAGGTCTTGTCTATTACATATTGGGTGTATGGAACGGTATCTGAGCTAATTTGAAACCCTTGTTTTATGCATCACACCACCTCACCTTTCCCGTTAAGCAGCCATAGTGTGTTTTCTAAACGTGTGACTCTGTTCTCTTTTGTAATTCAGTTCATGTGTAGCAGTTTTTACATTCCCTCTACAAGTGTTAGCTTATGATAAGTGTCTATTTCGGTGTGACTTATTTCACTTATAGTCATCGTACCTAAATCCACTCATCATGCTGCTTCTAGCCTTATGACATTGATTTCATGGCTGAGTGATATTCCATTGTACATAAGGACCACAACTTCTTTATCCATTTTTCTCTTTCCTGGGATATTTAAGGTGTCATGAAGTGGAGGTTCTTGTCAACAGAGCAGCCCTAAACTTTGGTTTGCCTGTGTCTTGCTGATTTTTAATTTTCCCAATTTATACGCCCATGAGTGGAAGTGCCCTATGCTCCATAAGCTGTGTTTTTTCGATGTTTAAGGCCACACCGTACACTTCTCCAGAGTGGTTGCTGGCAATTTACGTCCCGCCCATCAGCGTAGCAAGGCTCCCATTTCTCCATGGCCCGTCCTGCTTTTGTGGTTTTGACACATTTTTCAGCATGGCCCTTTTGACCGATGGGAAGCGAGACTTCTTTGTAGCGCTGATTTGCCTTTCCAGGTTGCTTGGTTGGCCAAAAAGGGCGTATGCGTTTTTTCCTGAATATATTCAGGAAAAAACGCATACGCCCTTTTTGGCCAAGGGCATCATTGTCGACGTTTTGCCGCTTTTCATGTGCTTTAAAGCCGATTCGAATCTACCTCCTGAAACCAGTTTCCTGCAATTCTGCCTTGCTTTCAAATGCTCTTCGTTGCCTTCCCTCAATATATTTGTGGACGAGAGTTATCATTTATAACTCTGCAGGTTTGTGAATTTCAGTGCCCATGTGCTCCATTTTTCAACTGGCTTTTTTGGGAGCTGGCCGCAGAAGCGCGGGATTGCCTCAGGCACTATTCTGCTTCCTGGCGGCAGGCTGAGCCTGTGGTTAATTCTTCTTCCTGATGGGAAAATAGAGTGACCTGTGCCTGTCCCAACACCTAGATCTAGTCTCTCATTGGTTGCCCCTCTTCCCGTTCTTCCTCCGGACAAATTGCAACCTGTACAGATCAGGAGGTTAAAGGTGCTTTTTCTCCAAGAAGGGAGATTGCTAGTAAAGTAGCTGGAATGGCGAACCCGAGCACAAGGAGATGAGAAATGAGGTGCGTTTTAGAAACCTTTCAAAATCACACGGTGTACCTTATTCTGGGTTTCTCATGCATGTTTTCGATGTAGGAAGATGCCCTTGAACCTGGAGATTTGGGACCCATGGGATGGGTACCACGCAGTATTACTTTAAAGGTTCTGCCTTTGCTCACCCAACCTCACCCAACCTCTCAGCCCCAAGAGTGTCCACCCTTATGTCTCATCCAGCTGTGGGTCTAGATATGGTCAATCCAGGTTGCATCAAAGCCCCTGAACGAATTATGTAAGAATTTCTCTCTCTTTCACTGTCTTTCTTTTACGGGTTTTTAAAAGTAATTTATTTTTATAATGGGGTTTAGCTGCCTTTCACGGCTGTGTTTATGCGGCTTTGCACACACTTGACTCACTTCCAGAGAGATATCAATACATAGGTTTTACGATTCTTACTAGTCAGACATATTACTGTGCGGTGAATAGGGGGTGTTGAGTCCAGTTCACTGAGCAAGGAGTTGGTCTTGTCTATTACATATTGGGTGTATGGAACGGTATCTGAGTGAATTTGAAAGCCTTGTTTTATGCATCACCCCAACTCACCTTTCCCGTTAAGCAGCCATAGTGTGTTTTCTAAACGTGTGACTCTGTTCTGTTTTGTAATTCAGTTCAAGTGTAGCGGTTTTTACATTCCCTCTCTAAGTGATAGCTTATGATAAGTGTCTTTTTCTGTGTGACTTATTTCACTTAGAATCGTCGTTCCTAAATCCACTCATCTTGCTTCTACTAGCCTTATGTCATTGATTTCATGTCTGAGTGATATTCCATTGTACATAAGGACCACAACTTCTTTATCCATTTTTCTCTTTCCTGGGATATTTACGGTGTCATGAAGTGGAGGTTCTTGTCAACAGAGCTGCCCTAAACTTTGGGGTGCCTGTGTCTTGATGATTTTTAGTTTTCCCAATTTATACGCCCATGAGTGGACGTGCCCTATGCTCCCTAAGCTGTGTTTTTTCGATGTTTCAGGACACACCGTACACTTCTCCAGAGTGGCTGTTGGCAATTAACATCCCGCCTATCAGCGTAGCAAGGCTGCCATTTCTCCATGGCCTGTCCTGCATTTCTGGTTTTGACACTCTTTTAGCATGGCCCTTTTGACCGATGGGAAGCGAGACTTCTTTGTAGCGCTGATTTGCCTTTCCAGGGTGCTTGGTTGGCCAAAAAGGGCGTATGCGTTTTTTCCTGAATATATTCAGGAAAAAACGCATACGCACTTTTTGGCCAAGGGCATCATTGTCGACCTTTTGCCGCTTTTCATGTGCTTTAAAGGCAATTCGAATCTACCTCCTGAAATCTGTTTCCTGCAATTCTGCCTTGCTTTCAAATCCTCTTCGTTCCATTCCCTCAATATATCTGTGGATGAGAGTTATCATTTATAACTCTGCGGGTTTGTGAATTGCAGTGTCCCTGAGCTCCATTTTTCAACTCGCTTTTTTGGGAGCTGGCCGCAAAAGCGCAGTATTGCCTCAGGCGCTATTGTGCTTCTGGGCGGCAGGCTGAGCCTGTGGTTAATTCTTCTTCCTGATGGGAAAATAGAGTGACCTGTGCCTGTCCCAACACCTAGATCTAGTCTCTCATTGGTTGCCCCTCTTCCCGTTCATCCTCAGGACAAATTGCAACCTGTATGGATCAGAAGCTTAAAGGTGATGATTCTGCAAGTAGGGAGATTGCTAGTAAAGTAGCTGGAAAGGCGAACCCGAGCACAAAGAGGTGAGAAATGGGGTGCGTTTTAGAAACCTTTCAAAATCACACGGTGTACCATCTTCTGAGTTTCTCATGCATGTTTTCGATGTAGGAAGATGCCCTTGAAACTGGAGATTTGGGACCCATGGGATGGGTACCACGCAGTATTACTTTAAAGGGTCTGCGTTTGCTCACCCAACCTCACCCAACCTGTCAGCCCCAAGAGTGTCCAACCTTATGTCTCATCCAGCTGTGGGTCTAGATATGGTCAATGCAGGTTGCATCACAGCCCCTGAACGAATTTTGTAAGAATTTCTCTCTCTTTCACTGTCTTTGTTTTACGGGTTTTTCAAAGTAATTTATTTTTATAATGGGGTTTATCTGCTTTTCACGGCTGTGTTTATGCGGCTTTACACCCACTTGACTCACTTCCAGAGAGATATCAATACATAGGTTTTACGATTCTTACTAGTCAGATATATTCTTGTGCGGTGAATAGGGGGTGTTGAGTCCTGTTCACTGAGCAAGGTGTAGGTCTTTTCTATTACATATTGGGTGTATGGAACGGTATCTGAGCGAATTTGAAACCCTTGTTTTATGCATCACCCCACCTCACCTTTCCCGTTAAGCAGCCATAGTGTGTTTTCTAAACGTGTGACTCTGTTCTGTTTTGTAATTCAGTTCAAGTGTAGCAGTTTTTACATTCCCTCTATAAGTGATAGCTTATGATAAGTGACTTTTTCTGTGTGACTTATTTCACTTAGAATCGTCGTACCTAAATCCACTCATCTTGCTTCTACTAGCCTTATGACATTGATTTCATGTCTGAGTGATATTCCATTGTACATAAGGACCACAACTTCTTTATCCATTGTTCTCTTTCCTGGGATATTTAAGGTGTCATGAAGTGGAGGTTCTTGTCAACAGAGCAGCCCTAAACTTTGGGGTGCCTGTGTCTTGCTGATTTTTAGTTTTCCCAATTTATACGCCCATGAGTGGACGTGCCCTATGCTCCCTAAGCTGTGTTTTTTCGAAGTTTCAGGACACACCGTACACTTCTCCAGAGTGGCGGTTGGCAATTTACATCCCTCCCATCAGCGTAGCAAGGCTGCCATTTCTCCATGGCCTGTCCTGCATTTCTGGTTTTGACACTTTTTGCAGCATGGCCCTTTTGACCGATGGGAAGCGAGACTTCATTGTAGCGCTGATTTGCCTTTCCAGGTTGCTTGGTTGGCCAAAAAGGGCGTATGCGTTTTTTCCTGAATATATTCAGGAAAAAACGCATACGCCCTTTTTGGCCAAGGGCATCATTGTCGACGTTTTGCCATGTTTCATGTGCTTTAAAGGTGATTCGAATCTACCTCCTGAAACCTGTTTCCTGCAATTCTGCCTTGCTTTCAAATCCTCTTCGTTTCCTTCCCTCAATATATTTGTGGACGAGAGTTATCATTTATAACTCAGCAGGTTTGTGAATTGCAGTGCCCCTGAGCTCCATTTTTCAACTGTCTTTTTTGGGAGCTGGCCGGAAAATAAGGGATTGCCTGAGGCCCTATTCTGGTTCCTGGCGGCAGGCTGAGCCTGTGGTTAATTCTTCTTCCTGATGTGAAAATAGAGTGACCTGTGCCTGTCCCAACACCTAGATCTAGTCTCTCATTGGTCGCCCCTCTTCCCGTTCATCCTCAGGACAAAGTGCAACCTGTATGGAACAGGAGGTTAAAGGTGCTGTTTCTCCAAGTAGGGAGATTACTAGTTAAGAAGCTGGAATGGGGAACCCGAGCACAAGGAGATGAGAAATGAGGTGCGTTTCAGAAACCTTTCCCGTTCAGACGGTGTACCATCTTCTAGGATTCTCATGCATGTTTTCGATGTAGGAAGATTCCCTTGAACCTGGACATTTGGGACCTTGGGATGGGTACCACACAGTATTACTTTAAAGGGTCTGCGTTTGCTCACCCAACCTCACCAAACCTCTCATCCCCAAGAGTGTCCACCCTTATGTCTCATCCAGCTGTGGGTCTAGATATGGTCAATCCAGGTTGCATCACAGCCTCTGAACGAATTTTGTAAGAATTTCTCTCTCTTTCACTGTCTTTGTTTTACGGGTTTTTAAAAGTAATTTATTTTTATAATGGGGTTTAGCTGCTTTTCACGGCTGTGTTTATGCGGATTTACACTCACTTGACTCACTTCCAGAGAGATATCAATACATAGGTTTTAAGATTCTTACTAGTCACATATATTCTTGTGCGGTGAATAGGGGGTGTTGAGTCCAGTTCACTGAGCAAGGAGTAGGTCTTGTCTATTACATATTGGGTGTATGGAACGGTATCTGAGCAAATTTAAAACCCTTGTTTTATGCATCACCCCACATGGCCTTTCCCGTTAAGCAGCCATAGTGTGTTTTCTGAACGTGTGAGTCTGTTCTGTTTTGTAATTCAGTTCAAGTGTAGCGGTTTTTACATTCCCTCTATAAGTGATAGCTTATGATAAGTGTCTTTTTCTGTGTGACTTAGTTCACTTAGAATCGTCATACCTAAATCCACTCATCTTGCTTCTACTAGCCTTATGACATTGATTTCATGTCTGAGTGATATTCCTTTGTACATAAGGACCACAACTTCTTTATCCATTTTTCTCTTTCCTGGGATATTTAAGGTGTCATGAAGTGGAGGTTCTTGTCAACACAGCAGCCCTAAACATTGGGGTGCCTGTGTCTTTCTGATTTTTAGTTTTCCCAATTTATACGCCCATGAGTGGACGTGCCCTATGCTCCCTAAGCTGTGTTTTTTCGATGTTTCAGGACACACCGTACACTTCTCCAGAGTGGCTGCTGACAATTTACATCGCACCCATCAGCGTAGCAAGGCTGCCATTTCTCCATGGCCTGTTCTGCATTTCTGGTTTTGACACATTTTGCAGCATGACCCTTTTGACCGATGGGAAGCGAGACTTCTTTGTAGCGCTGATTTGCCTTTCCAGGTTGCTTGGTTGGCCAAAGAGGGCGTATGCGTTTTTTCCTGAATATATTCAGGAAAAAACGCATACGCCCTTTTTGGCCAAGGGCATCATTGTCGAAGTTTTGCCGCTTTTCATGTGCTTTAAAGCCGATTCGAATCTACCTCCTGAAACCTGTTTCCTGCAATTCTGCCTTGCTTTCAAATACTCTTCGTTGCCTTCCCTCAATATATTTGTGGACGAGAGTTATCATTTATAACTCTGCAGGTTTGTGAATTGCAGTGCCCATGTGCTCCATTTTTCAACTGGCTTTTTTGGGAGCTGGCCGCAGAAGCGCGGGATTGCCTCAGGCCCTATTCTGGTTCCCGGCGGCAGGCTGAGCCTGTGGTTAATTCTTCTTCCTGATGGGAAAATAGAGTGACCTGTGCCTGTCCCAACACCTAGATCTAGTCTCTCATTGGTTGCCCCTCTTCCCGTTCTTCCTCAGGACAAATTGCAACCTGTACAGATCAGGAGGTTAAAGGTGCTTTTTCTCCAAGAAGTGTGATTGCTAGTAAAGTAGCTGGAATGGCGAACCCGAGCACAAGGAGATGAGAAATGAGGTGCGTTTTAGAAACCTTTCCCGATCAAACGGTGTACCATCTTCTGGGTTTCTCATGCATGTTTTCGATGCAGGAAGATGCCCTTGAAACTGGAGATTTGGGACCCATGGGATGGGTACCACACAGTATTATTTTAAAGGGTCTGCGTTTGCTCACCCAACCTCACCAAACCGGTCAGCCCCAAGAGTGTCCACCCTTAGGTCTCATCCAGCTGTTGGTCTAGATATGGTCAATCCAGGTTGCATCACAACCCCTGAACGAATTGTGTAAGAATTTCTCTTCTTTCACTGTTTTTGTTTTACGGGTTTTTACAAGTAATTTATTTTTATAATGGGGTTTAGCTGCTTTTCACGGCTGTGTTTATGCGGCTTTACACCCACTTGACACACTTCCAGAGAGATATCAATACATAGGTTTTAAGATTCTTACTAGTCAGATATATACTTGTGCGGTGAATAGGGGGTGTTGAGTCCAGTTCACTGAGCAAGGAGTAGGTCTTGTCTATTACATATTGGGTGTATGGAACGGTATCTGAGCTAATTTGAAACCCTTGTTTTATGCATCACACCACCTCACCTTTCCCGTTAAGCAGCCATAGTGTGTTTTCTAAACCTGTGACTCTGTTCTCTTTTGTAATTCAGTTCATGTGTAGCAGTTTTTACATTCCCTCTACAAGTGTTAGCTTATGATAAGTGTCTATTTCGGTGTGACTTATTTCACTTATAGTCATCGTACCTAAATCCACTCATCATGCTGCTTCTAGCCTTATGACATTGATTTCATGGCTGAGTGATATTCCATTGTACATAAGGACCACAACTTCTTTATCCATTTTTCTCTTTCCTGGGATATTTAAGGTGTCATGAAGTGGAGGTTCTTGTCAACAGAGCAGCCCTAAACTTTGGTTTGCCTGTGTCTTGCTGATTTTTAATTTTCCCAATTTATACGCCCATGAGTGGAAGTGCCCTATGCTCCATAAGCTGTGTTTTTTCGATGTTTAAGGCCACACCGTACACTTCTCCAGAGTGGTTGCTGGCAATTTACGTCCCGCCCATCAGCGTAGCAAGGCTCCCATTTCTCCATGGCCCGTCCTGCTTTTGTGGTTTTGACACATTTTTCAGCATGGCCCTTTTGACCGATGGGAAGCGAGACTTCTTTGTAGCGCTGATTTGCCTTTCCAGGTTGCTTGGTTGGCCAAAAAGGGCGTATGCGTTTTTTCCTGAATATATTCAGGAAAAAACGCATACGCCCTTTTTGGCCAAGGGCATCATTGTCGACGTTTTGCCGCTTTTCATGTGCTTTAAAGCCGATTCGAATCTACCTCCTGAAACCAGTTTCCTGCAATTCTGCCTTGCTTTCAAATGCTCTTCGTTGCCTTCCCTCAATATATTTGTGGACGAGAGTTATCATTTATAACTCTGCAGGTTTGTGAATTTCAGTGCCCATGTGCTCCATTTTTCAACTGGCTTTTTTGGGAGCTGGCCGCAGAAGCGCGGGATTGCCTCAGGCACTATTCTGCTTCCTGGCGGCAGGCTGAGCCTGTGGTTAATTCTTCTTCCTGATGGGAAAAGAGAGTGACCTGTGCCTGTCCCAACACCTAGATCTAGTCTCTCATTGGTTGCCCCTCTTCCCGTTCTTCCTCCGGACAAATTGCAACCTGTACAGATCAGGAGGTTAAAGGTGCTTTTTCTCCAAGAAGGGAGATTGCTAGTAAAGTAGCTGGAATGGCGAACCCGAGCACAAGGAGATGAGAAATGAGGTGCGTTTTAGAAACCTTTCAAAATCACACGGTGTACCTTATTCTGGGTTTCTCATGCATGTTTTCGATGTAGGAAGATGCCCTTGAACCTGGAGATTTGGGACCCATGGGATGGGTACCACGCAGTATTACTTTAAAGGTTCTGCCTTTGCTCACCCAACCTCACCCAACCTCTCAGCCCCAAGAGTGTCCACCCTTATGTCTCATCCAGCTGTGGGTCTAGATATGGTCAATCCAGGTTGCATCAAAGCCCCTGAACGAATTATGTAAGAATTTCTCTCTCTTTCACTGTCTTTCTTTTACGGGTTTTTAAAAGTAATTTATTTTTATAATGGGGTTTAGCTGCCTTTCACGGCTGTGTTTATGCGGCTTTGCACACACTTGACTCACTTCCAGAGAGATATCAATACATAGGTTTTACGATTCTTACTAGTCAGACATATTATTGTGCGGTGAATAGGGGGTGTTGAGTCCAGTTCACTGAGCAAGGAGTTGGTCTTGTCTATTACATATTGGGTGTATGGAACGGTATCTGAGTGAATTTGAAAGCCTTGTTTTATGCATCACCCCAACTCACCTTTCCCGTTAAGCAGCCATAGTGTGTTTTCTAAACGTGTGACTCTGTTCTGTTTTGTAATTCAGTTCAAGTGTAGCGGTTTTTACATTCCCTCTCTAAGTGATAGCTTATGATAAGTGTCTTTTTCTGTGTGACTTATTTCACTTAGAATCGTCGTTCCTAAATCCACTCATCTTGCTTCTACTAGCCTTATGTCATTGATTTCATGTCTGAGTGATATTCCATTGTACATAAGGACCACAACTTCTTTATCCATTTTTCTCTTTCCTGGGATATTTACGGTGTCATGAAGTGGAGGTTCTTGTCAACAGAGCTGCCCTAAACTTTGGGGTGCCTGTGTCTTGATGATTTTTAGTTTTCCCAATTTATACGCCCATGAGTGGACGTGCCCTATGCTCCCTAAGCTGTGTTTTTTCGATGTTTCAGGACACACCGTACACTTCTCCAGAGTGGCTGTTGGCAATTAACATCCCGCCTATCAGCGTAGCAAGGCTGCCATTTCTCCATGGCCTGTCCTGCATTTCTGGTTTTGACACTCTTTTAGCATGGCCCTATTGACCGATGGGAAGCGAGACTTCTTTGTAGCGCTGATTTGCCTTTCCAGGGTGCTTGGTTGGCCAAAAAGGGCGTATGCGTTTTTTCCTGAATATATTCAGGAAAAAACGCATACGCCCTTTTTGGCCAAGGGCATCATTGTCGACCTTTTGCCGCTTTTCATGTGCTTTAAAGGCAATTCGAATCTACCTCCTGAAATCTGTATCCTGCAATTCTGCCTTGCTTTCAAATCCTCTTCGTTCCATTCCCTCAATATATCTGTGGATGAGAGTTATCATTTATAACTCTGCGGGTTTGTGAATTGCAGTGTCCCTGAGCTCCATTTTTCAACTCGCTTTTTTGGGAGCTGGCCGCAAAAGCGCAGTATTGCCTCAGGCGCTATTGTGCTTCTGGGCGGCAGGCTGAGCCTGTGGTTAATTCTTCTTCCTGATGGGAAAATAGAGTGACCTGTGCCTGTCCCAACACCTAGATCTAGTCTCTCATTGGTTGCCCCTCTTCCCGTTCATCCTCAGGACAAATTGCAACCTGTATGGATCAGAAGCTTAAAGGTGATGATTCTGCAAGTAGGGAGATTGCTAGTAAAGTAGCTGGAAAGGCGAACCCGAGCACAAAGAGGTGAGAAATGGGGTGCGTTTTAGAAACCTTTCAAAATCACACGGTGTACCATCTTCTGAGTTTCTCATGCATGTTTTCGATGTAGGAAGATGCCCTTGAAACTGGAGATTTGGGACCCATGGGATGGGTACCACGCAGTATTACTTTAAAGGGTCTGCGTTTGCTCACCCAACCTCACCCAACCTGTCAGCCCCAAGAGTGTCCAACCTTATGTCTCATCCAGCTGTGGGTCTAGATATGGTCAATGCAGGTTGCATCACAGCCCCTGAACGAATTTTGTAAGAATTTCTCTCTCTTTCACTGTCTTTGTTTTACGGGTTTTTCAAAGTAATTTATTTTTATAATGGGGTTTATCTGCTTTTCACGGCTGTGTTTATGCGGCTTTACACCCACTTGACTCACTTCCAGAGAGATATCAATACATAGGTTTTACGATTCTTACTAGTCAGATATATTCTTGTGCGGTGAATAGGGGGTGTTGAGTCCTGTTCACTGAGCAAGGTGTAGGTCTTTTCTATTACATATTGGGTGTATGGAACGGTATCTGAGCGAATTTGAAACCCTTGTTTTATGCATCACCCCACCTCACCTTTCCCGTTAAGCAGCCATAGTGTGTTTTCTAAACGTGTGACTCTGTTCTGTTTTGTAATTCAGTTCAAGTGTAGCAGTTTTTACATTCCCTCTATAAGTGATAGCTTATGATAAGTGACTTTTTCTGTGTGACTTATTTCACTTAGAATCGTCGTACCTAAATCCACTCATCTTGCTTCTACTAGCCTTATGACATTGATTTCATGTCTGAGTGATATTCCATTGTACATAAGGACCACAACTTCTTTATCCATTGTTCTCTTTCCTGGGATATTTAAGGTGTCATGAAGTGGAGGTTCTTGTCAACAGAGCAGCCCTAAACTTTGGGGTGCCTGTGTCTTGCTGATTTTTAGTTTTCCCAATTTATACGCCCATGAGTGGACGTGCCCTATGCTCCCTAAGCTGTGTTTTTTCGAAGTTTCAGGACACACCGTACACTTCTCCAGAGTGGCTGTTGGCAATTTACATCCCTCCCATCAGCGTAGCAAGGCTGCCATTTCTCCATGGCCTGTCCTGCATTTCTGGTTTTGACACTTTTTGCAGCATGGCCCTTTTGACCGATGGGAAGCGAGACTTCATTGTAGCGCTGATTTGCCTTTCCAGGTTGCTTGGTTGGCCAAAAAGGGCGTATGCGTTTTTTCCTGAATATATTCAGGAAAAAACGCATATGCCCTTTTTGGCCAAGGGCATCATTGTCGACGTTTTGCCATGTTTCATGTGCTTTAAAGGTGATTCGAATCTACCTCCTGAAACCTGTTTCCTGCAATTCTGCCTTGCTTTCAAATCCTCTTCGTTTCCTTCCCTCAATATATTTGTGGACGAGAGTTATCATTTATAACTCAGCAGGTTTGTGAATTGCAGTGCCCCTGAGCTCCATTTTTCAACTGTCTTTTTTGGGAGCTGGCCGGAAAATAAGGGATTGCCTGAGGCCCTATTCTGGTTCCTGGCGGCAGGCTGAGCCTGTGGTTAATTCTTCTTCCTGATGTGAAAATAGAGTGACCTGTGCCTGTCCCAACACCTAGATCTAGTCTCTCATTGGTCGCCCCTCTTCCCGTTCATCCTCAGGACAAAGTGCAACCTGTATGGAACAGGAGGTTAAAGGTGCTGTTTCTCCAAGTAGGGAGATTACTAGTTAAGAAGCTGGAATGGGGAACCCGAGCACAAGGAGATGAGAAATGAGGTGCGTTTCAGAAACCTTTCCCGTTCAGACGGTGTACCATCTTCTAGGATTCTCATGCATGTTTTCGATGTAGGAAGATTCCCTTGAACCTGGACATTTGGGAACTTGGGATGGGTACCACACAGTATTACTTTAAAGGGTCTGCGTTTGCTCACCCAACCTCACCAAACCTCTCATCCCCAAGAGTGTCCACCCTTATGTCTCATCCAGCTGTGGGTCTAGATATGGTCAATCCAGGTTGCATCACAGCCTCTGAACGAATTTTGTAAGAATTTCTCTCTCTTTCACTGTCTTTGTTTTACGGGTTTTTAAAAGTAATTTATTTTTATAATGGGGTTTAGCTGCTTTTCACGGCTGTGTTTATGCGGATTTACACTCACTTGACTCACTTCCAGAGAGATATCAATACATAGGTTTTAAGATTCTTACTAGTCACATATATTCTTGTGCGGTGAATAGGGGGTGTTGAGTCCATTTCACTGAGCAAGGAGTAGGTCTTGTCTATTACATATTGGGTGTATGGAACGGTATCTGAGCAAATTTAAAACCCTTGTTTTATGCATCACCCCACATGGCCTTTCCCGTTAAGCAGCCATAGTGTGTTTTCTGAACGTGTGAGTCTGTTCTGTTTTGTAATTCAGTTCAAGTGTAGCGGTTTTTACATTCCCTCTATAAGTGATAGCTTATGATAAGTGTCTTTTTCTGTGTGACTTAGTTCACTTAGAATCGTCATACCTAAATCCACTCATCTTGCTTCTACTAGCCTTATGACATTGATTTCATGTCTGAGTGATATTCCTTTGTACATAAGGACCACAACTTCTTTATCCATTTTTCTCTTTCCTGGGATATTTAAGGTGTCATGAAGTGGAGGTTCTTGTCAACACAGCAGCCCTAAACATTGGGGTGCCTGTGTCTTTCTGATTTTTAGTTTTCCCAATTTATACGCCCATGAGTGGACGTGCCCTATGCTCCCTAAGCTGTGTTTTTTCGATGTTTCAGGACACACCGTACACTTCTCCAGAGTGGCTGCTGACAATTTACATCGCACCCATCAGCGTAGCAAGGCTGCCATTTCTCCATGGCCTGTTCTGCATTTCTGGTTTTGACACATTTTGCAGCATGACCCTTTTGACCGATGGGAAGCGAGACTTCTTTGTAGCGCTGATTTGCCTTTCCAGGTTGCTTGGTTGGCCAAAGAGGGCGTATGCGTTTTTTCCTGAATATATTCAGGAAAAAACGCATACGCCCTTTTTGGCCAAGGGCATCATTGTCGAAGTTTTGCCGCTTTTCATGTGCTTTAAAGCCGATTCGAATCTACCTCCTGAAACCTGTTTCCTGCAATTCTGCCTTGATTTCAAATACTCTTCGTTGCCTTCCCTCAATATATTTGTGGACGAGAGTTATCATTTATAACTCTGCAGGTTTGTGAATTGCAGTGCCCATGTGCTCCATTTTTCAACTGGCTTTTTTGGGAGCTGGCCGCAGAAGCGCGGGATTGCCTCAGGCACTATTCTGCTTCCCGGCGGCAGGCTGAGCCTGTGGTTAATTCTTCTTCCTGATGGGAAAATAGAGTGACCTGTGCCTGTCCCAACACCTAGATCTAGTCTCTCATTGGTTGCCCCTCTTCCCGTTCTTCCTCAGGACAAATTGCAACCTGTACAGATCAGGAGGTTAAAGGTGCTTTTTCTCCAAGAAGGGAGATTGCTAGTAAAGTAGCTGGAATGGCGAACCCGAGCACAAGGAGATGAGAAATGAGGTGCGTTTTAGAAACCTTTCCCGATCACACGGTGTACCATCTTCTGGGTTTCTCATGCATGTTTTCGATGCAGGAAGATGCCCTTGAAACTGGAGATTTGGGACCCATGGGATGGGTACCACACAGTATTATTTTAAAGGGTCTGCGTTTGCTCACCCAACCTCACCAAACCTGTCAGCCCCAAGAGTGTCCACCCTTAGGTCTCATCCAGCTGTTGGTCTAGATATGGTCAATCCAGGTTGCGTCACAGCCCCTGAATGAATTTTGTAAGAATTTCTGTCTCTTTCACTGTTTTTGTTTCATGGGTTTTTAAAACTAATTTATTTTTATAATGGGGTTTAGCTGCTTTTCACGGCTGTGTTTATGCGGCTTTACACACACTTGACACACTTCCAGAGAGATATCAATACATAGGTTTTAAGATTCTTACTAGTGACATATATTCTTGTGCGGTGAATAGGGGGTGTTGAGTCCAGTTCACTGAGCAAGGAGTAGGTCTTGTCTATTACATATTGGGTGTATGGAACGGTATCTGAGCTAATTTGAAACCCTTGTTTTATGCATCACACCACCTCACCTTTCCCGTTAAGCAGCCATAGTGTGTTTTCTAAACCTGTGACTCTGTTCTCTTTTGTAATTCAGTTCATGTGTAGCAGTTTTTACATTCCCTCTATAAGTGGTACCTTATGGTAAGTGTCTATTTCGGTGTGACTTATTTCACTTAGAGTCATCGAACCTAAATCCACTCATCATGCTGCTTCTAGCCTTATGACATTGATTTCATGGCTGAGTGATATTCCATTTTACATAAGGACCACAACTTCTTTATCCATTTTTCTCTTTCCTGGGATATTTAAGGTGTCATGAAGTGGAGGTTCTTGTCAACAGAGCAGCCCTAAACTTTGGTTTGCCTGTGTCTTGCTGATTTTTAATTTTCCCAATTTATACGCCCATGAGTGGAAGTGCCCTATGCTCCATAAGCTGTGTTTTTTCGATGTTTAAGGCCACACCGTACACTTCTCCAGAGTGGTTGCTGGCAATTTACGTCCCGCCCATCAGCGTAGCAAGGCTCCCATTTCTCCATGGCCCGTCCTGCTTTTGTGGTTTTGACACATTTTTCAGCATGGCCCTTTTGACCGATGGGAAGCGAGACTTCTTTGTAGCGCTGATTTGCCTTTCCAGGTTGCTTGGTTGGCCAAAAAGGGCGTATGCGTTTTTTCCTGAATATATTCAGGAAAAAACGCATACGCCCTTTTTGGCCAAGGGCATCATTGTCGACGTTTTGCCGCTTTTCATGTGCTTTAAAGCCGATTCGAATCTACCTCCTGAAACCAGTTTCCTGCAATTCTGCCTTGCTTTCAAATGCTCTTCGTTGCCTTCCCTCAATATATTTGTGGACGAGAGTTATCATTTATAACTCTGCAGGTTTGTGAATTTCAGTGCCCATGTGCTCCATTTTTCAACTGGCTTTTTTGGGAGCTGGCCGCAGAAGCGCGGAATTGCCTCAGGCACTATTCTGCTTCCCGGCGGCAGGCTGAGCCTGTGGTTAATTCTTCTTCCTGATGGGAAAATAGAGTGACCTGTGCCTGTCCCAACACCTAGATCTAGTCTCTCATTGGTTGCCCCTCTTCCCGTTCATCCTCAGGACAAATTGCAACCTGTACGGAACAGGAGGTTAAAGGTGCTGATTCTCCAAGTAGGGAGATTGCTAGTGAAGTAGCTGGAATGGCGAACCCGAGCACAAGGAGATGAGAAATGAGGTGCGTTTTAGAAACCTTTCAAAATCACACGGTGTACCATCTTCTGGGTTCCTCATGCAAGTTTTCGATGTAGGAAGATGCCCTTGAACCTGGAGATTTGGGACCCATGGGATGGGTACCACGCAGTATTACCTTAAAGGGTCTGTGTTGGCTCACCCAACCTCACCAAACCTCTCAGCCCCAAGAATGTCCACCCTTATGTCTCATCCAGCTGTGGGCCTAGATATGGTCAATCCAGGTTGCGTCACAGCCCCTGAATGAATTTTGTAAGAATTTCTGTCTCTTTCACTGTCTTTGTTTCATGGATTTTTAAAACTAATTTATTTTTATAATGGGGTTTAGCTGCTTTTCACGGCTGTGTTTATGCGGCTTTACACACACTTGACACACTTCCAGAGAGATATTAATACATAGGTTTTAAGATTCTTACTAGTGACATATATTCTTGTGCGGTGAATAGGGGGTGTTGAGTCCAGTTCACTGAGCAAGGAGTAGGTCTTGTCTATTACATGTTGGGTGTATGGAACGGTATCTGAGCTAATTTGAAACCCTTGTTTTATGCATCACCCCACCTCACCTTTCCCGTTAAGCAGCCATAGTGTGTTTTCTAAACGTGTGACTCTGTTCTCTTTTGTAATTCAGTTCAAGTGTAGCAGTTTTTACATTCCCTCTATACGTGATAGATTATGATAAGTGTCTTTTTCTGTGTGACTTATTTCACTTAGAGTCGTCGTACCTAAATCCACTCATCATGCTGCTACTAGCCTTATGACATTGATTTCATGGCTGAGTGATATTCCATTGTACATAAGGACCACAACTTCTTTATCCATTTTTCTCTTTCCTGGGATATTTAACGTGTCATGAAGTGAAGGTTCTTGTCAACAGAGCAGCCCTAAACTTTGGGGTGCCTGTGTCTTGCTGATTTTTAGTTTTCCCAATTTATACGCCCATGAGTGCAAGTGCCCTATGCTCCCTAAGCTGTGTTTTTTCGATGTTTCAGGACACACCGTACACTTCTCCAGAGTGGCTGCTGGCAATTTACATCCCGCCCATCAGTGTAGCAAGGCTCCCATTTCTCCATGGCCTGTCCTGCTTTTGTGGTTTTGACACTTTTTTCAGCATGGCCCTTTTGACCGATTCGAAGCGAGACTCCTTTGTAGTGCTGATTTGCCTTTCCATGTTGCTTGGTTGGCCAAAAAGGGCGTATGCGTTTTTTCCTGAATATATTCAGGAAAAAACGCATACGCCCTTTTTGCCCAAGGGCATCATTGTCCACGTTTTGCCGCTTTTCATGTGCTTTAAAGGCGATTCGAATCTACCTCCTGAAACCTGTTTCCTGCAATTCTGCCTTGCTTTCAAATCCTCTTCGTTGCCTTCCCTCAATATATTTGTGGACGAGAGTTATCATTTATAACTCTGCAGGGTTGTGAATTGCAGTGCCCATGTGCTCCGTTTTTCAACTGGCTTTTTTTGGAGCTGGCCGCAGAAGCGCGGGATTGCCTCAGGCCCTATTCTGGTTCCGGGTGGCAGGCTGAGCCTGTGGTTATTTCTTCTTCCTGATGAGAAAATAGAGTGACCTGTGCCTGTCCCAACACCTAGATCTAGTCTCTCATTGGCTGCCCCTCTTCCCGTTCATCCTCAGGACAAATTGCAACCTGTACGGAACAGGAGGTTAAAGGTGCTGATTCTCCAAGTAGGGAGATTGCTAGTGAAGTAGCTGGAATGTCAAACCCGAGCACAAGGAGATGAGAAATGAGGTGCGTTTTAGAAACCTTTCAAAATCACACGGTGTACCATCTTCTGGGTTCCTCATGCAAGTTTTCGATGTAGGAAGATGCCCTTGAACCTGGAGATTTGGGACCCATGGGATGGGTACCACGCAGTATTACCTTAAAGGGTCTGTGTTGGCTCACCCAACCTCACCAAACCTCTCAGCCCCAAGAATATCCACCCTTATGTCTCATCCAGCTGTGGGTCTAGATATGGTCAATCCAGGTTGCGTCACAGCCCCTGAATGAATTTTGTAAGAATTTCTGTCTCTTTCACTGTCTTTGTTTCATGGGTTTTTAAAACTAATTTATTTTTATAATGGGGTTTAGCTGCTTTTCACGGCTGTGTTTATGCGGCTTTACACACACTTGACACACTTCCAGAGAGATATCAATACATAGGTTTTAAGATTCTTACTAGACACATATATTCTTGTGCGGTGCATAGGGGGTGTTGAGTCCAGTTCACTGAGCAAGGAGTAGGTCTTGTCTATTACATATTGGGTGTATGGAACGGTATCTGAGCTAATTTGAAACCCTTGTTTTATGCATCACACCACCTCACCTTTCCCGTTAAGCAGCCATAGTGTGTTTTCTAAACGTGTGACTCTTCTCTTTTGTAATTCAGTTCAAGTGTAGCAGTTTTTACATTCCCTCTATACGTGATAGATTATGATAAGTGTCTTTTTCTCTGTGACTTATTTCACTTAGAGTCGTCGTACCTAAATCCACTCATCATGCTGCTACTAGCCTTATGACATTGATTTCATGGCTGAGTGATATTCCATTGTACATAAGGACCACAACTTCTTTATCCATTTTTCTCTTTCCTGGGATATTTAACGTGTCATGAAGTGAAGGTTCTTGTCAACAGAGCAGCCCTAAACTTTGGGGTGCCTGTGTCTTGCTGATTTTTAGTTTTCCCAATTTATACGCCCATGAGTGCAAGTGCCCTATGCTCCCTAAGCTGTGTTTTTTCGATGTTTCAGGACACACCGTACACTTCTACAGAGTGGCTGCTGGCAATTTACATCCCGCCCATCAGTGTAGCAAGGCTCCCATTTCTCCATGGCCTGTCCTGCTTTTGTGGTTTTGACACTTTTTTCAGCATGGCCCTTTTGACCGATTCGAAGCGAGACTCCTTTGTAGTGCTGATTTGCCTTTCCATGTTGCTTGGTTGGCCAAAAAGGGCGTATGCGTTTTTTCCTGAATATATTCAGGAAAAAACGCATACGCCCTTTTTGGCCAAGGGCATCATTGTCCACGTTTTGCCGCTTTTCATGTGCTTTAAAGGCGATTCGAATCTACCTCCTGAAACCTGTTTCCTGCAATTCTGCCTTGCTTTCAAATCCTCTTCGTTGCCTTCCCTCAATATATTTGTGGACGAAAGTTATCATTTATAACTCTGCAGGGTTGTGAATTGCAGTGCCCATGTGCTCCGTTTTTCAACTGGCTTTTTTTGGAGCTGGCCGCAGAAGCGCGGGATTGCCTCAGGCCCTATTCTGGTTCCGGGTGGCAGGCTGAGCCTGTGGTTATTTCTTCTTCCTGATGAGAAAATAGAGTGACCTGTGCCTGTCCCAACACCTAGATCTAGTCTCTCATTGGCTGCCCCTCTTCCCGTTCATCCTCAGGACAAATTGCAACCTGTACGGAACAGGAGGTTAAAGGTGCTGATTCTCCAAGTAGGGAGATTGCTAGTGAAGTAGCTGGAATGGCAAACCCGAGCACAAGGAGATGAGAAATGAGGTGCGTTTTAGAAACCTTTCAAAATCACACGGTGTACCATCTTCTGGGTTCCTCATGCAAGTTTTCGATGTAGGAAGATGCCCTTGAACCTGGAGATTTGGGACCCATGGGATGGGTACCACGCAGTATTACCTTAAAGGGTCTGTGTTGGCTCACCCAACCTCACCAAACCTCTCAGCCCCAAGAATATCCACCCTTATGTCTCATCCAGCTGTGGGTCTAGATATGGTCAATCCAGGTTGCGTCACAGCCCCTGAATGAATTTTGTAAGAATTTCTGTCTCTTTCACTGTCTTTGTTTCATGGGTTTTTAAAACTAATTTATTTTTATAATGGGGTTTAGCTGCTTTTCACGGCTGTGTTTATGCGGCTTTACACACACTTGACACACTTCCAGAGAGATATCAATACATAGGTTTTAAGATTCTTACTAGACACATATATTCTTGTGCGGTGCATAGGGGGTGTTGAGTCCAGTTCACTGAGCAAGGAGTAGGTCTTGTCTATTACATATTGGGTGTATGGAACGGTATCTGAGCTAATTTGAAACCCTTGTTTTATGCATCACACCACCTCACCTTTCCCGTTAAGCAGCCATAGTGTGTTTTCTAAACGTGTGACTCTTCTCTTTTGTAATTCAGTTCAAGTGTAGCAGTTTTTACATTCCCTCTATACGTGATAGATTATGATAAGTGTCTTTTTCTCTGTGACTTATTTCACTTAGAGTCGTCGTACCTAAATCCACTCATCATGCTGCTACTAGCCTTATGACATTGATTTCATGGCTGAGTGATATTCCATTGTACATAAGGACCACAACTTCTTTATCCATTTTTCTCTTTCCTGGGATATTTAAGGTGTCATGAAGTGGAGGTTCTTGTCAACAGAGCAGCCCTAAACTTTGGGGTGCCTGTGTCTTGCTGATTTTTAGTTTTCCCAATTTATACGCCCATGAGTGGAAGTGCCCTATGCTCCCTAAGCTGTGTTTTTTCGATGTTTAAGGCCACACCGTACACTTCTCCAGAGTGGCTGCTGGCAATTTACATCCCGCCCATCAGTGTAGCAAGGCTCCCATTTCTCCATGGCCAGTCCTGCTTTTGTGGTTTTGACACTTTTTTCAGCATGGCCCTTTTGACGGATTCCAAGCGAGACTCCTTTGTAGTGCTGATTTGCCTTTCCATGTTGCTTGGTTGGCCAAAAAGGGCGTATGCGTTTTTTCCTGAATATATTCAGGAAAAAACGCATACGCCCTTTTTGGCCAAGGGCATCATTGTCCACGTTTTGCCGCTTTTCATGTGCTTTAAATGCGATTCGAATCTACCTCCTGAAACCTGTTTCCTGCAATTCTGCCTTGCTTTCAAATCCTCTTCGTTGCCTTCCCTCAATATATTTGTGGACGAGAGTTATCATTTATAACTCTGCAGGGTTGTGAATTGCAGTGCCCATGTGCTCCATTTTTCAACTGGCTTTTTTGGGAGCTGTCCTCAGAAGCGCGGGATTGCCTCAGGCCCTATTCTGGTTGTGGGTGGCAGGCTGAGCCTGTGGTTATTTCTTCTTCCTGAAGAGAAAATAGAGTGACCTGTGCCTGTTCCAACACCTAGATCTAGTCTCTCATTGGCTGCCCCTCTTCCCGTTCATCCTCAGGACAAATTGCAACCTGTACGGAACAGGAGGTTAAAGGTGCTGATTCTCCAAGTAGGGAGATTGCTAGTGAAGTAGCTGGAATGGCGAACCCGAGCACAAGGAGATGAGAAATGAGGTGCGTTTTAGAAACCTTTCAAAATCACACGGTGTACCATCTTCTGGGTTCCTCATGCAAGTTTTCGATGTAGGAAGATGCCCTTGAACCTGGAGATTTGGGACCCATGGGATAGGTACCACGCAGTATTACCTTAAAGGGTCTGTGTTGGCTCACCCAACCTCACCAAACCTCTCAGCCCCAAGAATGTCCACCCTTATGTCTCATCCAGCTGTGGGTCTAGATATGGTCAATCCAGGTTGCGTCACAGCCCCTGAATGAATTTTGTAAGAATTTCTGTCTCTTTCACTGTTTTTGTTTCATGGGTTTTTAAAACTAATTTATTTTTATAATGGGGTTTAGCTGCTTTTCACGGCTGTGTTTATGCGGCTTTACACACACTTGACACACTTCCAGAGAGATATCAATACATAGGTTTTAATATTCTTACTAGTGACATATATTCTTGTGCGGTGAATAGGGGTTGTTGAGTCCAGTTCACTGAGCAAGGAGTAGGTCTTGTCTATTACATATTGGGTGTATGGAACGGTATCTGAGCTAATTTGAAACCCTTGTTTTATGCATCACACCACCTCACCTTTCCCGTTAAGCAGCCATAGTGTGTTTTCTAAACGTGTGACTCTGTTCTCTTTTGTAATTCAGTTCAAGTGTAGCAGTTTTTACATTCCCTCTATACGTGATAGATTATGATAAGTGTCTTTTTCTGTGTGACTTATTTCACTTAGAGTCGTCGTACCTAAATCCACTCATCATGCTGCTACTAGCCTTATGACATTGATTTCATGGCTGAGTGATATTCCATTGTACATAAGGACCACAACTTCTTTATCCATTTTTCTCTTTCCTGGGATATTTAAGGTGTCATGAAGTGGAGGTTCTTGTCAACAGAGCAGCCCTAAACTTTGGGGTGCCTGTGTCTTGCTGATTTTTAGTTTTCCCAATTTATACGCCCATGAGTGGAAGTGCCCTATGCTCCCTAAGCTGTGTTTTTTCGATGTTTAAGGCCACACCGTACACTTCTCCAGAGTGGCTGCTGGCAATTTACATCCCGCCCATCAGTGTAGCAAGGCTCCCATTTCTCCATGGCCTGTCCTGCTTTTGTGGTTTTGACACTTTTTTCAGCATGGCCCTTTTGACCGATTCGAAGCGAGACTCCTTTGTAGTGCTGATTTGCCTTTCCATGTTGCTTGGTTGGCCAAAAAGGGCGTATGCGTTTTTTCCTGAATATATTCAGGAAAAAACGCATACGCCCTTTTTGGCCAAGGGCATCATTGTCCACGTTTTGCCGCTTTTCATGTGCTTTAAAGGCGATTCGAATCTACCTCCTGAAACCTGTTTCCTGCAATTCTGCCTTGCTTTCAAATCCTCTTCGTTGCCTTCCCTCAATATATCTGTGGACGAGAGTTATCATTTATAACTCTGCAGGGTTGTGAATTGCAGTGCCCATGTGCTCCATTTTTCAACTGGCTTTTTTGGGAGCTGGCCGCAGAAGCGCGGGATTGCCTCAGGCCCTATTCTGGTTCCGGGTGGCAGGCTGAGCCTGTGGTTATTTCTTCTTCCTGATGAGAAAATAGAGTGACCTGTGCCTGTCCCAACACCTAGATCTAGTCTCTCATTGGCTGCCCCTCTTCCCGTTCATCCTCAGGACAAATTGCAACCTGTACGGAACAGGAGGTTAAAGGTGCTGATTCTCCAAGTAGGGAGATTGCTAGTGAAGTAGCTGGAATGGCAAACCCGAGCACAAGGAGATGAGAAATGAGGTGCGTTTTAGAAACCTTTCAAAATCACACGGTGTACCATCTTCTGGGTTCCTCATGCAAGTTTTCGATGTAGGAAGATGCCCTTGAACCTGGAGATTTGGGACCCATGGGATGGGTACCACGCAGTATTACCTTAAAGGGTCTGTGTTGGCTCACCCAACCTCACCAAACCTCTCAGCCCCAAGAATATCCACCCTTATGTCTCATCCAGCTGTGGGTCTAGATATGGTCAATCCAGGTTGCGTCACAGCCCCTGAATGAATTTTGTAAGAATTTCTGTCTCTTTCACTGTCTTTGTTTCATGGGTTTTTAAAACTAATTTATTTTTATAATGGGGTTTAGCTGCTTTTCACGGCTGTGTTTATGCGGCTTTACACACACTTGACACACTTCCAGAGAGATATCAATACATAGGTTTTAAGATTCTTACTAGACACATATATTCTTGTGCGGTGCATAGGGGGTGTTGAGTCCAGTTCACTGAGCAAGGAGTAGGTCTTGTCTATTACATATTGGGTGTATGGAACGGTATCTGAGCTAATTTGAAACCCTTGTTTTATGCATCACACCACCTCACCTTTCCCGTTAAGCAGCCATAGTGTGTTTTCTAAACGTGTGACTCTTCTCTTTTGTAATTCAGTTCAAGTGTAGCAGTTTTTACATTCCCTCTATACGTGATAGATTATGATAAGTGTCTTTTTCTCTGTGACTTATTTCACTTAGAGTCGTCGTACCTAAATCCACTCATCATGCTGCTACTAGCCTTATGACATTGATTTCATGGCTGAGTGATATTCCATTGTACATAAGGACCACAACTTCTTTATCCATTTTTCTCTTTCCTGGGATATTTAAGGTGTCATGAAGTGGAGGTTCTTGTCAACAGAGCAGCCCTAAACTTTGGGGTGCCTGTGTCTTGCTGATTTTTAGTTTTCCCAATTTATACGCCCATGAGTGGAAGTGCCCTATGCTCCCTAAGCTGTGTTTTTTCGATGTTTAAGGCCACACCGTACACTTCTCCAGAGTGGCTGCTGGCAATTTACATCCCGCCCATCAGTGTAGCAAGGCTCCCATTTCTCCATGGCCAGTCCTGCTTTTGTGGTTTTGACACTTTTTTCAGCATGGCCCTTTTGACGGATTCCAAGCGAGACTCCTTTGTAGTGCTGATTTGCCTTTCCATGTTGCTTGGTTGGCCAAAAAGGGCGTATGCGTTTTTTCCTGAATATATTCAGGAAAAAACGCATACGCCCTTTTTGGCCAAGGGCATCATTGTCCACGTTTTGCCGCTTTTCATGTGCTTTAAATGCGATTCGAATCTACCTCCTGAAACCTGTTTCCTGCAATTCTGCCTTGCTTTCAAATCCTCTTCGTTGCCTTCCCTCAATATATTTGTGGACGAGAGTTATCATTTATAACTCTGCAGGGTTGTGAATTGCAGTGCCCATGTGCTCCATTTTTCAACTGGCTTTTTTGGGAGCTGTCCTCAGAAGCGCGGGATTGCCTCAGGCCCTATTCTGGTTGTGGGTGGCAGGCTGAGCCTGTGGTTATTTCTTCTTCCTGAAGAGAAAATAGAGTGACCTGTGCCTGTTCCAACACCTAGATCTAGTCTCTCATTGGCTGCCCCTCTTCCCGTTCATCCTCAGGACAAATTGCAACCTGTACGGAACAGGAGGTTAAAGGTGCTGATTCTCCAAGTAGGGAGATTGCTAGTGAAGTAGCTGGAATGGCGAACCCGAGCACAAGGAGATGAGAAATGAGGTGCGTTTTAGAAACCTTTCAAAATCACACGGTGTACCATCTTCTGGGTTCCTCATGCAAGTTTTCGATGTAGGAAGATGCCCTTGAACCTGGAGATTTGGGACCCATGGGATAGGTACCACGCAGTATTACCTTAAAGGGTCTGTGTTGGCTCACCCAACCTCACCAAACCTCTCAGCCCCAAGAATGTCCACCCTTATGTCTCATCCAGCTGTGGGTCTAGATATGGTCAATCCAGGTTGCGTCACAGCCCCTGAATGAATTTTGTAAGAATTTCTGTCTCTTTCACTGTTTTTGTTTCATGGGTTTTTAAAACTAATTTATTTTTATAATGGGGTTTAGCTGCTTTTCACGGCTGTGTTTATGCGGCTTTACACACACTTGACACACTTCCAGAGAGATATCAATACATAGGTTTTAATATTCTTACTAGTGACATATATTCTTGTGCGGTGAATAGGGGTTGTTGAGTCCAGTTCACTGAGCAAGGAGTAGGTCTTGTCTATTACATATTGGGTGTATGGAACGGTATCTGAGCTAATTTGAAACCCTTGTTTTATGCATCACACCACCTCACCTTTCCCGTTAAGCAGCCATAGTGTGTTTTCTAAACGTGTGACTCTGTTCTCTTTTGTAATTCAGTTCAAGTGTAGCAGTTTTTACATTCCCTCTATACGTGATAGCTTATGATAAGTGTCTTTTTCTGTGTGACTTATTTCACTTAGAATCGTCGTACCTAAATCCACTCATCATGCTGCTACTAGCCTTATGACATTGATTTCATGGCTGAGTGATATTCCATTGTACATAAGGACCACAACTTCTTTATCCATTTTTCTCTTTCCTGGGATATTTAAGGTGTCATGAAGTGGAGGTTCTTGTCAACAGAGCAGCCCTAAACTTTGGGGTGCCTGTGTCTTGCTGATTTTTAGTTTTCCCAATTTATACGCCCATGAGTGGAAGTGCCCTATGCTCCCTAAGCTGTGTTTTTTCGATGTTTAAGGCCACACCGTACACTTCTCCAGAGTGGCTGCTGGCAATTTACATCCCGCCCATCAGTGTAGCAAGGCTCCCATTTCTCCATGGCCTGTCCTGCTTTTGTGGTTTTGACACTTTTTTCAGCATGGCCCTTTTGACCGATTCGAAGCGAGACTCCTTTGTAGTGCTGATTTGCCTTTCCATGTTGCTTGGTTGGCCAAAAAGGGCGTATGCGTTTTTTCCTGAATATATTCAGGAAAAAACGCATACGCCCTTTTTGGCCAAGGGCATCATTGTCCACGTTTTGCCGCTTTTCATGTGCTTTAAAGGCGATTCGAATCTACCTCCTGAAACCTGTTTCCTGCAATTCTGCCTTGCTTTCAAATCCTCTTCGTTGCCTTCCCTCAATATATCTGTGGACGAGAGTTATCATTTATAACTCTGCAGGGTTGTGAATTGCAGTGCCCATGTGCTCCATTTTTCAACTGGCTTTTTTGGGAGCTGGCCGCAGAAGCGCGGGATTGCCTCAGGCCCTATTCTGGTTCCGGGTGGCAGGCTGAGCCTGTGGTTATTTCTTCTTCCTGATGAGAAAATAGAGTGACCTGTGCCTGTCCCAACACCTAGATCTAGTCTCTCATTGGCTGCCCCTCTTCCCGTTCATCCTCAGGACAAATTGCAACCTGTACGGAACAGGAGGTTAAAGGTGCTGATTCTCCAAGTAGGGAGATTGCTAGTGAAGTAGCTGGAATGGCGAACCCGAGCACAAGGAGATGAGAAATGAGGTGCGTTTTAGAAACCTTTCAAAATCACACGGTGTACCATCTTCTGGGTTCCTCATGCAAGTTTTCGATGTAGGAAGATGCCCTTGAACCTGGAGATTTGGGACCCATGGGATGGGTACCACGCAGTATTACCTTAAAGGGTCTGTGTTGGCTCACCCAACCTCACCAAACCTCTCAGCCCCAAGAATGTCCACCCTTATATCTCATCCAGCTGTGGGTCTAGATATGGTCAATCCAGGTTGCGTCACAGCCCCTGAATGAATTTTGTAAGAATTTCTGTCTCTTTCACTGTCTTTGTTTCATGGGTTTTTAAAACTAATTTATTTTTATAATGGGGTTTAGCTGCTATTCACGGCTGTGTTTATGCGGCTTTACACACACTTGACACACTTCCAGAGAGATATCAATACATAGGTTTTAAGATTCTTACTAGTGACATATATTCTTGTGCGGTGAATAGGGGGTGTTGAGTCCAGTTCACTGAGCAAGGAGTAGGTCTTGTCTATTACATATTGGGTGTATGGAACGGTATCTGAGCTAATTTGAAACCCTTGTTTTATGCATCACACCACCTCACCTTTCCCGTTAAGCAGCCATAGTGTGTTTTCTAAACGTGTGACTCTGTTCTCTTTTGTAATTCAGTTCAAGTGTAGCAGTTTTTACATTCCCTCTATACGTGATAGATTATGATAAGTGTCTTTTTCTGTGTGACTTATTTCACTTAGAGTCGTCGTACCTAAATCCACTCATCATGCTGCTACTAGCCTTATGACATTGATTTCATGGCTGAGTGATATTCCATTGTACATAAGGACCAAAACTTCTTTATCCATTTTTCTCTTTCCTGGGATATTTAAGGTGTCATGAAGTGGAGGTTCTTGTCAACAGAGCAGCCCTAAACTTTGGGGTGCCTGTGTCTTGCTGATTTTTAGTTTTCCCAATTTATACGCCCATGAGTGGAAGTGCCCTATGCTCCCTAAGCTGTGTTTTTTCGATGTTTAAGGCCACACCGTACACTTCTCCAGAGTGGCTGCGGCAATTTACATCCCGCCCATCAGTGTAGCAAGGCTCCCATTTCTCCATGGCCTGTCCTGCTTTTGTGGTTTTGACACTTTTTTCAGCATGGCCCTTTTGACCGATTCGAAGCGAGACTCCTTTGTAGTGCTGATTTGCCTTTCCATGTTGCTTGGTTGGCCAAAAAGGGCGTATGCGTTTTTTCCTGAATATATTCAGGAAAAAACGCATACGCCCTTTTTGGCCAAGGGCATCATTGTCCACGTTTTGCCGCTTTTCATGTGCTTTAAAGGCGATTCGAATCTACCTCCTGAAACCTGTTTCCTGCAATTCTGCCTTGCTTTCAAATCCTCTTCGTTGCCTTCCCTCAATATATCTGTGGACGAGAGTTATCATTTATAACTCTGCAGGGTTGTGAATTGCAGTGCCCATGTGCTCCATTTTTCAACTGGCTTTTTTGGGAGCTGGCCGCAGAAGCGCGGGATTGCCTCAGGCCCTATTCTGGTTCCGGGTGGCAGGCTGAGCCTGTGGTTATTTCTTCTTCCTGATGAGAAAATAGAGTGACCTGTGCCTGTCCCAACACCTAGATCTAGTCTCTCATTGGCTGCCCCTCTTCCCGTTCATCCTCAGGACAAATTGCAACCTGTACGGAACAGGAGGTTAAAGGTGCTGATTCTCCAAGTAGGGAGATTGCTAGTGAAGTAGCTGGAATGGCGAACCCGAGCACAAGGAGATGAGAAATGAGGTGCGTTTTAGAAACCTTTCAAAATCACACGGTGTACCATCTTCTGGGTTCCTCATGCAAGTTTTCGATGTAGGAAGATGCCCTTGAACCTGGAGATTTGGGACCCATGGGATGGGTACCACGCAGTATTACCTTAAAGGGTCTGTGTTGGCTCACCCAACCTCACCAAACCTCTCAGCCCCAAGAATGTCCACCCTTATGTCTCATCCAGCTGTGGGTCTAGATATGGTCAATCCAGGTTGCGTCACAGCCCCTGAATGAATTTTGTAAGAATTTCTGTCTCTTTCACTGTCTTTGTTTCATGGGTTTTTAAAACTAATTTATTTTTATAATGGGGTTTAGCTGCTTTTCACGGCTGTGTTTATGCGGCTTTACACACACTTGACACACTTCCACAGAGATATCAATACATAGGTTTTAAGATTCTTACTAGTGACATATATTCTTGTGCGGTGAATAGGGGGTGTTGAGTCCAGTTCACTGAGCAAGGAGTAGGTCTTGTCTATTACATATTGGGTGTATGGAACGGTATCTGAGCTAATTTGAAACCCTTGTTTTATGCATCACACCACCTCACCTTTCCCGTTAAGCAGCCATAGTGTGTTTTCTAAACGTGTGACTCTGTTCTCTTTTGTAATTCAGTTCAAGTGTAGCAGTTTTTACATTCCCTCTATACGTGATAGCTTATGATAAGTGTCTTTTTCTGTGTGACTTATTTCACTTAGAATCGTCGTACCTAAATCCACTCATCATGCTGCTACTAGCCTTATGACATTGATTTCATGGCTGAGTGATATTCCATTGTACATAAGGACCACAACTTCTTTATCCATTTTTCTCTTTCCTGGGATATTTAAGGTGTCATGAAGTGGAGGTTCTTGTCAACAGAGCAGCCCTAAACTTTGGGGTGCCTGTGTCTTGCTGATTTTTAGTTTTCCCAATTTATACGCCCATGAGTGGAAGTGCCCTATGCTCCCTAAGCTGTGTTTTTTCGATGTTTAAGGCCACACCGTACACTTCTCCAGAGTGGCTGCTGGCAATTTACATCCCGCCCATCAGTGTAGCAAGGCTCCCATTTCTCCATGGCCTGTCCTGCTTTTGTGGTTTTGACACTTTTTTCAGCATGGCCCTTTTGACCGATTCGAAGCGAGACTCCTTTGTAGTGCTGATTTGCCTTTCCATGTTGCTTGGTTGGCCAAAAAGGGCGTATGCGTTTTTTCCTGAATATATTCAGGAAAAAACGCATACGCCCTTTTTGGCCAAGGGCATCATTGTCCACGTTTTGCCGCTTTTCATGTGCTTTAAAGGCGATTCGAATCTACCTCCTGAAACCTGTTTCCTGCAATTCTGCCTTGCTTTCAAATCCTCTTCGTTGCCTTCCCTCAATATATCTGTGGACGAGAGTTATCATTTATAACTCTGCAGGGTTGTGAATTGCAGTGCCCATGTGCTCCATTTTTCAACTGGCTTTTTTGGTAGCTGGCCGCAGAAGCGCGGGATTGCCTCAGGCCCTATTCTGGTTCCGGGTGGCAGGCTGAGCCTGTGGTTATTTCTTCTTCCTGATGAGAAAATAGAGTGACCTGTGCCTGTCCCAACACCTAGATCTAGTCTCTCATTGGCTGCCCCTCTTCCCGTTCATCCTCAGGACAAATTGCAACCTGTACGGAACAGGAGGTTAAAGGTGCTGATTCTCCAAGTAGGGAGATTGCTAGTGAAGTAGCTGGAATGGCGAACCCGAGCACAAGGAGATGAGAAATGAGGTGCGTTTTAGAAACCTTTCAAAATCACACGGTGTACCATCTTCTGGGTTCCTCATGCAAGTTTTCGATGTAGGAAGATGCCCTTGAACCTGGAGATTTGGGACCCATGGGATGGGTACCACGCAGTATTACCTTAAAGGGTCTGTGTTGGCTCACCCAACCTCACCAAACCTCTCAGCCCCAAGAATGTCCACCCTTATATCTCATCCAGCTGTGGGTCTAGATATGGTCAATCCAGGTTGCGTCACAGCCCCTGAATGAATTTTGTAAGAATTTCTGTCTCTTTCACTGTCTTTGTTTCATGGGTTTTTAAAACTAATTTATTTTTATAATGGGGTTTAGCTGCTATTCACGGCTGTGTTTATGCGGCTTTACACACACTTGACACACTTCCAGAGAGATATCAATACATAGGTTTTAAGATTCTTACTAGTGACATATATTCTTGTGCGGTGAATAGGGGGTGTTGAGTCCAGTTCACTGAGCAAGGAGTAGGTCTTGTCTATTACATATTGGGTGTATGGAACGGTATCTGAGCTAATTTGAAACCCTTGTTTTATGCATCACACCACCTCACCTTTCCCGTTAAGCAGCCATAGTGTGTTTTCTAAACGTGTGACTCTGTTCTCTTTTGTAATTCAGTTCAAGTGTAGCAGTTTTTACATTCCCTCTATACGTGATAGATTATGATAAGTGTCTTTTTCTGTGTGACTTATTTCACTTAGAGTCGTCGTACCTAAATCCACTCATCATGCTGCTACTAGCCTTATGACATTGATTTCATGGCTGAGTGATATTCCATTGTACATAAGGACCAAAACTTCTTTATCCATTTTTCTCTTTCCTGGGATATTTAAGGTGTCATGAAGTGGAGGTTCTTGTCAACAGAGCAGCCCTAAACTTTGGGGTGCCTGTGTCTTGCTGATTTTTAGTTTTCCCAATTTATACGCCCATGAGTGGAAGTGCCCTATGCTCCCTAAGCTGTGTTTTTTCGATGTTTAAGGCCACACCGTACACTTCTCCAGAGTGGCTGCTGGCAATTTACATCCCGCCCATCAGTGTAGCAAGGCTCCCATTTCTCCATGGCCTGTCCTGCTTTTGTGGTTTTGACACTTTTTTCAGCATGGCCCTTTTGACCGATTCGAAGCGAGACTCCTTTGTAGTGCTGATTTGCCTTTCCATGTTGCTTGGTTGGCCAAAAAGGGCGTATGCGTTTTTTCCTGAATATATTCAGGAAAAAACGCATACGCCCTTTTTGGCCAAGGGCATCATTGTCCACGTTTTGCCGCTTTTCATGTGCTTTAAAGGCGATTCGAATCTACCTCCTGAAACCTGTTTCCTGCAATTCTGCCTTGCTTTCAAATCCTCTTCGTTGCCTTCCCTCAATATATCTGTGGACGAGAGTTATCATTTATAACTCTGCAGGGTTGTGAATTGCAGTGCCCATGTGCTCCATTTTTCAACTGGCTTTTTTGGGAGCTGGCCGCAGAAGCGCGGGATTGCCTCAGGCCCTATTCTGGTTCCGGGTGGCAGGCTGAGCCTGTGGTTATTTCTTCTTCCTGATGAGAAAATAGAGTGACCTGTGCCTGTCCCAACACCTAGATCTAGTCTCTCATTGGCTGCCCCTCTTCCCGTTCATCCTCAGGACAAATTGCAACCTGTACGGAACAGGAGGTTAAAGGTGCTGATTCTCCAAGTAGGGAGATTGCTAGTGAAGTAGCTGGAATGGCGAACCCGAGCACAAGGAGATGAGAAATGAGGTGCGTTTTAGAAACCTTTCAAAATCACACGGTGTACCATCTTCTGGGTTCCTCATGCAAGTTTTCGATGTAGGAAGATGCCCTTGAACCTGGAGATTTGGGACCCATGGGATGGGTACCACGCAGTATTACCTTAAAGGGTCTGTGTTGGCTCACCCAACCTCACCAAACCTCTCAGCCCCAAGAATGTCCACCCTTATGTCTCATCCAGCTGTGGGTCTAGATATGGTCAATCCAGGTTGCGTCACAGCCCCTGAATGAATTTTGTAAGAATTTCTGTCTCTTTCACTGTCTTTGTTTCATGGGTTTTTAAAACTAATTTATTTTTATAATGGGGTTTAGCTGCTTTTCACGGCTGTGTTTATGCGGCTTTACACACACTTGACACACTTCCACAGAGATATCAATACATAGGTTTTAAGATTCTTACTAGTGACATATATTCTTGTGCGGTGAATAGGGGGTGTTGAGTCCAGTTCACTGAGCAAGGAGTAGGTCTTGTCTATTACATATTGGGTGTATGGAACGGTATCTGAGCTAATTTGAAACCCTTGTTTTATGCATCACACCACCTCACCTTTCCCGTTAAGCAGCCATAGTGTGTTTTCTAAACGTGTGACTCTGTTCTCTTTTGTAATTCAGTTCAAGTGTAGCAGTTTTTACATTCCCTCTATACGTGATAGATTATGATAAGTGTCTTTTTCTGTGTGACTTATTTCACTTAGAATCGTCGTACCTAAATCCACTCATCATGCTGCTACTAGCCTTATGACATTGATTTCATGGCTGAGTGATATTCCATTGTACATAAGGACCACAACTTCTTTATCCATTTTTCTCTTTCCTGGGATATTTAAGGTGTCATGAAGTGGAGGTTCTTGTCAACAGAGCAGCCCTAAACTTTGGGGTGCCTGTGTCTTGCTGATTTTTAGTTTTCCCAATTTATACGCCCATGAGTGGAAGTGCCCTATGCTCCCTAAGCTGTGTTTTTTCGATGTTTAAGGCCACACCGTACACTTCTCCAGAGTGGCTGCTGGCAATTTACATCCCGCCCATCAGTGTAGCAAGGCTCCCATTTCTCCATGGCCTGTCCTGCTTTTGTGGTTTTGACACTTTTTTCAGCATGGCCCTTTTGACCGATTCGAAGCGAGACTCCTTTGTAGTGCTGATTTGCCTTTCCATGTTGCTTGGTTGGCCAAAAAGGGCGTATGCGTTTTTTCCTGAATATATTCAGGAAAAAACGCATACGCCCTTTTTGGCCAAGGGCATCATTGTCCACGTTTTGCCGCTTTTCATGTGCTTTAAAGGCGATTCGAATCTACCTCCTGAAACCTGTTTCCTGCAATTCTGCCTTGCTTTCAAATCCTCTTCGTTGCCTTCCCTCAATATATCTGTGGACGAGAGTTATCATTTATAACTCTGCAGGGTTGTGAATTGCAGTGCCCATGTGCTCCATTTTTCAACTGGCTTTTTTGGGAGCTGGCCGCAGAAGCGCGGGATTGCCTCAGGCCCTATTCTGGTTCCGGGTGGCAGGCTGAGCCTGTGGTTATTTCTTCTTCCTGATGAGAAAATAGAGTGACCTGTGCCTGTCCCAACACCTAGATCTAGTCTCTCATTGGCTGCCCCTCTTCCCGTTCATCCTCAGGACAAATTGCAACCTGTACGGAACAGGAGGTTAAAGGTGCTGATTCTCCAAGTAGGGAGATTGCTAGTGAAGTAGCTGGAATGGCGAACCCGAGCACAAGGAGATGAGAAATGAGGTGCGTTTTAGAAACCTTTCAAAATCACACGGTGTACCATCTTCTGGGTTCCTCATGCAAGTTTTCGATGTAGGAAGATGCCCTTGAACCTGGAGATTTGGGACCCATGGGATGGGTACCACGCAGTATTACCTTAAAGGGTCTGTGTTGGCTCACCCAACCTCACCAAACCTCTCAGCCCCAAGAATGTCCACCCTTATATCTCATCCAGCTGTGGGTCTAGATATGGTCAATCCAGGTTGCGTCACAGCCCCTGAATGAATTTTGTAAGAATTTCTGTCTCTTTCACTGTCTTTGTTTCATGGGTTTTTAAAACTAATTTATTTTTATAATGGGGTTTAGCTGCTATTCACGGCTGTGTTTATGCGGCTTTACACACACTTGACACACTTCCAGAGAGATATCAATACATAGGTTTTAAGATTCTTACTAGTGACATATATTCTTGTGCGGTGAATAGGGGGTGTTGAGTCCAGTTCACTGAGCAAGGAGTAGGTCTTGTCTATTACATATTGGGTGTATGGAACGGTATCTGAGCTAATTTGAAACCCTTGTTTTATGCATCACACCACCTCACCTTTCCCGTTAAGCAGCCATAGTGTGTTTTCTAAACGTGTGACTCTGTTCTCTTTTGTAATTCAGTTCAAGTGTAGCAGTTTTTACATTCCCTCTATACGTGATAGATTATGATAAGTGTCTTTTTCTGTGTGACTTATTTCACTTAGAGTCGTCGTACCTAAATCCACTCATCATGCTGCTACTAGCCTTATGACATTGATTTCATGGCTGAGTGATATTCCATTGTACATAAGGACCAAAACTTCTTTATCCATTTTTCTCTTTCCTGGGATATTTAAGGTGTCATGAAGTGGAGGTTCTTGTCAACAGAGCAGCCCTAAACTTTGGGGTGCCTGTGTCTTGCTGATTTTTAGTTTTCCCAATTTATACGCCCATGAGTGGAAGTGCCCTATGCTCCCTAAGCTGTGTTTTTTCGATGTTTAAGGCCACACCGTACACTTCTCCAGAGTGGCTGCTGGCAATTTACATCCCGCCCATCAGTGTAGCAAGGCTCCCATTTCTCCATGGCCTGTCCTGCTTTTGTGGTTTTGACACTTTTTTCAGCATGGCCCTTTTGACCGATTCGAAGCGAGACTCCTTTGTAGTGCTGATTTGCCTTTCCATGTTGCTTGGTTGGCCAAAAAGGGCGTATGCGTTTTTTCCTGAATATATTCAGGAAAAAACGCATACGCCCTTTTTGGCCAAGGGCATCATTGTCCACGTTTTGCCGCTTTTCATGTGCTTTAAAGGCGATTCGAATCTACCTCCTGAAACCTGTTTCCTGCAATTCTGCCTTGCTTTCAAATCCTCTTCGTTGCCTTCCCTCAATATATCTGTGGACGAGAGTTATCATTTATAACTCTGCAGGGTTGTGAATTGCAGTGCCCATGTGCTCCATTTTTCAACTGGCTTTTTTGGGAGCTGGCCGCAGAAGCGCGGGATTGCCTCAGGCCCTATTCTGGTTCCGGGTGGCAGGCTGAGCCTGTGGTTATTTCTTCTTCCTGATGAGAAAATAGAGTGACCTGTGCCTGTCCCAACACCTAGATCTAGTCTCTCATTGGCTGCCCCTCCTCCCGTTCATCCTCAGGACAAATTGCAACCTGTACGGAACAGGAGGTTAAAGGTGCTGATTCTCCAAGTAGGGAGATTGCTAGTGAAGTAGCTGGAATGGCGAACCCGAGCACAAGGAGATGAGAAATGAGGTGCGTTTTAGAAACCTTTCAAAATCACACGGTGTACCATCTTCTGGGTTCCTCATGCAAGTTTTCGATGTAGGAAGATGCCCTTGAACCTGGAGATTTGGGACCCATGGGATGGGTACCACGCAGTATTACCTTAAAGGGTCTGTGTTGGCTCACCCAACCTCACCAAACCTCTCAGCCCCAAGAATGTCCACCCTTATGTCTCATCCAGCTGTGGGTCTAGATATGGTCAATCCAGGTTGCGTCACAGCCCCTGAATGAATTTTGTAAGAATTTCTGTCTCTTTCACTGTCTTTGTTTCATGGGTTTTTAAAACTAATTTATTTTTATAATGGGGTTTAGCTGCTATTCACGGCTGTGTTTATGCGGCTTTACACACACTTGACACACTTCCAGAGAGATATCAATACATAGGTTTTAAGATTCTTACTAGTGACATATATTCTTGTGCGGTGAATAGGGGGTGTTGAGTCCAGTTCACTGAGCAAGGAGTAGGTCTTGTCTATTACATATTGGGTGTATGGAACGGTATCTGAGCTAATTTGAAACCCTTGTTTTATGCATCACACCACCTCACCTTTCCCGTTAAGCAGCCATAGTGTGTTTTCTAAACGTGTGACTGTGTTCTCTTTTGTAATTCAGTTCAAGTGTAGCAGTTTTTACATTCCCTCTATACGTGATAGATTATGATAAGTGTCTTTTTCTGTGTGACTTATTTCACTTAGAGTCGTCGTACCTAAATCCACTCATCATGCTGCTACTAGCCTTATGACATTGATTTCATGGCTGAGTGATATTCCATTGTACATAAGGACCACAACTTCTTTATCCATTTTTCTCTTTCCTGGGATATTTAAGGTGTCATGAAGTGGAGGTTCTTGTCAACAGAGCAGCCCTAAACTTTGGGGTGCCTGTGTCTTGCTGATTTTTAGTTTTCCCAATTTATACGCCCATGAGTGGAAGTGCCCTATGCTCCCTAAGCTGTGTTTTTTTGATGTTTAAGGCCACACCGTACACTTCTCCAGAGTGGCTGCTGGCAATTTACATCCCGCCCATCAGTGTAGCAAGGCTCCCATTTCTCCATGGCCTGTCCTGCTTTTGTGGTTTTGACACTTTTTTCAGCATGGCCCTTTTGACCGATTCGAAGCGAGACTCCTTTGTAGTGCTGATTTGCCTTTCCATGTTGCTTGGTTGGCCAAAAAGGGCGTATGCGTTTTTTCCTGAATATATTCAGGAAAAAACGCATACGCCCTTTTTGGCCAAGGGCATCATTGTCCACGTTTTGCCGCTTTTCATGTGCTTTAAATGCGATTCGAATCTACCTCCTGAAACCTGTTTCCTGCAATTCTGCCTTGCTTTCAAATCCTCTTCGTTGCCTTCCCTCAATATATTTGTGGACGAGAGTTATCATTTATAACTCTGCAGGGTTGTGAATTGCAGTGCCCATGTGCTCCATTTTTCAACTGGCTTTTTTGGGAGCTGGCCGCAGAAGCGCGGGATTGCCTCAGGCCTTATTCTGGTTGTGGGTGGCAGGCTGAGCCTGTGGTTATTTCTTCTTCCTGATGAGAAAATAGAGTGACCTGTGCCTGTTCCAACACCTAGATCTAGTCTCTCATTGGCTGCCCCTCTTCCCGTTCATCCTCAGGACAAATTGCAACCTGTACGGAACAGGAGGTTAAAGGTGCTGATTCTCCAAGTAGGGAGATTGCTAGTGAAGTAGCTGGAATGGCGAACCCGAGCACAAGGAGATGAGAAATGAGGTGCGTTTTAGAAACCTTTAAAAATCACACGGTGTACCATCTTCTGGGTTCCTCATGCAAGTTTTCGATGTAGGAATATGCCCTTGAACCTGGAGATTTGGGACCCATGGGATAGGTACCACGCAGTATTACCTTAAAGGGTCTGTGTTGGCTCACCCAACCTCACCAAACCTCTCAGCCCCAAGAATGTCCACCCTTATGTCTCATCCAGCTGTGGGTCTAGATATGGTCAATCCAGGTTGCGTCACAGCCCCTGAATGAATTTTGTAAGAATTTCTGTCTCTTTCACTGTTTTTGTTTCATGGGTTTTTAAAACTAATTTATTTTTATAATGGGGTTTAGCTGCTTTTCACGGCTGTGTTTATGCGGCTTTACACACACTTGACACACTTCCAGAGAGATATCAATACATAGGTTTTAAGATTCTTACTAGTGACATATATTCTTGTGCGGTGAATAGGGGGTGTTGAGTCCAGTTCACTGAGCAAGGAGTAGGTCTTGTCTATTACATATTGGGTGTATGGAACGGTATCTGAGCTAATTTGAAACCCTTGTTTTATGCATCACACTACCTCACCTTTCCCGTTAAGCAGCCATAGTGTGTTTTCTAAACGTGTGACTCTGTTCTCTTTTGTAATTCAGTTCAAGTGTAGCAGTTTTTACATTCCCTCTATACGTGATAGATTATGATAAGTGTCTTTTTCTGTGTGACTTATTTCACTTAGAGTCGTCGTACCTAAATCCACTCATCATGCTGCTACTAGCCTTATGACATTGATTTCATGGCTGAGTGATATTCCATTGTACATAAGGACCACAACTTCTTTATCCATTTTTCTCTTTCCTGGGATATTTAAGGTGTCATGAAGTGGAGGTTCTTGTCAACAGAGCAGCCCTAAACTTTGGGGTGCCTGTGTCTTGCTGATTTTTAGTTTTCCCAGTTTATACGCCCATGAGTGGAAGTGCCCTATGCTCCCTAAGCTGTGTTTTTTCGATGTTTCAGGACACACCGTACACTTCTCCAGAGTGGCTGCTGGCAATTTACATCCCGCCCATCAGTGTAGCAAGGCTCCCATTTCTCCATGGCCTGTCCTGCTTTTGTGGTTTTGACACTTTTTTCAGCATGGCCCTTTTGACCGATTCGAAGCGAGACTCCTTTGTAGTGCTGATTTGCCTTTCCATGTTGCTTGGTTGGCCAAAAAGGGCGTATGCGTTTTTTCCTGAATATATTCAGGAAAAAACGCATACGCCCTTTTTGGCCAAGGGCATCATTGTCCACGTTTTGCCGCTTTTCATGTGCTTTAAAGGCGATTCGAATCTACCTCCTGAAACCTGTTTCCTGCAATTCTGCCTTGCTTTCAAATCCTCTTCGTTGCCTTCCCTCAATATATCTGTGGACGAGAGTTATCATTTATAACTCTGCAGGGTTGTGAATTGCAGTGCCCATGTGCTCCGTTTTTCAACTGCCTTTTTTTGGAGCTGGCCGCAGAAGCGCGGGATTGCCTCAGGCCCTATTCTGGTTCCGGGTGGCAGGCTGAGCCTGTGGTTATTTCTTCTTCCTGATGAGAAAATAGAGTGACCTGTGCCTGTCCCAACACCTAGATCTAGTCTCTCATTGGCTGCCCCTCTTCCCGTTCATCCTCAGGACAAATTGCAACCTGTACGGAACAGGAGGTTAAAGGTGCTGATTCTCCAAGTAGGGAGATTGCTAGTGAAGTAGCTGGAATGGCGAACCCGAGCACAAGGAGATGAGAAATGAGGTGCGTTTTAGAAACCTTTCAAAATCACACGGTGTACCATCTTCTGGGTTCCTCATGCAAGTTTTCGATGTAGGAAGATGCCCTTGAACCTGGAGATTTGGGACCCATGGGATGGGTACCACGCAGTATTACCTTAAAGGGTCTGTGTTGGCTCACCCAACCTCACCAAACCTCTCAGCCCCAAGAATGTCCACCCTTATGTCTCATCCAGCTGTGGGTCTAGATATGGTCAATCCAGGTTGCGTCACAGCCCCTGAATGAATTTTGTAAGAATTTCTGTCTCTTTCACTGTTTTTGTTTCATGGGTTTTTAAAACTAATTTATTTTTATAATGGGGTTTAGCTGCTTTTCACGGCTGTGTTTATGCGGCTTTACACACACTTGACACACTTCCAGAGAGATATCAATACATAGGTTTTAAGATTCTTACTAGTCACATATATTCTTCTGCGGTGAATAGGGGGTGTTGAGTACAGTTCACTGAGCAAGGAGTAGGTCTTGTCTATTACATATTGGGTGTATGGAACGGTATCTGAGCTAATTTGAAACCCTTGTTTTATGCATCACACCACCTCACCTTTCCCGTTAAGCAGCTATAGTGTGTTTTCTAAACGTGAGACTCTTCTCTTTTGTAATTCAGTTCAAGTGTAGCAGTTTTTACATTCCCTCTATACGTGATAGCTTATGATAAGTGTCTTTTTCTGTGTGACTTATTTCACTTAGAATCGTCGTACCTAAATCCACTCATCATGCTGCTACTAGCCTTATGACATTGATTTCATGGCTGAGTGATATTCCATTGTACATAAGGACCGCAACTTCTTTATCCATTTTTCTCTTTCCTGGGATATTTAAGGTGTCATGAAGTGGAGGTTCTTGTCAACAGAGCAGCCCTAAACTTTGGGGTGCCTGTGTCTTGCTGATTTTTAGTTTTCCCAATTTATACGCCCATGAGTGGAAGTGCCCTATGCTCCCTAAGCTGTGTTTTTTCGATGTTTAAGGCCACACCGTACACTTCTCCAGAGTGGCTGCTGGCAATTTACATCCCGCCCATCAGTGTAGCAAGGCTCCCATTTCTCCATGGCCTGTCCTGCTTTTGTGGTTTTGACACTTTTTTCAGCATGGCCCTTTTGACCGATTCGAAGCGAGACTCCTTTGTAGTGCTGATTTGCCTTTCCATGTTGCTTGGTTGGCCAAAAAGGGCGTATGCGTATTTTCCTGAATATATTCAGGAAAAAACGCATACGCCCTTTTTGGCCAAGGGCATCATTGTCCACGTTTTGCTGCTTTTCATGTGCTTTAAAGGCGATTCGAATCTACCTCCTGAAACCTGTTTCCTGCAATTCTGCCTTGCTTTCAAATCCTCTTCGTTGCCTTCCCTCAATATATCTGTGGACGAGAGTTATCATTTATAACTCTGCAGGGTTGTGAATTGCAGTGCCCATGTGCTCCATTTTTCAACTGGCTTTTTTGGGAGCTGGCCGCAGAAGCGCGGGATTGCCTCAGGCCCTATTCTGGTTCCGGGTGGCAGGCTGAGCCTGTGGTTATTTCTTCTTCCTGATGAGAAAATAGAGTGACCTGTGCCTGTCCCAACACCTAGATCTAGTCTCTCATTGGCTGCCCCTCTTCCCGTTCATCCTCAGGACAAATTGCAACCTGTACGGAACAGGAGGTTAAAGGTGCTGATTCTCCAAGTAGGGAGATTGCTAGTGAAGTAGCTGGAATGGCGAACCCGAGCACAAGGAGATGAGAAATGAGGTGCGTTTTAGAAACCGTTCAAAATCACACGGTGTACCATCTTCTGGGTTCCTCATGCAAGTTTTCGATGTAGGAAGATGCCCTTGAACCTGGAGATTTGGGACCCATGGGATGGGTACCACGCAGTATTACCTTAAAGGGTCTGTGTTGGCTCACCCAACCTCACCAAACCTCTCAGCCCCAAGAATGTCCACCCTTATGTCTCATCCAGCTGTGGGTCTAGATATGGTCAATCCAGGTTGCGTCACAGCCCCTGAATGAATTTTGTAAGAATTTCTGTCTCTTTCACTGTCTTTGTTTCATGGGTTTTTAAAACTAATTTATTTTTATAATGGGGTTTAGCTGCTATTCACGGCTGTGTTTATGCGGCTTTACACACACTTGACACACTTCCAGAGAGATATCAATACATAGGTTTTAAGATTCTTACTAGTGACATATATTCTTGTGCGGTGAATAGGGGGTGTTGAGTCCAGTTCACTGAGCAAGGAGTAGGTCTTGTCTATTACATATTGGGTGTATGGAACGGTATCTGAGCTAATTTGAAACCCTTGTTTTATGCATCACACCACCTCACCTTTCCCGTTAAGCAGCCATAGTGTGTTTTCTAAACGTGTGACTCTGTTCTGTTTTGTAATTCAGTTCAAGTGTAGCAGTTTTTACATTCCCTCTATACGTGATAGATTATGATAAGTGTCTTTTTCTGTGTGACTTATTTCACTTAGAGTCGTCGTACCTAAATCCACTCATCATGCTGCTACTAGCCTTATGACATTGATTTCATGGCTGAGTGATATTCCATTGTACATAAGGACCACAACTTCTTTATCCATTTTTCTCTTTCCTGGGATATTTAAGGTGTCATGAAGTGGAGGTTCTTGTCAACAGAGCAGCCCTAAACTTTGGGGTGCCTGTGTCTTGCTGATTTTTAGTTTTCCCAATTTATACGCCCATGAGTGGAAGTGCCCTATGCTCCCTAAGCTGTGTTTTTTCGATGTTTCAGGACACACCGTACACTTCTCCAGAGTGGCTGCTGGCAATTTACATCCCGCCCATCAGTGTAGCAAGGCTCCCATTTCTCCATGGCCTGTCCTGCTTTTGTGGTTTTGACACTTTTTTCAGCATGGCCCTTTTGACCGATTCGAAGCGAGACTCCTTTGTAGTGCTGATTTGCCTTTCCATGTTGCTTGGTTGGCCAAAAAGGGCGTATGCGTTTTTTCCTGAATATATTCAGGAAAAAACGCATACGCCCTTTTTGGCCAAGGGCATCATTGTCCACGTTTTGCCGCTTTTCATGTGCTTTAAAGGCGATTCGAATCTACCTCCTGAAACCTGTTTCCTGCAATTCTGCCTTGCTTTCAAATCCTCTTCGTTGCCTTCCCTCAATATATTTGTGGACGAGAGTTATCATTTATAACTCTGCAGGGTTGTGAATTGCAGTGCCCATGTGCTCCGTTTTTCAACTGGCTTTTTTTGGAGCTGGCCGCAGAAGCGCGGGATTGCCTCAGGCCCTATTCTGGTTCCGGGTGGCAGGCTGAGCCTGTGGTTATTTCTTCTTCCTGATGAGAAAATAGAGTGACCTGTGCCTGTCCCAACACCTAGATCTAGTCTCTCATTGGCTGCCCCTCTTCCCGTTCATCCTCAGGACAAATTGCAACCTGTACGGAACAGGAGGTTAAAGGTGCTGATTCTCCAAGTAGGGAGATTGCTAGTGAAGTAGCTGGAATGGCGAACCCGAGCACAAGGAGATGAGAAATGAGGTGCGTTTTAGAAACCTTTCAAAATCACACGGTGTACCATCTTCTGGGTTCCTCATGCAAGTTTTCGATGTAGGAAGATGCCCTTGAACCTGGAGATTTGGGACCCATGGGATAGGTACAACGCAGTATTACCTTAAAGGGTCTGTGTTGGCTCACCCAACCTCACCAAACCTCTCAGCCCCAAGAATGTCCACCCTTATGTCTCATCCAGCTGTGGGTCTAGATATGGTCAATCCAGGTTGCGTCACAGCCCCTGAATGAATTTTGTAAGAATTTCTGTCTCTTTCACTGTTTTTGTTTCATGGGTTTTTAAAACTAATTTATTTTTATAATGGGGTTTAGCTGCTTTTCACGGCTGTGTTTATGCGGCTTTACACACACTTGACACACTTCCAGAGAGATATCAATACATAGGTTTTAAGATTCTTACTAGTGACATATATTCTTGTGCGGTGAATAGGGGGTGTTGAGTCCAGTTCACTGAGCAAGGAGTAGGTCTTGTCTATTACATATTGGGTGTATGGAACGGTATCTGAGCTAATTTGAAACCCTTGTTTTATGCATCACACTACCTCACCTTTCCCGTTAAGCAGCCATAGTGTGTTTTCTAAACGTGTGACTCTGTTCTCTTTTGTAATTCAGTTCAAGTGTAGCAGTTTTTACATTCCCTCTATACGTGATAGATTATGATAAGTGTCTTTTTCTGTGTGACTTATTTCACTTAGAGTCGTCGTACCTAAATCCACTCATCATGCTGCTACTAGCCTTATGACATTGATTTCATGGCTGAGTGATATTCCATTGTACATAAGGACCACAACTTCTTTATCCATTTTTCTCTTTCCTGGGATATTTAAGGTGTCATGAAGTGGAGGTTCTTGTCAACAGAGCAGCCCTAAACTTTGGGGTGCCTGTGTCTTGCTGATTTTTAGTTTTCCCAATTTATACGCCCATGAGTGGAAGTGCCCTATGCTCCCTAAGCTGTGTTTTTTTGATGTTTAAGGCCACACCGTACACTTCTCCAGAGTGGCTGCTGGCAATTTACATCCCGCCCATCAGTGTAGCAAGGCTCCCATTTCTCCATGGCCTGTCCTGCTTTTGTGGTTTTGACACTTTTTTCAGCATGGCCCTTTTGACCGATTCGAAGCGAGACTCCTTTGTAGTGCTGATTTGCCTTTCCATGTTGCTTGGTTGGCCAAAAAGGGCGTATGCGTTTTTTCCTGAATATATTCAGGAAAAAACGCATACGCCCTTTTTGGCCAAGGGCATCATTGTCCACGTTTTGCCGCTTTTCATGTGCTTTAAAGGCGATTCGAATCTACCTCCTGAAACCTGTTTCCTGCAATTCTGCCTTGCTTTCAAATCCTCTTCGTTGCCTTCCCTCAATATATTTGTGGACGAGAGTTATCATTTATAACTCTGCAGGGTTGTGAATTGCAGTGCCCATGTGCTCCGTTTTTCAACTGGCTTTTTTTGGAGCTGGCCGCAGAAGCGCGGGATTGCCTCAGGCCCTATTCTGGTTCCGGGTGGCAGGCTGAGCCTGTGGTTATTTCTTCTTCCTGATGAGAAAATAGAGTGACCTGTGCCTGTCCCAACACCTAGATCTAGTCTCTCATTGGCTGCCCCTCTTCCCGTTCATCCTCAGGACAAATTGCAACCTGTACGGAACAGGAGGTTAAAGGTGCTGATTCTCCAAGTAGGGAGATTGCTAGTGAAGTAGCTGGAATGGCGAACCCGAGCACAAGGAGATGAGAAATGAGGTGCGTTTTAGAAACCTTTCAAAATCACACGGTGTACCATCTTCTGGGTTCCTCATGCAAGTTTTCGATGTAGGAAGATGCCCTTGAACCTGGAGATTTGGGACCCATGGGATAGGTACAACGCAGTATTACCTTAAAGGGTCTGTGTTGGCTCACCCAACCTCACCAAACCTCTCAGCCCCAAGAATGTCCACCCTTATGTCTCATCCAGCTGTGGGTCTAGATATGGTCAATCCAGGTTGCGTCACAGCCCCTGAATGAATTTTGTAAGAATTTCTGTCTCTTTCACTGTTTTTGTTTCATGGGTTTTTAAAACTAATTTATTTTTATAATGGGGTTTAGCTGCTTTTCACGGCTGTGTTTATGCGGCTTTACACACACTTGACACACTTCCAGAGAGATATCAATACATAGGTTTTAAGATTCTTACTAGTGACATATATTCTTGTGCGGTGAATAGGGGGTGTTGAGTCCAGTTCACTGAGCAAGGAGTAGGTCTTGTCTATTACATATTGGGTGTATGGAACGGTATCTGAGCTAATTTGAAACCCTTGTTTTATGCATCACACTACCTCACCTTTCCCGTTAAGCAGCCATAGTGTGTTTTCTAAACGTGTGACTCTGTTCTCTTTTGTAATTCAGTTCAAGTGTAGCAGTTTTTACATTCCCTCTATACGTGATAGATTATGATAAGTGTCTTTTTCTGTGTGACTTATTTCACTTAGAGTCGTCGTACCTAAATCCACTCATCATGCTGCTACTAGCCTTATGACATTGATTTCATGGCTGAGTGATATTCCATTGTACATAAGGACCACAACTTCTTTATCCATTTTTCTCTTTCCTGGGATATTTAAGGTGTCATGAAGTGGAGGTTCTTGTCAACAGAGCAGCCCTAAACTTTGGGGTGCCTGTGTCTTGCTGATTTTTAGTTTTCCCAATTTATACGCCCATGAGTGGAAGTGCCCTATGCTCCCTAAGCTGTGTTTTTTTGATGTTTAAGGCCACACCGTACACTTCTCCAGAGTGGCTGCTGGCAATTTACATCCCGCCCATCAGTGTAGCAAGGCTCCCATTTCTCCATGGCCTGTCCTGCTTTTGTGGTTTTGACACTTTTTTCAGCATGGCCCTTTTGACCGATTCGAAGCGAGACTCCTTTGTAGTGCTGATTTGCCTTTCCATGTTGCTTGGTTGGCCAAAAAGGGCGTATGCGTTTTTTCCTGAATATATTCAGGAAAAAACGCATACGCCCTTTTTGGCCAAGGGCATCATTGTCCACGTTTTGCCGCTTTTCATGTGCTTTAAATGCGATTCGAATCTACCTCCTGAAACCTGTTTCCTGCAATTCTGCCTTGCTTTCAAATCCTCTTCGTTGCCTTCCCTCAATATATTTGTGGACGAGAGTTATCATTTATAACTCTGCAGGGTTGTGAATTGCAGTGCCCATGTGCTCCATTTTTCAACTGGCTTTTTTGGGAGCTGGCCGCAGAAGCGCGGGATTGCCTCAGGCCTTATTCTGGTTGTGGGTGGCAGGCTGAGCCTGTGGTTATTTCTTCTTCCTGATGAGAAAATAGAGTGACCTGTGCCTGTTCCAACACCTAGATCTAGTCTCTCATTGGCTGCCCCTCTTCCCGTTCATCCTCAGGACAAATTGCAACCTGTACGGAACAGGAGGTTAAAGGTGCTGATTCTCCAAGTAGGGAGATTGCTAGTGAAGTAGCTGGAATGGCGAACCCGAGCACAAGGAGATGAGAAATGAGGTGCGTTTTAGAAACCTTTCAAAATCACACGGTGTACCATCTTCTGGGTTCCTCATGCAAGTTTTCGATGTAGGAATATGCCCTTGAACCTGGAGATTTGGGACCCATGGGATAGGTACCACGCAGTATTACCTTAAAGGGTCTGTGTTGGCTCACCCAACCTCACCAAACCTCTCAGCCCCAAGAATGTCCACCCTTATGTCTCATCCAGCTGTGGGTCTAGATATGGTCAATCCAGGTTGCGTCACAGCCCCTGAATGAATTTTGTAAGAATTTCTGTCTCTTTCACTGTTTTTGTTTCATGGGTTTTTAAAACTAATTTATTTTTATAATGGGGTTTAGCTGCTTTTCACGGCTGTGTTTATGCGGCTTTACACACACTTGACACACTTCCAGAGAGATATCAATACATAGGTTTTAAGATTCTTACTAGTGACATATATTCTTGTGCGGTGAATAGGGGGTGTTGAGTCCAGTTCACTGAGCAAGGAGTAGGTCTTGTCTATTACATATTGGGTGTATGGAACGGTATCTGAGCTAATTTGAAACCCTTGTTTTATGCATCACACTACCTCACCTTTCCCGTTAAGCAGCCATAGTGTGTTTTCTAAACGTGTGACTCTGTTCTCTTTTGTAATTCAGTTCAAGTGTAGCAGTTTTTACATTCCCTCTATACGTGATAGATTATGATAAGTGTCTTTTTCTGTGTGACTTATTTCACTTAGAGTCGTCGTACCTAAATCCACTCATCATGCTGCTACTAGCCTTATGACATTGATTTCATGGCTGAGTGATATTCCATTGTACATAAGGACCACAACTTCTTTATCCATTTTTCTCTTTCCTGGGATATTTAAGGTGTCATGAAGTGGAGGTTCTTGTCAACAGAGCAGCCCTAAACTTTGGGGTGCCTGTGTCTTGCTGATTTTTAGTTTTCCCAGTTTATACGCCCATGAGTGGAAGTGCCCTATGCTCCCTAAGCTGTGTTTTTTCGATGTTTCAGGACACACCGTACACTTCTCCAGAGTGGCTGCTGGCAATTTACATCCCGCCCATCAGTGTAGCAAGGCTCCCATTTCTCCATGGCCTGTCCTGCTTTTGTGGTTTTGACACTTTTTTCAGCATGGCCCTTTTGACCGATTCGAAGCGAGACTCCTTTGTAGTGCTGATTTGCCTTTCCATGTTGCTTGGTTGGCCAAAAAGGGCGTATGCGTTTTTTCCTGAATATATTCAGGAAAAAACGCATACGCCCTTTTTGGCCAAGGGCATCATTGTCCACGTTTTGCCGCTTTTCATGTGCTTTAAAGGCGATTCGAATCTACCTCCTGAAACCTGTTTCCTGCAATTCTGCCTTGCTTTCAAATCCTCTTCGTTGCCTTCCCTCAATATATCTGTGGACGAGAGTTATCATTTATAACTCTGCAGGGTTGTGAATTGCAGTGCCCATGTGCTCCGTTTTTCAACTGCCTTTTTTTGGAGCTGGCCGCAGAAGCGCGGGATTGCCTCAGGCCCTATTCTGGTTCCGGGTGGCAGGCTGAGCCTGTGGTTATTTCTTCTTCCTGATGAGAAAATAGAGTGACCTGTGCCTGTCCCAACACCTAGATCTAGTCTCTCATTGGCTGCCCCTCTTCCCGTTCATCCTCAGGACAAATTGCAACCTGTACGGAACAGGAGGTTAAAGGTGCTGATTCTCCAAGTAGGGAGATTGCTAGTGAAGTAGCTGGAATGGCGAACCCGAGCACAAGGAGATGAGAAATGAGGTGCGTTTTAGAAACCTTTCAAAATCACACGGTGTACCATCTTCTGGGTTCCTCATGCAAGTTTTCGATGTAGGAAGATGCCCTTGAACCTGGAGATTTGGGACCCATGGGATGGGTACCACGCAGTATTACCTTAAAGGGTCTGTGTTGGCTCACCCAACCTCACCAAACCTCTCAGCCCCAAGAATGTCCACCCTTATGTCTCATCCAGCTGTGGGTCTAGATATGGTCAATCCAGGTTGCGTCACAGCCCCTGAATGAATTTTGTAAGAATTTCTGTCTCTTTCACTGTTTTTGTTTCATGGGTTTTTAAAACTAATTTATTTTTATAATGGGGTTTAGCTGCTTTTCACGGCTGTGTTTATGCGGCTTTACACACACTTGACACACTTCCAGAGAGATATCAATACATAGGTTTTAAGATTCTTACTAGTCACATATATTCTTCTGCGGTGAATAGGGGGTGTTGAGTACAGTTCACTGAGCAAGGAGTAGGTCTTGTCTATTACATATTGGGTGTATGGAACGGTATCTGAGCTAATTTGAAACCCTTGTTTTATGCATCACACCACCTCACCTTTCCCGTTAAGCAGCTATAGTGTGTTTTCTAAACGTGAGACTCTTCTCTTTTGTAATTCAGTTCAAGTGTAGCAGTTTTTACATTCCCTCTATACGTGATAGCTTATGATAAGTGTCTTTTTCTGTGTGACTTATTTCACTTAGAATCGTCGTACCTAAATCCACTCATCATGCTGCTACTAGCCTTATGACATTGATTTCATGGCTGAGTGATATTCCATTGTACATAAGGACCGCAACTTCTTTATCCATTTTTCTCTTTCCTGGGATATTTAAGGTGTCATGAAGTGGAGGTTCTTGTCAACAGAGCAGCCCTAAACTTTGGGGTGCCTGTGTCTTGCTGATTTTTAGTTTTCCCAATTTATACGCCCATGAGTGGAAGTGCCCTATGCTCCCTAAGCTGTGTTTTTTCGATGTTTAAGGCCACACCGTACACTTCTCCAGAGTGGCTGCTGGCAATTTACATCCCGCCCATCAGTGTAGCAAGGCTCCCATTTCTCCATGGCCTGTCCTGCTTTTGTGGTTTTGACACTTTTTTCAGCATGGCCCTTTTGACCGATTCGAAGCGAGACTCCTTTGTAGTGCTGATTTGCCTTTCCATGTTGCTTGGTTGGCCAAAAAGGGCGTATGCGTATTTTCCTGAATATATTCAGGAAAAAACGCATACGCCCTTTTTGGCCAAGGGCATCATTGTCCACGTTTTGCTGCTTTTCATGTGCTTTAAAGGCGATTCGAATCTACCTCCTGAAACCTGTTTCCTGCAATTCTGCCTTGCTTTCAAATCCTCTTCGTTGCCTTCCCTCAATATATCTGTGGACGAGAGTTATCATTTATAACTCTGCAGGGTTGTGAATTGCAGTGCCCATGTGCTCCATTTTTCAACTGGCTTTTTTGGGAGCTGGCCGCAGAAGCGCGGGATTGCCTCAGGCCCTATTCTGGTTCCGGGTGGCAGGCTGAGCCTGTGGTTATTTCTTCTTCCTGATGAGAAAATAGAGTGACCTGTGCCTGTCCCAACACCTAGATCTAGTCTCTCATTGGCTGCCCCTCTTCCCGTTCATCCTCAGGACAAATTGCAACCTGTACGGAACAGGAGGTTAAAGGTGCTGATTCTCCAAGTAGGGAGATTGCTAGTGAAGTAGCTGGAATGGCGAACCCGAGCACAAGGAGATGAGAAATGAGGTGCGTTTTAGAAACCTTTCAAAATCACACGGTGTACCATCTTCTGGGTTCCTCATGCAAGTTTTCGATGTAGGAAGATGCCCTTGAACCTGGAGATTTGGGACCCATGGGATGGGTACCACGCAGTATTACCTTAAAGGGTCTGTGTTGGCTCACCCAACCTCACCAAACCTCTCAGCCCCAAGAATGTCCACCCTTATGTCTCATCCAGCTGTGGGTCTAGATATGGTCAATCCAGGTTGCGTCACAGCCCCTGAATGAATTTTGTAAGAATTTCTGTCTCTTTCACTGTCTTTGTTTCATGGGTTTTTAAAACTAATTTATTTTTATAATGGGGTTTAGCTGCTATTCACGGCTGTGTTTATGCGGCTTTACACACACTTGACACACTTCCAGAGAGATATCAATACATAGGTTTTAAGATTCTTACTAGTGACATATATTCTTGTGCGGTGAATAGGGGGTGTTGAGTCCAGTTCACTGAGCAAGGAGTAGGTCTTGTCTATTACATATTGGGTGTATGGAACGGTATCTGAGCTAATTTGAAACCCTTGTTTTATGCATCACACCACCTCACCTTTCCCGTTAAGCAGCCATAGTGTGTTTTCTAAACGTGTGACTCTGTTCTGTTTTGTAATTCAGTTCAAGTGTAGCAGTTTTTACATTCCCTCTATACGTGATAGATTATGATAAGTGTCTTTTTCTGTGTGACTTATTTCACTTAGAGTCGTCGTACCTAAATCCACTCATCATGCTGCTACTAGCCTTATGACATTGATTTCATGGCTGAGTGATATTCCATTGTACATAAGGACCACAACTTCTTTATCCATTTTTCTCTTTCCTGGGATATTTAAGGTGTCATGAAGTGGAGGTTCTTGTCAACAGAGCAGCCCTAAACTTTGGGGTGCCTGTGTCTTGCTGATTTTTAGTTTTCCCAATTTATACGCCCATGAGTGGAAGTGCCCTATGCTCCCTAAGCTGTGTTTTTTCGATGTTTCAGGACACACCGTACACTTCTCCAGAGTGGCTGCTGGCAATTTACATCCCGCCCATCAGTGTAGCAAGGCTCCCATTTCTCCATGGCCTGTCCTGCTTTTGTGGTTTTGACACTTTTTTCAGCATGGCCCTTTTGACCGATTCGAAGCGAGACTCCTTTGTAGTGCTGATTTGCCTTTCCATGTTGCTTGGTTGGCCAAAAAGGGCGTATGCGTTTTTTCCTGAATATATTCAGGAAAAAACGCATACGCCCTTTTTGGCCAAGGGCATCATTGTCCACGTTTTGCCGCTTTTCATGTGCTTTAAAGGCGATTCGAATCTACCTCCTGAAACCTGTTTCCTGCAATTCTGCCTTGCTTTCAAATCCTCTTCGTTGCCTTCCCTCAATATATTTGTGGACGAGAGTTATCATTTATAACTCTGCAGGGTTGTGAATTGCAGTGCCAATGTGCTCCGTTTTTCAACTGGCTTTTTTTGGAGCTGGCCGCAGAAGCGCGGGATTGCCTCAGGCCCTATTCTGGTTCCGGGTGGCAGGCTGAGCCTGTGGTTATTTCTTCTTCCTGATGAGAAAATAGAGTGACCTGTGCCTGTCCCAACACCTAGATCTAGTCTCTCATTGGCTGCCCCTCTTCCCGTTCATCCTCAGGACAAATTGCAACCTGTACGGAACAGGAGGTTAAAGGTGCTGATTCTCCAAGTAGGGAGATTGCTAGTGAAGTAGCTGGAATGGCGAACCCGAGCACAAGGAGATGAGAAATGAGGTGCGTTTTAGAAACCTTTCAAAATCACACGGTGTACCATCTTCTGGGTTCCTCATGCAAGTTTTCGATGTAGGAAGATGCCCTTGAACCTGGAGATTTGGGACCCATGGGATAGGTACAACGCAGTATTACCTTAAAGGGTCTGTGTTGGCTCACCCAACCTCACCAAACCTCTCAGCCCCAAGAATGTCCACCCTTATGTCTCATCCAGCTGTGGGTCTAGATATGGTCAATCCAGGTTGCGTCACAGCCCCTGAATGAATTTTGTAAGAATTTCTGTCTCTTTCACTGTTTTTGTTTCATGGGTTTTTAAAACTAATTTATTTTTATAATGGGGTTTAGCTGCTTTTCACGGCTGTGTTTATGCGGCTTTACACACACTTGACACACTTCCAGAGAGATATCAATACATAGGTTTTAAGATTCTTACTAGTGACATATATTCTTGTGCGGTGAATAGGGGGTGTTGAGTCCAGTTCACTGAGCAAGGAGTAGGTCTTGTCTATTACATATTGGGTGTATGGAACGGTATCTGAGCTAATTTGAAACCCTTGTTTTATGCATCACACTACCTCACCTTTCCCGTTAAGCAGCCATAGTGTGTTTTCTAAACGTGTGACTCTGTTCTCTTTTGTAATTCAGTTCAAGTGTAGCAGTTTTTACATTCCCTCTATACGTGATAGATTATGATAAGTGTCTTTTTCTGTGTGACTTATTTCACTTAGAGTCGTCGTACCTAAATCCACTCATCATGCTGCTACTAGCCTTATGACATTGATTTCATGGCTGAGTGATATTCCATTGTACATAAGGACCACAACTTCTTTATCCATTTTTCTCTTTCCTGGGATATTTAAGGTGTCATGAAGTGGAGGTTCTTGTCAACAGAGCAGCCCTAAACTTTGGGGTGCCTGTGTCTTGCTGATTTTTAGTTTTCCCAATTTATACGCCCATGAGTGGAAGTGCCCTATGCTCCCTAAGCTGTGTTTTTTTGATGTTTAAGGCCACACCGTACACTTCTCCAGAGTGGCTGCTGGCAATTTACATCCCGCCCATCAGTGTAGCAAGGCTCCCATTTCTCCATGGCCTGTCCTGCTTTTGTGGTTTTGACACTTTTTTCAGCATGGCCCTTTTGACCGATTCGAAGCGAGACTCCTTTGTAGTGCTGATTTGCCTTTCCATGTTGCTTGGTTGGCCAAAAAGGGCGTATGCGTTTTTTCCTGAATATATTCAGGAAAAAACGCATACGCCCTTTTTGGCCAAGGGCATCATTGTCCACGTTTTGCCGCTTTTCATGTGCTTTAAAGGCGATTCGAATCTACCTCCTGAAACCTGTTTCCTGCAATTCTGCCTTGCTTTCAAATCCTCTTCGTTGCCTTCCCTCAATATATTTGTGGACGAGAGTTATCATTTATAACTCTGCAGGGTTGTGAATTGCAGTGCCCATGTGCTCCGTTTTTCAACTGGCTTTTTTTGGAGCTGGCCGCAGAAGCGCGGGATTGCCTCAGGCCCTATTCTGGTTCCGGGTGGCAGGCTGAGCCTGTGGTTATTTCTTCTTCCTGATGAGAAAATAGAGTGACCTGTGCCTGTCCCAACACCTAGATCTAGTCTCTCATTGGCTGCCCCTCTTCCCGTTCATCCTCAGGACAAATTGCAACCTGTACGGAACAGGAGGTTAAAGGTGCTGATTCTCCAAGTAGGGAGATTGCTAGTGAAGTAGCTGGAATGGCGAACCCGAGCACAAGGAGATGAGAAATGAGGTGCGTTTTAGAAACCTTTCAAAATCACACGGTGTACCATCTTCTGGGTTCCTCATGCAAGTTTTCGATGTAGGAAGATGCCCTTGAACCTGGAGATTTGGGACCCATGGGATAGGTACAACGCAGTATTACCTTAAAGGGTCTGTGTTGGCTCACCCAACCTCACCAAACCTCTCAGCCCCAAGAATGTCCACCCTTATGTCTCATCCAGCTGTGGGTCTAGATATGGTCAATCCAGGTTGCGTCACAGCCCCTGAATGAATTTTGTAAGAATTTCTGTCTCTTTCACTGTTTTTGTTTCATGGGTTTTTAAAACTAATTTATTTTTATAATGGGGTTTAGCTGCTTTTCACGGCTGTGTTTATGCGGCTTTACACACACTTGACACACTTCCAGAGAGATATCAATACATAGGTTTTAAGATTCTTACTAGTGACATATATTCTTGTGCGGTGAATAGGGGGTGTTGAGTCCAGTTCACTGAGCAAGGAGTAGGTCTTGTCTATTACATATTGGGTGTATGGAACGGTATCTGAGCTAATTTGAAACCCTTGTTTTATGCATCACACTACCTCACCTTTCCCGTTAAGCAGCCATAGTGTGTTTTCTAAACGTGTGACTCTGTTCTCTTTTGTAATTCAGTTCAAGTGTAGCAGTTTTTACATTCCCTCTATACGTGATAGATTATGATAAGTGTCTTTTTCTGTGTGACTTATTTCACTTAGAGTCGTCGTACCTAAATCCACTCATCATGCTGCTACTAGCCTTATGACATTGATTTCATGGCTGAGTGATATTCCATTGTACATAAGGACCACAACTTCTTTATCCATTTTTCTCTTTCCTGGGATATTTAAGGTGTCATGAAGTGGAGGTTCTTGTCAACAGAGCAGCCCTAAACTTTGGGGTGCCTGTGTCTTGCTGATTTTTAGTTTTCCCAATTTATACGCCCATGAGTGGAAGTGCCCTATGCTCCCTAAGCTGTGTTTTTTTGATGTTTAAGGCCACACCGTACACTTCTCCAGAGTGGCTGCTGGCAATTTACATCCCGCCCATCAGTGTAGCAAGGCTCCCATTTCTCCATGGCCTGTCCTGCTTTTGTGGTTTTGACACTTTTTTCAGCATGGCCCTTTTGACCGATTCGAAGCGAGACTCCTTTGTAGTGCTGATTTGCCTTTCCATGTTGCTTGGTTGGCCAAAAAGGGCGTATGCGTTTTTTCCTGAATATATTCAGGAAAAAACGCATACGCCCTTTTTGGCCAAGGGCATCATTGTCCACGTTTTGCCGCTTTTCATGTGCTTTAAAGGCGATTCGAATCTACCTCCTGAAACCTGTTTCCTGCAATTCTGCCTTGCTTTCAAATCCTCTTCGTTGCCTTCCCTCAATATATTTGTGGACGAGAGTTATCATTTATAACTCTGCAGGGTTGTGAATTGCAGTGCCCATGTGCTCCATTTTTCAACTGGCTTTTTTGGGAGCTGGCCGCAGAAGCGCGGGATTGCCTCAGGCCTTATTCTGGTTGTGGGTGGCAGGCTGAGCCTGTGGTTATTTCTTCTTCCTGATGAGAAAATAGAGTGACCTGTGCCTGTCCCAACACCTAGATCTAGTCTCTCATTGGCTGCCCCTCTTCCCGTTCATCCTCAGGACAAATTGCAACCTGTACGGAACAGGAGGTTAAAGGTGCTGATTCTCCAAGTAGGGAGATTGCTAGTGAAGTAGCTGGAATGGCGAACCCGAGCACAAGGAGATGAGAAATGAGGTGCGTTTTAGAAACCTTTCAAAATCACACGGTGTACCATCTTCTGGGTTCCTCATGCAAGTTTTCGATGTAGGAAGATGCCCTTGAACCTGGAGATTTGGGACCCATGGGATGGGTACCACGCAGTATTACCTTAAAGGGTCTGTGTTGGCTCACCCAACCTCACCAAACCTCTCAGCCCCAAGAATGTCCACCCTTATGTCTCATCCAGCTGTGGGTCTAGATATGGTCAATCCAGGTTGCGTCACAGCCCCTGAATGAATTTTGTAAGAATTTCTGTCTCTTTCACTGTCTTTGTTTCATGGGTTTTTAAAACTAATTTATTTTTATAATGGGGTTTAGCTGCTATTCACGGCTGTGTTTATGCGGCTTTACACACACTTGACACACTTCCAGAGAGATATCAATACATAGGTTTTAAGATTCTTACTAGTGACATATATTCTTGTGCGGTGAATAGGGGGTGTTGAGTCCAGTTCACTGAGCAAGGAGTAGGTCTTGTCTATTACATATTGGGTGTATGGAACGGTATCTGAGCTAATTTGAAACCCTTGTTTTATGCATCACACCACCTCACCTTTCCCGTTAAGCAGCCATAGTGTGTTTTCTAAACGTGTGACTCTGTTCTGTTTTGTAATTCAGTTCAAGTGTAGCAGTTTTTACATTCCCTCTATACGTGATAGATTATGATAAGTGTCTTTTTCTGTGTGACTTATTTCACTTAGAGTCGTCGTACCTAAATCCACTCATCATGCTGCTACTAGCCTTATGACATTGATTTCATGGCTGAGTGATATTCCATTGTACATAAGGACCACAACTTCTTTATCCATTTTTCTCTTTCCTGGGATATTTAAGGTGTCATGAAGTGGAGGTTCTTGTCAACAGAGCAGCCCTAAACTTTGGGGTGCCTGTGTCTTGCTGATTTTTAGTTTTCCCAATTTATACGCCCATGAGTGGAAGTGCCCTATGCTCCCTAAGCTGTGTTTTTTCGATGTTTCAGGACACACCGTACACTTCTCCAGAGTGGCTGCTGGCAATTTACATCCCGCCCATCAGTGTAGCAAGGCTCCCATTTCTCCATGGCCTGTCCTGCTTTTGTGGTTTTGACACTTTTTTCAGCATGGCCCTTTTGACCGATTCGAAGCGAGACTCCTTTGTAGTGCTGATTTGCCTTTCCATGTTGCTTGGTTGGCCAAAAAGGGCGTATGCGTTTTTTCCTGAATATATTCAGGAAAAAACGCATACGCCCTTTTTGGCCAAGGGCATCATTGTCCACGTTTTGCCGCTTTTCATGTGCTTTAAAGGCGATTCGAATCTACCTCCTGAAACCTGTTTCCTGCAATTCTGCCTTGCTTTCAAATCCTCTTCGTTGCCTTCCCTCAATATATTTGTGGACGAGAGTTATCATTTATAACTCTGCAGGGTTGTGAATTGCAGTGCCCATGTGCTCCGTTTTTCAACTGGCTTTTTTTGGAGCTGGCCGCAGAAGCGCGGGATTGCCTCAGGCCCTATTCTGGTTCCGGGTGGCAGGCTGAGCCTGTGGTTATTTCTTCTTCCTGATGAGAAAATAGAGTGACCTGTGCCTGTCCCAACACCTAGATCTAGTCTCTCATTGGCTGCCCCTCTTCCCGTTCATCCTCAGGACAAATTGCAACCTGTACGGAACAGGAGGTTAAAGGTGCTGATTCTCCAAGTAGGGAGATTGCTAGTGAAGTAGCTGGAATGGCGAACCCGAGCACAAGGAGATGAGAAATGAGGTGCGTTTTAGAAACCTTTCAAAATCACACGGTGTACCATCTTCTGGGTTCCTCATGCAAGTTTTCGATGTAGGAAGATGCCCTTGAACCTGGAGATTTGGGACCCATGGGATAGGTACAACGCAGTATTACCTTAAAGGGTCTGTGTTGGCTCACCCAACCTCACCAAACCTCTCAGCCCCAAGAATGTCCACCCTTATGTCTCATCCAGCTGTGGGTCTAGATATGGTCAATCCAGGTTGCGTCACAGCCCCTGAATGAATTTTGTAAGAATTTCTGTCTCTTTCACTGTTTTTGTTTCATGGGTTTTTAAAACTAATTTATTTTTATAATGGGGTTTAGCTGCTTTTCACGGCTGTGTTTATGCGGCTTTACACACACTTGACACACTTCCAGAGAGATATCAATACATAGGTTTTAAGATTCTTACTAGTGACATATATTCTTGTGCGGTGAATAGGGGGTGTTGAGTCCAGTTCACTGAGCAAGGAGTAGGTCTTGTCTATTACATATTGGGTGTATGGAACGGTATCTGAGCTAATTTGAAACCCTTGTTTTATGCATCACACTACCTCACCTTTCCCGTTAAGCAGCCATAGTGTGTTTTCTAAACGTGTGACTCTGTTCTCTTTTGTAATTCAGTTCAAGTGTAGCAGTTTTTACATTCCCTCTATACGTGATAGATTATGATAAGTGTCTTTTTCTGTGTGACTTATTTCACTTAGAGTCGTCGTACCTAAATCCACTCATCATGCTGCTACTAGCCTTATGACATTGATTTCATGGCTGAGTGATATTCCATTGTACATAAGGACCACAACTTCTTTATCCATTTTTCTCTTTCCTGGGATATTTAAGGTGTCATGAAGTGGAGGTTCTTGTCAACAGAGCAGCCCTAAACTTTGGGGTGCCTGTGTCTTGCTGATTTTTAGTTTTCCCAATTTATACGCCCATGAGTGGAAGTGCCCTATGCTCCCTAAGCTGTGTTTTTTTGATGTTTAAGGCCACACCGTACACTTCTCCAGAGTGGCTGCTGGCAATTTACATCCCGCCCATCAGTGTAGCAAGGCTCCCATTTCTCCATGGCCTGTCCTGCTTTTGTGGTTTTGACACTTTTTTCAGCATGGCCCTTTTGACCGATTCGAAGCGAGACTCCTTTGTAGTGCTGATTTGCCTTTCCATGTTGCTTGGTTGGCCAAAAAGGGCGTATGCGTTTTTTCCTGAATATATTCAGGAAAAAACGCATACGCCCTTTTTGGCCAAGGGCATCATTGTCCACGTTTTGCCGCTTTTCATGTGCTTTAAAGGCGATTCGAATCTACCTCCTGAAACCTGTTTCCTGCAATTCTGCCTTGCTTTCAAATCCTCTTCGTTGCCTTCCCTCAATATATTTGTGGACGAGAGTTATCATTTATAACTCTGCAGGGTTGTGAATTGCAGTGCCCATGTGCTCCGTTTTTCAACTGGCTTTTTTTGGAGCTGGCCGCAGAAGCGCGGGATTGCCTCAGGCCCTATTCTGGTTCCGGGTGGCAGGCTGAGCCTGTGGTTATTTCTTCTTCCTGATGAGAAAATAGAGTGACCTGTGCCTGTCCCAACACCTAGATCTAGTCTCTCATTGGCTGCCCCTCTTCCCGTTCATCCTCAGGACAAATTGCAACCTGTACGGAACAGGAGGTTAAAGGTGCTGATTCTCCAAGTAGGGAGATTGCTAGTGAAGTAGCTGGAATGGCGAACCCGAGCACAAGGAGATGAGAAATGAGGTGCGTTTTAGAAACCTTTCAAAATCACACGGTGTACCATCTTCTGGGTTCCTCATGCAAGTTTTCGATGTAGGAAGATGCCCTTGAACCTGGAGATTTGGGACCCATGGGATAGGTACAACGCAGTATTACCTTAAAGGGTCTGTGTTGGCTCACCCAACCTCACCAAACCTCTCAGCCCCAAGAATGTCCACCCTTATGTCTCATCCAGCTGTGGGTCTAGATATGGTCAATCCAGGTTGCGTCACAGCCCCTGAATGAATTTTGTAAGAATTTCTGTCTCTTTCACTGTTTTTGTTTCATGGGTTTTTAAAACTAATTTATTTTTATAATGGGGTTTAGCTGCTTTTCACGGCTGTGTTTATGCGGCTTTACACACACTTGACACACTTCCAGAGAGATATCAATACATAGGTTTTAAGATTCTTACTAGTGACATATATTCTTGTGCGGTGAATAGGGGGTGTTGAGTCCAGTTCACTGAGCAAGGAGTAGGTCTTGTCTATTACATATTGGGTGTATGGAACGGTATCTGAGCTAATTTGAAACCCTTGTTTTATGCATCACACTACCTCACCTTTCCCGTTAAGCAGCCATAGTGTGTTTTCTAAACGTGTGACTCTGTTCTCTTTTGTAATTCAGTTCAAGTGTAGCAGTTTTTACATTCCCTCTATACGTGATAGATTATGATAAGTGTCTTTTTCTGTGTGACTTATTTCACTTAGAGTCGTCGTACCTAAATCCACTCATCATGCTGCTACTAGCCTTATGACATTGATTTCATGGCTGAGTGATATTCCATTGTACATAAGGACCACAACTTCTTTATCCATTTTTCTCTTTCCTGGGATATTTAAGGTGTCATGAAGTGGAGGTTCTTGTCAACAGAGCAGCCCTAAACTTTGGGGTGCCTGTGTCTTGCTGATTTTTAGTTTTCCCAATTTATACGCCCATGAGTGGAAGTGCCCTATGCTCCCTAAGCTGTGTTTTTTTGATGTTTAAGGCCACACCGTACACTTCTCCAGAGTGGCTGCTGGCAATTTACATCCCGCCCATCAGTGTAGCAAGGCTCCCATTTCTCCATGGCCTGTCCTGCTTTTGTGGTTTTGACACTTTTTTCAGCATGGCCCTTTTGACCGATTCGAAGCGAGACTCCTTTGTAGTGCTGATTTGCCTTTCCATGTTGCTTGGTTGGCCAAAAAGGGCGTATGCGTTTTTTCCTGAATATATTCAGGAAAAAACGCATACGCCCTTTTTGGCCAAGGGCATCATTGTCCACGTTTTGCCGCTTTTCATGTGCTTTAAATGCGATTCGAATCTACCTCCTGAAACCTGTTTCCTGCAATTCTGCCTTGCTTTCAAATCCTCTTCGTTGCCTTCCCTCAATATATTTGTGGACGAGAGTTATCATTTATAACTCTGCAGGGTTGTGAATTGCAGTGCCCATGTGCTCCATTTTTCAACTGGCTTTTTTGGGAGCTGGCCGCAGAAGCGCGGGATTGCCTCAGGCCTTATTCTGGTTGTGGGTGGCAGGCTGAGCCTGTGGTTATTTCTTCTTCCTGATGAGAAAATAGAGTGACCTGTGCCTGTTCCAACACCTAGATCTAGTCTCTCATTGGCTGCCCCTCTTCCCGTTCATCCTCAGGACAAATTGCAACCTGTACGGAACAGGAGGTTAAAGGTGCTGATTCTCCAAGTAGGGAGATTGCTAGTGAAGTAGCTGGAATGGCGAACCCGAGCACAAGGAGATGAGAAATGAGGTGCGTTTTAGAAACCTTTCAAAATCACACGGTGTACCATCTTCTGGGTTCCTCATGCAAGTTTTCGATGTAGGAATATGCCCTTGAACCTGGAGATTTGGGACCCATGGGATAGGTACCACGCAGTATTACCTTAAAGGGTCTGTGTTGGCTCACCCAACCTCACCAAACCTCTCAGCCCCAAGAATGTCCACCCTTATGTCTCATCCAGCTGTGGGTCTAGATATGGTCAATCCAGGTTGCGTCACAGCCCCTGAATGAATTTTGTAAGAATTTCTGTCTCTTTCACTGTTTTTGTTTCATGGGTTTTTAAAACTAATTTATTTTTATAATGGGGTTTAGCTGCTTTTCACGGCTGTGTTTATGCGGCTTTACACACACTTGACACACTTCCAGAGAGATATCAATACATAGGTTTTAAGATTCTTACTAGTGACATATATTCTTGTGCGGTGAATAGGGGGTGTTGAGTCCAGTTCACTGAGCAAGGAGTAGGTCTTGTCTATTACATATTGGGTGTATGGAACGGTATCTGAGCTAATTTGAAACCCTTGTTTTATGCATCACACTACCTCACCTTTCCCGTTAAGCAGCCATAGTGTGTTTTCTAAACGTGTGACTCTGTTCTCTTTTGTAATTCAGTTCAAGTGTAGCAGTTTTTACATTCCCTCTATACGTGATAGATTATGATAAGTGTCTTTTTCTGTGTGACTTATTTCACTTAGAGTCGTCGTACCTAAATCCACTCATCATGCTGCTACTAGCCTTATGACATTGATTTCATGGCTGAGTGATATTCCATTGTACATAAGGACCACAACTTCTTTATCCATTTTTCTCTTTCCTGGGATATTTAAGGTGTCATGAAGTGGAGGTTCTTGTCAACAGAGCAGCCCTAAACTTTGGGGTGCCTGTGTCTTGCTGATTTTTAGTTTTCCCAGTTTATACGCCCATGAGTGGAAGTGCCCTATGCTCCCTAAGCTGTGTTTTTTCGATGTTTCAGGACACACCGTACACTTCTCCAGAGTGGCTGCTGGCAATTTACATCCCGCCCATCAGTGTAGCAAGGCTCCCATTTCTCCATGGCCTGTCCTGCTTTTGTGGTTTTGACACTTTTTTCAGCATGGCCCTTTTGACCGATTCGAAGCGAGACTCCTTTGTAGTGCTGATTTGCCTTTCCATGTTGCTTGGTTGGCCAAAAAGGGCGTATGCGTTTTTTCCTGAATATATTCAGGAAAAAACGCATACGCCCTTTTTGGCCAAGGGCATCATTGTCCACGTTTTGCCGCTTTTCATGTGCTTTAAAGGCGATTCGAATCTACCTCCTGAAACCTGTTTCCTGCAATTCTGCCTTGCTTTCAAATCCTCTTCGTTGCCTTCCCTCAATATATTTGTGGACGAGAGTTATCATTTATAACTCTGCAGGGTTGTGAATTGCAGTGCCCATGTGCTCCGTTTTTCAACTGCCTTTTTTTGGAGCTGGCCGCAGAAGCGCGGGATTGCCTCAGGCCCTATTCTGGTTCCGGGTGGCAGGCTGAGCCTGTGGTTATTTCTTCTTCCTGATGAGAAAATAGAGTGACCTGTGCCTGTCCCAACACCTAGATCTAGTCTCTCATTGGCTGCCCCTCTTCCCGTTCATCCTCAGGACAAATTGCAACCTGTACGGAACAGGAGGTTAAAGGTGCTGATTCTCCAAGTAGGGAGATTGCTAGTGAAGTAGCTGGAATTGCGAACCCGAGCACAAGGAGATGAGAAATGAGGTGCGTTTTAGAAACCTTTCAAAATCACACGGTGTACCATCTTCTGGGTTCCTCATGCAAGTTTTCGATGTAGGAAGATGCCCTTGAACCTGGAGATTTGGGACCCATGGGATGGGTACCACGCAGTATTACCTTAAAGGGTCTGTGTTGGCTCACCCAACCTCACCAAACCTCTCAGCCCCAAGAATGTCCACCCTTATGTCTCATCCAGCTGTGGGTCTAGATATGGTCAATCCAGGTTGCGTCACAGCCCCTGAATGAATTTTGTAAGAATTTCTGTCTCTTTCACTGTTTTTGTTTCATGGGTTTTTAAAACTAATTTATTTTTATAATGGGGTTTAGCTGCTTTTCACGGCTGTGTTTATGCGGCTTTACACACACTTGACACACTTCCAGAGAGATATCAATACATAGGTTTTAAGATTCTTACTAGTCACATATATTCTTCTGCGGTGAATAGGGGGTGTTGAGTACAGTTCACTGAGCAAGGAGTAGGTCTTGTCTATTACATATTGGGTGTATGGAACGGTATCTGAGCTAATTTGAAACCCTTGTTTTATGCATCACACCACCTCACCTTTCCCGTTAAGCAGCTATAGTGTGTTTTCTAAACGTGAGACTCTTCTCTTTTGTAATTCAGTTCAAGTGTAGCAGTTTTTACATTCCCTCTATACGTGATAGCTTATGATAAGTGTCTTTTTCTGTGTGACTTATTTCACTTAGAATCGTCGTACCTAAATCCACTCATCATGCTGCTACTAGCCTTATGACATTGATTTCATGGCTGAGTGATATTCCATTGTACATAAGGACCGCAACTTCTTTATCCATTTTTCTCTTTCCTGGGATATTTAAGGTGTCATGAAGTGGAGGTTCTTGTCAACAGAGCAGCCCTAAACTTTGGGGTGCCTGTGTCTTGCTGATTTTTAGTTTTCCCAATTTATACGCCCATGAGTGGAAGTGCCCTATGCTCCCTAAGCTGTGTTTTTTCGATGTTTAAGGCCACACCGTACACTTCTCCAGAGTGGCTGCTGGCAATTTACATCCCGCCCATCAGTGTAGCAAGGCTCCCATTTCTCCATGGCCTGTCCTGCTTTTGTGGTTTTGACACTTTTTTCAGCATGGCCCTTTTGACCGATTCGAAGCGAGACTCCTTTGTAGTGCTGATTTGCCTTTCCATGTTGCTTGGTTGGCCAAAAAGGGCGTATGCGTATTTTCCTGAATATATTCAGGAAAAAACGCATACGCCCTTTTTGGCCAAGGGCATCATTGTCCACGTTTTGCTGCTTTTCATGTGCTTTAAAGGCGATTCGAATCTACCTCCTGAAACCTGTTTCCTGCAATTCTGCCTTGCTTTCAAATCCTCTTCGTTGCCTTCCCTCAATATATCTGTGGACGAGAGTTATCATTTATAACTCTGCAGGGTTGTGAATTGCAGTGCCCATGTGCTCCATTTTTCAACTGGCTTTTTTGGGAGCTGGCCGCAGAAGCGCGGGATTGCCTCAGGCCCTATTCTGGTTCCGGGTGGCAGGCTGAGCCTGTGGTTATTTCTTCTTCCTGATGAGAAAATAGAGTGACCTGTGCCTGTCCCAACACCTAGATCTAGTCTCTCATTGGCTGCCCCTCTTCCCGTTCATCCTCAGGACAAATTGCAACCTGTACGGAACAGGAGGTTAAAGGTGCTGATTCTCCAAGTAGGGAGATTGCTAGTGAAGTAGCTGGAATGGCGAACCCGAGCACAAGGAGATGAGAAATGAGGTGCGTTTTAGAAACCTTTCAAAATCACACGGTGTACCATCTTCTGGGTTCCTCATGCAAGTTTTCGATGTAGGAAGATGCCCTTGAACCTGGAGATTTGGGACCCATGGGATGGGTACCACGCAGTATTACCTTAAAGGGTCTGTGTTGGCTCACCCAACCTCACCAAACCTCTCAGCCCCAAGAATGTCCACCCTTATGTCTCATCCAGCTGTGGGTCTAGATATGGTCAATCCAGGTTGCGTCACAGCCCCTGAATGAATTTTGTAAGAATTTCTGTCTCTTTCACTGTTTTTGTTTCATGGGTTTTTAAAACTAATTTATTTTTATAATGGGGTTTAGCTGCTTTTCACGGCTGTGTTTATGCGGTTTTACACACACTTGACACACTTCCAGAGAGATATCAATACATAGGTTTTAAGATTCTTACTAGTGACATATATTCTTGTGCGGTGAATAGGGGGTGTTGAGTCCAGTTCACTGAGCAAGGAGTAGGTCTTGTCTATTACATATTGGGTGTATGGAACGGTATCTGAGCTAATTTGAAACCCTTGTTTTATGCATCACACTACCTCACCTTTCCCGTTAAGCAGCCATAGTGTGTTTTCTAAACGTGTGACTCTGTTCTCTTTTGTAATTCAGTTCAAGTGTAGCAGTTTTTACATTCCCTCTATACGTGATAGATTATGATAAGTGTCTTTTTCTGTGTGACTTATTTCACTTAGAGTCGTCGTACCTAAATCCACTCATCATGCTGCTACTAGCCTTATGACATTGATTTCATGGCTGAGTGATATTCCATTGTACATAAGGACCACAACTTCTTTATCCATTTTTCTCTTTCCTGGGATATTTAAGGTGTCATGAAGTGGAGGTTCTTGTCAACAGAGCAGCCCTAAACTTTGGGGTGCCTGTGTCTTGCTGATTTTTAGTTTTCCCAATTTATACGCCCATGAGTGGAAGTGCCCTATGCTCCCTAAGCTGTGTTTTTTTGATGTTTAAGGCCACACCGTACACTTCTCCAGAGTGGCTGCTGGCAATTTACATCCCGCCCATCAGTGTAGCAAGGCTCCCATTTCTCCATGGCCTGTCCTGCTTTTGTGGTTTTGACACTTTTTTCAGCATGGCCCTTTTGACCGATTCGAAGCGAGACTCCTTTGTAGTGCTGATTTGCCTTTCCATGTTGCTTGGTTGGCCAAAAAGGGCGTATGCGTTTTTTCCTGAATATATTCAGGAAAAAACGCATACGCCCTTTTTGGCCAAGGGCATCATTGTCCACGTTTTGCCGCTTTTCATGTGCTTTAAATGCGATTCGAATCTACCTCCTGAAACCTGTTTCCTGCAATTCTGCCTTGCTTTCAAATCCTCTTCGTTGCCTTCCCTCAATATATTTGTGGACGAGAGTTATCATTTATAACTCTGCAGGGTTGTGAATTGCAGTGCCCATGTGCTCCATTTTTCAACTGGCTTTTTTGGGAGCTGGCCGCAGAAGCGCGGGATTGCCTCAGGCCTTATTCTGGTTGTGGGTGGCAGGCTGAGCCTGTGGTTATTTCTTCTTCCTGATGAGAAAATAGAGTGACCTGTGCCTGTTCCAACACCTAGATCTAGTCTCTCATTGGCTGCCCCTCTTCCCGTTCATCCTCAGGACAAATTGCAACCTGTACGGAACAGGAGGTTAAAGGTGCTGATTCTCCAAGTAGGGAGATTGCTAGTGAAGTAGCTGGAATGGCGAACCCGAGCACAAGGAGATGAGAAATGAGGTGCGTTTTAGAAACCTTTCAAAATCACACGGTGTACCATCTTCTGGGTTCCTCATGCAAGTTTTCGATGTAGGAATATGCCCTTGAACCTGGAGATTTGGGACCCATGGGATAGGTACCACGCAGTATTACCTTAAAGGGTCTGTGTTGGCTCACCCAACCTCACCAAACCTCTCAGCCCCAAGAATGTCCACCCTTATGTCTCATCCAGCTGTGGGTCTAGATATGGTCAATCCAGGTTGCGTCACAGCCCCTGAATGAATTTTGTAAGAATTTCTGTCTCTTTCACTGTTTTTGTTTCATGGGTTTTTAAAACTAATTTATTTTTATAATGGGGTTTAGCTGCTTTTCACGGCTGTGTTTATGCGGCTTTACACACACTTGACACACTTCCAGAGAGATATCAATACATAGGTTTTAAGATTCTTACTAGTGACATATATTCTTGTGCGGTGAATAGGGGGTGTTGAGTCCAGTTCACTGAGCAAGGAGTAGGTCTTGTCTATTACATATTGGGTGTATGGAACGGTATCTGAGCTAATTTGAAACCCTTGTTTTATGCATCACACTACCTCACCTTTCCCGTTAAGCAGCCATAGTGTGTTTTCTAAACGTGTGACTCTGTTCTCTTTTGTAATTCAGTTCAAGTGTAGCAGTTTTTACATTCCCTCTATACGTGATAGATTATGATAAGTGTCTTTTTCTGTGTGACTTATTTCACTTAGAGTCGTCGTACCTAAATCCACTCATCATGCTGCTACTAGCCTTATGACATTGATTTCATGGCTGAGTGATATTCCATTGTACATAAGGACCACAACTTCTTTATCCATTTTTCTCTTTCCTGGGATATTTAAGGTGTCATGAAGTGGAGGTTCTTGTCAACAGAGCAGCCCTAAACTTTGGGGTGCCTGTGTCTTGCTGATTTTTAGTTTTCCCAGTTTATACGCCCATGAGTGGAAGTGCCCTATGCTCCCTAAGCTGTGTTTTTTCGATGTTTCAGGACACACCGTACACTTCTCCAGAGTGGCTGCTGGCAATTTACATCCCGCCCATCAGTGTAGCAAGGCTCCCATTTCTCCATGGCCTGTCCTGCTTTTGTGGTTTTGACACTTTTTTCAGCATGGCCCTTTTGACCGATTCGAAGCGAGACTCCTTTGTAGTGCTGATTTGCCTTTCCATGTTGCTTGGTTGGCCAAAAAGGGCGTATGCGTTTTTTCCTGAATATATTCAGGAAAAAACGCATACGCCCTTTTTGGCCAAGGGCATCATTGTCCACGTTTTGCCGCTTTTCATGTGCTTTAAAGGCGATTCGAATCTACCTCCTGAAACCTGTTTCCTGCAATTCTGCCTTGCTTTCAAATCCTCTTCGTTGCCTTCCCTCAATATATTTGTGGACGAGAGTTATCATTTATAACTCTGCAGGGTTGTGAATTGCAGTGCCCATGTGCTCCGTTTTTCAACTGCCTTTTTTTGGAGCTGGCCGCAGAAGCGCGGGATTGCCTCAGGCCCTATTCTGGTTCCGGGTGGCAGGCTGAGCCTGTGGTTATTTCTTCTTCCTGATGAGAAAATAGAGTGACCTGTGCCTGTCCCAACACCTAGATCTAGTCTCTCATTGGCTGCCCCTCTTCCCGTTCATCCTCAGGACAAATTGCAACCTGTACGGAACAGGAGGTTAAAGGTGCTGATTCTCCAAGTAGGGAGATTGCTAGTGAAGTAGCTGGAATGGCGAACCCGAGCACAAGGAGATGAGAAATGAGGTGCGTTTTAGAAACCTTTCAAAATCACACGGTGTACCATCTTCTGGGTTCCTCATGCAAGTTTTCGATGTAGGAAGATGCCCTTGAACCTGGAGATTTGGGACCCATGGGATGGGTACCACGCAGTATTACCTTAAAGGGTCTGTGTTGGCTCACCCAACCTCACCAAACCTCTCAGCCCCAAGAATGTCCACCCTTATGTCTCATCCAGCTGTGGGTCTAGATATGGTCAATCCAGGTTGCGTCACAGCCCCTGAATGAATTTTGTAAGAATTTCTGTCTCTTTCACTGTTTTTGTTTCATGGGTTTTTAAAACTAATTTATTTTTATAATGGGGTTTAGCTGCTTTTCACGGCTGTGTTTATGCGGCTTTACACACACTTGACACACTTCCAGAGAGATATCAATACATAGGTTTTAAGATTCTTACTAGTCACATATATTCTTCTGCGGTGAATAGGGGGTGTTGAGTACAGTTCACTGAGCAAGGAGTAGGTCTTGTCTATTACATATTGGGTGTATGGAACGGTATCTGAGCTAATTTGAAACCCTTGTTTTATGCATCACACCACCTCACCTTTCCCGTTAAGCAGCTATAGTGTGTTTTCTAAACGTGAGACTCTTCTCTTTTGTAATTCAGTTCAAGTGTAGCAGTTTTTACATTCCCTCTATACGTGATAGCTTATGATAAGTGTCTTTTTCTGTGTGACTTATTTCACTTAGAATCGTCGTACCTAAATCCACTCATCATGCTGCTACTAGCCTTATGACATTGATTTCATGGCTGAGTGATATTCCATTGTACATAAGGACCGCAACTTCTTTATCCATTTTTCTCTTTCCTGGGATATTTAAGGTGTCATGAAGTGGAGGTTCTTGTCAACAGAGCAGCCCTAAACTTTGGGGTGCCTGTGTCTTGCTGATTTTTAGTTTTCCCAATTTATACGCCCATGAGTGGAAGTGCCCTATGCTCCCTAAGCTGTGTTTTTTCGATGTTTAAGGCCACACCGTACACTTCTCCAGAGTGGCTGCTGGCAATTTACATCCCGCCCATCAGTGTAGCAAGGCTCCCATTTCTCCATGGCCTGTCCTGCTTTTGTGGTTTTGACACTTTTTTCAGCATGGCCCTTTTGACCGATTCGAAGCGAGACTCCTTTGTAGTGCTGATTTGCCTTTCCATGTTGCTTGGTTGGCCAAAAAGGGCGTATGCGTATTTTCCTGAATATATTCAGGAAAAAACGCATACGCCCTTTTTGGCCAAGGGCATCATTGTCCACGTTTTGCTGCTTTTCATGTGCTTTAAAGGCGATTCGAATCTACCTCCTGAAACCTGTTTCCTGCAATTCTGCCTTGCTTTCAAATCCTCTTCGTTGCCTTCCCTCAATATATCTGTGGACGAGAGTTATCATTTATAACTCTGCAGGGTTGTGAATTGCAGTGCCCATGTGCTCCATTTTTCAACTGGCTTTTTTGGGAGCTGGCCGCAGAAGCGCGGGATTGCCTCAGGCCCTATTCTGGTTCCGGGTGGCAGGCTGAGCCTGTGGTTATTTCTTCTTCCTGATGAGAAAATAGAGTGACCTGTGCCTGTCCCAACACCTAGATCTAGTCTCTCATTGGCTGCCCCTCTTCCCGTTCATCCTCAGGACAAATTGCAACCTGTACGGAACAGGAGGTTAAAGGTGCTGATTCTCCAAGTAGGGAGATTGCTAGTGAAGTAGCTGGAATGGCGAACCCGAGCACAAGGAGATGAGAAATGAGGTGCGTTTTAGAAACCTTTCAAAATCACACGGTGTACCATCTTCTGGGTTCCTCATGCAAGTTTTCGATGTAGGAAGATGCCCTTGAACCTGGAGATTTGGGACCCATGGGATGGGTACCACGCAGTATTACCTTAAAGGGTCTGTGTTGGCTCACCCAACCTCACCAAACCTCTCAGCCCCAAGAATGTCCACCCTTATGTCTCATCCAGCTGTGGGTCTAGATATGGTCAATCCAGGTTGCGTCACAGCCCCTGAATGAATTTTGTAAGAATTTCTGTCTCTTTCACTGTTTTTGTTTCATGGGTTTTTAAAACTAATTTATTTTTATAATGGGGTTTAGCTGCTTTTCACGGCTGTGTTTATGCGGCTTTACACACACTTGACACACTTCCAGAGAGATATCAATACATAGGTTTTAAGATTCTTACTAGTCACATATATTCTTCTGCGGTGAATAGGGGGTGTTGAGTACAGTTCACTGAGCAAGGAGTAGGTCTTGTCTATTACATATTGGGTGTATGGAACGGTATCTGAGCTAATTTGAAACCCTTGTTTTATGCATCACACCACCTCACCTTTCCCGTTAAGCAGCTATAGTGTGTTTTCTAAACGTGAGACTCTTCTCTTTTGTAATTCAGTTCAAGTGTAGCAGTTTTTACATTCCCTCTATACGTGATAGCTTATGATAAGTGTCTTTTTCTGTGTGACTTATTTCACTTAGAATCGTCGTACCTAAATCCACTCATCATGCTGCTACTAGCCTTATGACATTGATTTCATGGCTGAGTGATATTCCATTGTACATAAGGACCGCAACTTCTTTATCCATTTTTCTCTTTCCTGGGATATTTAAGGTGTCATGAAGTGGAGGTTCTTGTCAACAGAGCAGCCCTAAACTTTGGGGTGCCTGTGTCTTGCTGATTTTTAGTTTTCCCAATTTATACGCCCATGAGTGGAAGTGCCCTATGCTCCCTAAGCTGTGTTTTTTCGATGTTTAAGGCCACACCGTACACTTCTCCAGAGTGGCTGCTGGCAATTTACATCCCGCCCATCAGTGTAGCAAGGCTCCCATTTCTCCATGGCCTGTCCTGCTTTTGTGGTTTTGACACTTTTTTCAGCATGGCCCTTTTGACCGATTCGAAGCGAGACTCCTTTGTAGTGCTGATTTGCCTTTCCATGTTGCTTGGTTGGCCAAAAAGGGCGTATGCGTATTTTCCTGAATATATTCAGGAAAAAACGCATACGCCCTTTTTGGCCAAGGGCATCATTGTCCACGTTTTGCTGCTTTTCATGTGCTTTAAAGGCGATTCGAATCTACCTCCTGAAACCTGTTTCCTGCAATTCTGCCTTGCTTTCAAATCCTCTTCGTTGCCTTCCCTCAATATATCTGTGGACGAGAGTTATCATTTATAACTCTGCAGGGTTGTGAATTGCAGTGCCCATGTGCTCCATTTTTCAACTGGCTTTTTTGGGAGCTGGCCGCAGAAGCGCGGGATTGCCTCAGGCCCTATTCTGGTTCCGGGTGGCAGGCTGAGCCTGTGGTTATTTCTTCTTCCTGATGAGAAAATAGAGTGACCTGTGCCTGTCCCAACACCTAGATCTAGTCTCTCATTGGCTGCCCCTCTTCCCGTTCATCCTCAGGACAAATTGCAACCTGTACGGAACAGGAGGTTAAAGGTGCTGATTCTCCAAGTAGGGAGATTGCTAGTGAAGTAGCTGGAATGGCGAACCCGAGCACAAGGAGATGAGAAATGAGGTGCGTTTTAGAAACCGTTCAAAATCACACGGTGTACCATCTTCTGGGTTCCTCATGCAAGTTTTCGATGTAGGAAGATGCCCTTGAACCTGGAGATTTGGGACCCATGGGATGGGTACCACGCAGTATTACCTTAAAGGGTCTGTGTTGGCTCACCCAACCTCACCAAACCTCTCAGCCCCAAGAATGTCCACCCTTATGTCTCATCCAGCTGTGGGTCTAGATATGGTCAATCCAGGTTGCGTCACAGCCCCTGAATGAATTTTGTAAGAATTTCTGTCTCTTTCACTGTCTTTGTTTCATGGGTTTTTAAAACTAATTTATTTTTATAATGGGGTTTAGCTGCTATTCACGGCTGTGTTTATGCGGCTTTACACACACTTGACACACTTCCAGAGAGATATCAATACATAGGTTTTAAGATTCTTACTAGTGACATATATTCTTGTGCGGTGAATAGGGGGTGTTGAGTCCAGTTCACTGAGCAAGGAGTAGGTCTTGTCTATTACATATTGGGTGTATGGAACGGTATCTGAGCTAATTTGAAACCCTTGTTTTATGCATCACACCACCTCACCTTTCCCGTTAAGCAGCCATAGTGTGTTTTCTAAACGTGTGACTCTGTTCTGTTTTGTAATTCAGTTCAAGTGTAGCAGTTTTTACATTCCCTCTATACGTGATAGATTATGATAAGTGTCTTTTTCTGTGTGACTTATTTCACTTAGAGTCGTCGTACCTAAATCCACTCATCATGCTGCTACTAGCCTTATGACATTGATTTCATGGCTGAGTGATATTCCATTGTACATAAGGACCACAACTTCTTTATCCATTTTTCTCTTTCCTGGGATATTTAAGGTGTCATGAAGTGGAGGTTCTTGTCAACAGAGCAGCCCTAAACTTTGGGGTGCCTGTGTCTTGCTGATTTTTAGTTTTCCCAATTTATACGCCCATGAGTGGAAGTGCCCTATGCTCCCTAAGCTGTGTTTTTTCGATGTTTCAGGACACACCGTACACTTCTCCAGAGTGGCTGCTGGCAATTTACATCCCGCCCATCAGTGTAGCAAGGCTCCCATTTCTCCATGGCCTGTCCTGCTTTTGTGGTTTTGACACTTTTTTCAGCATGGCCCTTTTGACCGATTCGAAGCGAGACTCCTTTGTAGTGCTGATTTGCCTTTCCATGTTGCTTGGTTGGCCAAAAAGGGCGTATGCGTTTTTTCCTGAATATATTCAGGAAAAAACGCATACGCCCTTTTTGGCCAAGGGCATCATTGTCCACGTTTTGCCGCTTTTCATGTGCTTTAAAGGCGATTCGAATCTACCTCCTGAAACCTGTTTCCTGCAATTCTGCCTTGCTTTCAAATCCTCTTCGTTGCCTTCCCTCAATATATTTGTGGACGAGAGTTATCATTTATAACTCTGCAGGGTTGTGAATTGCAGTGCCCATGTGCTCCGTTTTTCAACTGGCTTTTTTTGGAGCTGGCCGCAGAAGCGCGGGATTGCCTCAGGCCCTATTCTGGTTCCGGGTGGCAGGCTGAGCCTGTGGTTATTTCTTCTTCCTGATGAGAAAATAGAGTGACCTGTGCCTGTCCCAACACCTAGATCTAGTCTCTCATTGGCTGCCCCTCTTCCCGTTCATCCTCAGGACAAATTGCAACCTGTACGGAACAGGAGGTTAAAGGTGCTGATTCTCCAAGTAGGGAGATTGCTAGTGAAGTAGCTGGAATGGCGAACCCGAGCACAAGGAGATGAGAAATGAGGTGCGTTTTAGAAACCTTTCAAAATCACACGGTGTACCATCTTCTGGGTTCCTCATGCAAGTTTTCGATGTAGGAAGATGCCCTTGAACCTGGAGATTTGGGACCCATGGGATAGGTACAACGCAGTATTACCTTAAAGGGTCTGTGTTGGCTCACCCAACCTCACCAAACCTCTCAGCCCCAAGAATGTCCACCCTTATGTCTCATCCAGCTGTGGGTCTAGATATGGTCAATCCAGGTTGCGTCACAGCCCCTGAATGAATTTTGTAAGAATTTCTGTCTCTTTCACTGTTTTTGTTTCATGGGTTTTTAAAACTAATTTATTTTTATAATGGGGTTTAGCTGCTTTTCACGGCTGTGTTTATGCGGCTTTACACACACTTGACACACTTCCAGAGAGATATCAATACATAGGTTTTAAGATTCTTACTAGTGACATATATTCTTGTGCGGTGAATAGGGGGTGTTGAGTCCAGTTCACTGAGCAAGGAGTAGGTCTTGTCTATTACATATTGGGTGTATGGAACGGTATCTGAGCTAATTTGAAACCCTTGTTTTATGCATCACACTACCTCACCTTTCCCGTTAAGCAGCTATAGTGTGTTTTCTAAACGTGAGACTCTTCTCTTTTGTAATTCAGTTCAAGTGTAGCAGTTTTTACATTCCCTCTATACGTGATAGCTTATGATAAGTGTCTTTTTCTGTGTGACTTATTTCACTTAGAATCGTCGTACCTAAATCCACTCATCATGCTGCTACTAGCCTTATGACATTGATTTCATGGCTGAGTGATATTCCATTGTACATAAGGACCGCAACTTCTTTATCCATTTTTCTCTTTCCTGGGATATTTAAGGTGTCATGAAGTGGAGGTTCTTGTCAACAGAGCAGCCCTAAACTTTGGGGTGCCTGTGTCTTGCTGATTTTTAGTTTTCCCAATTTATACGCCCATGAGTGGAAGTGCCCTATGCTCCCTAAGCTGTGTTTTTTCGATGTTTAAGGCCACACCGTACACTTCTCCAGAGTGGCTGCTGGCAATTTACATCCCGCCCATCAGTGTAGCAAGGCTCCCATTTCTCCATGGCCTGTCCTGCTTTTGTGGTTTTGACACTTTTTTCAGCATGGCCCTTTTGACCGATTCGAAGCGAGACTCCTTTGTAGTGCTGATTTGCCTTTCCATGTTGCTTGGTTGGCCAAAAAGGGCGTATGCGTTTTTTCCTGAATATATTCAGGAAAAAACGCATACGCCCTTTTTGGCCAAGGGCATCATTGTCCACGTTTTGCCGCTTTTCATGTGCTTTAAAGGCGATTCGAATCTACCTCCTGAAACCTGTTTCCTGCAATTCTGCCTTGCTTTCAAATCCTCTTCGTTGCCTTCCCTCAATATATCTGTGGACGAGAGTTATCATTTATAACTCTGCAGGGTTGTGAATGGCAGTGCCCATGTGCTCCATTTTTCAACTGGCTTTTTTGGGAGCTGGCCGCAGAAGCGCGGGATTGCCTCAGGCCCTATTCTGGTTCCGGGTGGCAGGCTGAGCCTGTGGTTATTTCTTCTTCCTGATGAGAAAATAGAGTGACCTGTGCCTGTCCCAACACCTAGATCTAGTCTCTCATTGGCTGCCCCTCTTCCCGTTCATCCTCAGGACAAATTGCAACCTGTACGGAACAGGAGGTTAAAGGTGCTGATTCTCCAAGTAGGGAGATTGCTAGTGAAGTAGCTGGAATGGCGAACCCGAGCACAAGGAGATGAGAAATGAGGTGCGTTTTAGAAACCTTTCAAAATCACACGGTGTACCATCTTCTGGGTTCCTCATGCAAGTTTTCGATGTAGGAAGATGCCCTTGAACCTGGAGATTTGGGACCCATGGGATGGGTACCACGCAGTATTACCTTAAAGGGTCTGTGTTGGCTCACCCAACCTCACCAAACCTCTCAGCCCCAAGAATGTCCACCCTTATGTCTCATCCAGCTGTGGGTCTAGATATGGTCAATCCAGGTTGCGTCACAGCCCATGAATGAATTTTGTAAGAATTTCTGTCTCTTTCACTGTCTTTGTTTCATGGGTTTTTAAAACTAATTTATTTTTATAATGGGGTTTAGCTGCTATTCACGGCTGTGTTTATGCGGCTTTACACACACTTGACACACTTCCAGAGAGATATCAATACATAGGTTTTAAGATTCTTACTAGTGACATATATTCTTGTGCGGTGAATAGGGGGTGTTGAGTCCAGTTCACTGAGCAAGTAGTAGGTCTTGTCTATTACATATTGGGTGTATGGAACGGTATCTGAGCTAATTTGAAACCCTTGTTTTATGCATCACACCACCTCACCTTTCCCGTTAAGCAGCCATAGTGTGTTTTCTAAACGTGTGACTGTGTTCTCTTTTGTAATTCAGTTCAAGTGTAGCAGTTTTTACATTCCCTCTATACGTGATAGATTATGATAAGTGTCTTTTTCTGTGTGACTTATTTCACTTAGAGTCGTCGTACCTAAATCCACTCATCATGCTGCTACTAGCCTTATGACATTGATTTCATGGCTGAGTGATATTCCATTGTACATAAGGACCACAACTTCTTTATCCATTTTTCTCTTTCCTGGGATATTTAAGGTGTCATGAAGTGGAGGTTCTTGTCAACAGAGCAGCCCTAAACTTTGGGGTGCCTGTGTCTTGCTGATTTTTAGTTTTCCCAATTTATACGCCCATGAGTGGAAGTGCCCTATGCTCCCTAAGCTGTGTTTTTTTGATGTTTAAGGCCACACCGTACACTTCTCCAGAGTGGCTGCTGGCAATTTACATCCCGCCCATCAGTGTAGCAAGGCTCCCATTTCTCCATGGCCTGTCCTGCTTTTGTGGTTTTGACACTTTTTTCAGCATGGCCCTTTTGACCGATTCGAAGCGAGACTCCTTTGTAGTGCTGATTTGCCTTTCCATGTTGCTTGGTTGGCCAAAAAGGGCGTATGCGTTTTTTCCTGAATATATTCAGGAAAAAACGCATACGCCCTTTTTGGCCAAGGGCATCATTGTCCACGTTTTGCCGCTTTTCATGTGCTTTAAAGGCGATTCGAATCTACCTCCTGAAACCTGTTTCCTGCAATTCTGCCTTGCTTTCAAATCCTCTTCGTTGCCTTCCCTCAATATATTTGTGGACGAGAGTTATCATTTATAACTCTGCAGGGTTGTGAATTGCAGTGCCCATGTGCTCCGTTTTTCAACTGGCTTTTTTTGGAGCTGGCCGCAGAAGCGCGGGATTGCCTCAGGCCCTATTCTGGTTCCGGGTGGCAGGCTGAGCCTGTGGTTATTTCTTCTTCCTGATGAGAAAATAGAGTGACCTGTGCCTGTCCCAACACCTAGATCTAGTCTCTCATTGGCTGCCCCTCTTCCCGTTCATCCTCAGGACAAATTGCAACCTGTACGGAACAGGAGGTTAAAGGTGCTGATTCTCCAAGTAGGGAGATTGCTAGTGAAGTAGCTGGAATGGCGAACCCGAGCACAAGGAGATGAGAAATGAGGTGCGTTTTAGAAACCTTTCAAAATCACACGGTGTACCATCTTCTGGGTTCCTCATGCAAGTTTTCGATGTAGGAAGATGCCCTTGAACCTGGAGATTTGGGACCCATGGGATGGGTACCACGCAGTATTACCTTAAAGGGTCTGTGTTGGCTCACCCAACCTCACCAAACCTCTCAGCCCCAAGAATGTCCACCCTTATGTCTCATCCAGCTGTGGGTCTAGATATGGTCAATCCAGGTTGCGTCACAGCCCCTGAATGAATTTTGTAAGAATTTCTGTCTCTTTCACTGTCTTTGTTTCATGGGTTTTTAAAACTAATTTATTTTTATAATGGGGTTTAGCTGCTTTTCACGGCTGTGTTTATGCGGCTTTACACACACTTGACACACTTCCACAGAGATATCAATACATAGGTTTTAAGATTCTTACTAGTGACATATATTCTTGTGCGGTGAATAGGGGGTGTTGAGTCCAGTTCACTGAGCAAGGAGTAGGTCTTGTCTATTACATATTGGGTGTATGGAACGGTATCTGAGCTAATTTGAAACCCTTGTTTTATGCATCACACCACCTCACCTTTCCCGTTAAGCAGCCATAGTGTGTTTTCTAAACGTGTGACTGTGTTCTCTTTTGTAATTCAGTTCAAGTGTAGCAGTTTTTACATTCCCTCTATACGTGATAGATTATGATAAGTGTCTTTTTCTGTGTGACTTATTTCACTTAGAGTCGTCGTACCTAAATCCACTCATCATGCTGCTACTAGCCTTATGACATTGATTTCATGGCTGAGTGATATTCCATTGTACATAAGGACCACAACTTCTTTATCCATTTTTCTCTTTCCTGGGATATTTAAGGTGTCATGAAGTGGAGGTTCTTGTCAACAGAGCAGCCCTAAACTTTGGGGTGCCTGTGTCTTGCTGATTTTTAGTTTTCCCAATTTATACGCCCATGAGTGGAAGTGCCCTATGCTCCCTAAGCTGTGTTTTTTTGATGTTTAAGGCCACACCGTACACTTCTCCAGAGTGGCTGCTGGCAATTTACATCCCGCCCATCAGTGTAGCAAGGCTCCCATTTCTCCATGGCCTGTCCTGCTTTTGTGGTTTTGACACTTTTTTCAGCATGGCCCTTTTGACCGATTCGAAGCGAGACTCCTTTGTAGTGCTGATTTGCCTTTCCATGTTGCTTGGTTGGCCAAAAAGGGCGTATGCGTTTTTTCCTGAATATATTCAGGAAAAAACGCATACGCCCTTTTTGGCCAAGGGCATCATTGTCCACGTTTTGCCGCTTTTCATGTGCTTTAAAGGCGATTCGAATCTACCTCCTGAAACCTGTTTCCTGCAATTCTGCCTTGCTTTCAAATCCTCTTCGTTGCCTTCCCTCAATATATTTGTGGACGAGAGTTATCATTTATAACTCTGCAGGGTTGTGAATTGCAGTGCCCATGTGCTCCGTTTTTCAACTGGCTTTTTTTGGAGCTGGCCGCAGAAGCGTGGGATTGCCTCAGGCCCTATTCTGGTTCCGGGTGGCAGGCTGAGCCTGTGGTTATTTCTTCTTCCTGATGAGAAAATAGAGTGACCTGTGCCTGTCCCAACACCTAGATCTAGTCTCTCATTGGCTGCCCCTCTTCCCGTTCATCCTCAGGACAAATTGCAACCTGTACGGAACAGGAGGTTAAAGGTGCTGATTCTCCAAGTAGGGAGATTGCTAGTGAAGTAGCTGGAATGGCGAACCCGAGCACAAGGAGATGAGAAATGAGGTGCGTTTTAGAAACCTTTCAAAATCACACGGTGTACCATCTTCTGGGTTCCTCATGCAAGTTTTCGATGTAGGAAGATGCCCTTGAACCTGGAGATTTGGGACCCATGGGATGGGTAACACGCAGTATTACCTTAAAGGGTCTGTGTTGGCTCACCCAACCTCACCAAACCTCTCAGCCCCAAGAATGTCCACCCTTATGTCTCATCCAGCTGTGGGTCTAGATATGGTCAATCCAGGTTGCGTCACAGCCCCTGAATGAATTTTGTAAGAATTTCTGTCTCTTTCACTGTCTTTGTTTCATGGGTTTTTAAAACTAATTTATTTTTATAATGGGGTTTAGCTGCTTTTCACGGCTGTGTTTATGCGGCTTTACACACACTTGACACACTTCCACAGAGATATCAATACATAGGTTTTAAGATTCTTACTAGTGACATATATTCTTGTGCGGTGAATAGGGGGTGTTGAGTCCAGTTCACTGAGCAAGGAGTAGGTCTTGTCTATTACATATTGGGTGTATGGAACGGTATCTGAGCTAATTTGAAACCCTTGTTTTATGCATCACACCACCTCACCTTTCCCGTTAAGCAGCCATAGTGTGTTTTCTAAACGTGTGACTCTGTTCTCTTTTGTAATTCAGTTCAAGTGTAGCAGTTTTTACATTCCCTCTATACGTGATAGATTATGATAAGTGTCTTTTTCTCTGTGACTTATTTCACTTAGAGTCGTCGTACCTAAATCCACTCATCATGCTGCTACTAGCCTTATGACATTGATTTCATGGCTGAGTGATATTCCATTGTACATAAGGACCACAACTTCTTTATCCATTTTTCTCTTTCCTGGGATATTTAAGGTGTCATGAAGTGGAGGTTCTTGTCAACAGAGCAGCCCTAAACTTTGGGGTGCCTGTGTCTTGCTGATTTTTAGTTTTCCCAATTTATACGCCCATGAGTGGAAGTGCCCTATGCTCCCTAAGCTGTGTTTTTTCGATGTTTCAGGACACACCGTACACTTCTCCAGAGTGGCTGCTGGCAATTTACATCCCGCCCATCAGTGTAGCAAGGCTCCCATTTCTCCATGGCCTGTCCTGCTTTTGTGGTTTTGACACTTTTTTCAGCATGGCCCTTTTGACCGATTCGAAGCGAGACTCCTTTGTAGTGCTGATTTGCCTTTCCATGTTGCTTGGTTGGCCAAAAAGGGCGTATGCGTTTTTTCCTGAATATATTCAGGAAAAAACGCATACGCCCTTTTTGGCCAAGGGCATCATTGTCCACGTTTTGCCGCTTTTCATGTGCTTTAAAGGCGATTCGAATCTACCTCCTGAAACCTGTTTCCTGCAATTCTGCCTTGCTTTCAAATCCTCTTCGTTGCCTTCCCTCAATATATTTGTGGACGAGAGTTATCATTTATAACTCTGCAGGGTTGTGAATTGCAGTGCCCATGTGCTCCGTTTTTCAACTGGCTTTTTTTGGAGCTGGCCGCAGAAGCGTGGGATTGCCTCAGGCCCTATTCTGGTTCCGGGTGGCCGGCTGAGCCTGTGGTTATTTCTTCTTCCTGATGAGAAAATAGAGTGACCTGTGCCTGTCCCAACACCTAGATCTAGTCTCTCATTGGCTGCCCCTCTTCCCGTTCATCCTCAGGACAAATTGCAACCTGTACGGAACAGGAGGTTAAAGGTGCTGATTCTCCAAGTAGGGAGATTGCTAGTGAAGTAGCTGGAATGGCGAACCCGAGCACAAGGAGATGAGAAATGAGGTGCGTTTTAGAAACCTTTCAAAATCACACGGTGTACCATCTTCTGGGTTCCTCATGCAAGTTTTCGATGTAGGAAGATGCCCTTGAACCTGGAGATTTGGGACCCATGGGATGGGTACCACGCAGTATTACCTTAAAGGGTCTGTGTTGGCTCACCCAACCTCACCAAACCTCTCAGCCCCAAGAATGTCCACCCTTATGTCTCATCCAGCTGTGGGTCTAGATATGGTCAATCCAGGTTGCGTCACAGCCCCTGAATGAATTTTGTAAGAATTTCTGTCTCTTTCACTGTCTTTGTTTCATGGGTTTTTAAAACTAATTTATTTTTATAATGGGGTTTAGCTGCTTTTCACGGCTGTGTTTATGCGGCTTTACACACACTTGACACACTTCCACAGAGATATCAATACATAGGTTTTAAGATTCTTACTAGTGACATATATTCTTGTGCGGTGAATAGGGGGTGTTGAGTCCAGTTCACTGAGCAAGGAGTAGGTCTTGTCTATTACATATTGGGTGTATGGAACGGTATCTGAGCTAATTTGAAACCCTTGTTTTATGCATCACACCACCTCACCTTTCCCGTTAAGCAGCCATAGTGTGTTTTCTAAACGTGTGACTCTGTTCTCTTTTGTAATTCAGTTCAAGTGTAGCAGTTTTTACATTCCCTCTATACGTGATAGATTATGATAAGTGTCTTTTTCTGTGTGACTTATTTCACTTAGAGTCGTCGTACCTAAATCCACTCATCATGCTGCTACTAGCCTTATGACATTGATTTCATGGCTGAGTGATATTCCATTGTACATAAGGACCACAACTTCTTTATCCATTTTTCTCTTTCCTGGGATATTTAAGGTGTCATGAAGTGGAGGTTCTTGTCAACAGAGCAGCCCTAAACTTTGGGGTGCCTGTGTCTTGCTGATTTTTAGTTTTCCCAATTTATACGCCCATGAGTGGAAGTGCCCTATGCTCCCTAAGCTGTGTTTTTTCGATGTTTCAGGACACACCGTACACTTCTCCAGAGTGGCTGCTGGCAATTTACATCCCGCCCATCAGTGTAGCAAGGCTCCCATTTCTCCATGGCCTGTCCTGCTTTTGTGGTTTTGACACTTTTTTCAGCATGGCCCTTTTGACCGATTCGAAGCGAGACTCCTTTGTAGTGCTGATTTGCCTTTCCATGTTGCTTGGTTGGCCAAAAAGGGCGTATGCGTTTTTTCCTGAATATATTCAGGAAAAAACGCATACGCCCTTTTTGGCCAAGGGCATCATTGTCCACGTTTTGCCGCTTTTCATGTGCTTTAAAGGCAATTCGAATCTACCTCCTGAAACCTGTTTCCTGCAATTCTTCCTTGCTTTCAAATCCTCTTCGTTGCCTTCCCTCAATATATTTGTGGACGAGAGTTATCATTTATAACTCTGCAGGGTTGTGAATTGCAGTGCCCATGTGCTCCATTTTTCAACTGGCTTTTTTGGGAGCTGGCCGCAGAAGCGCGGGATTGCCTCAGGCCCTATTCTGGTTGTGGGTGGCAGGCTGAGCCTGTGGTTATTTCTTCTTCCTGATGAGAAAATAGAGTGACCTGTGCCTGTTCCAACACCTAGATCTAGTCTCTCATTGGCTGCCCCTCTTCCCGTTCATCCTCAGGACAAATTGCAACCTGTACGGAACAGGAGGTTAAAGGTGCTGATTCTCCAAGTAGGGAGATTGCTAGTGAAGTAGCTGGAATGGCGAACCCGAGCACAAGGAGATGAGAAATGAGGTGCGTTTTAGAAACCTTTCAAAATCACACGCTGTACCATCTTCTGGGTTCCTCATGCAAGTTTTCGATGTAGGAATATGCCCTTGAACCTGGAGATTTGGGACCCATGGGATAGGTACCACGCAGTATTACCTTAAAGGGTCTGTGTTGGCTCACCCAACCTCACCAAACCTCTCAGCCGGAAGAATGTCCACCCTTATGTCTCATCCAGCTGTGGGTCTAGATATGGTCAATCCAGGTTGCGTCACAGCCCCTGAATGAATTTTGTAAGAATTTCTGTCTCTTTCACTGTTTTTGTTTCATGGGTTTTTAAAACTAATTTATTTTTATAATGGGGTTTAGCTGCTTTTCACGGCTGTGTTTATGCGGCTTTACACACACTTGACACACTTCCAGAGAGATATCAATACATAGGTTTTAAGATTCTTACTAGTCACATATATTCTTGTGCGGTGAATAGGGGGTGTTGAGTCCAGTTCACTGAGCAAGGAGTAGGTCTTGTCTATTACATATTGGGTGTATGGAACGGTATCTGAGCTAATTTGAAACCCTTGTTTTATGCATCACACTACCTCACCTTTCCCGTTAAGCAGCCATAGTGTGTTTTCTAAACGTGTGACTCTGTTCTCTTTTGTAATTCAGTTCAAGTGTAGCAGTTTTTACATTCCCTCTATACGTGATAAATTATGATAAGTGTCTTTTTCTGTGTGACTTATTTCACTTAGAGTCGTCGTACCTAAATCCACTCATCATGCTGCTACTAGCCTTATGACATTGATTTCATGGCTGAGTGATATTCCATTGTACATAAGGACCACAACTTCTTTATCCATTTTTCTCTTTCCTGGGATATTTAAGGTGTCATGAAGTGAAGGTTCTTGTCAACAGAGCAGCCCTAAACTTTGGGGTGCCTGTGTCTTGCTGATTTTTAGTTTTCCCAATTTATACGCCCATGAGTGCAAGTGCCCTATGCTCCCTAAGCTGTGTTTTTTCGATGTTTCAGGACACACCGTACACTTCTCCAGAGTGGCTGCTGGCAATTTACATCCCGCCCATCAGTGTAGCAAGGCTCCCATTTCTCCATGGCCTGTCCTGCTTTTGTGGTTTTGACACTTTTTTCAGCATGGCCCTTTTGACCGATTCGAAGCGAGACTCCTTTGTAGTGCTGATTTGCCTTTCCATGTTGCTTGGTTGGCCAAAAAGGGCGTATGCGTTTTTTCCTGAATATATTCAGGAAAAAACGCATACGCCCTTTTTGGCCAAGGGCATCATTGTCCACGTTTTGCCGCTTTTCATGTGCTTTAAAGGCGATTCGAATCTACCTCCTGAAACCTGTTTCCTGCAATTCTGCCTTGCTTTCAAATCCTCTTCGTTGCCTTCCCTCAATATATTTGTGGACGAGAGTTATCATTTATAACTCTGCAGGGTTGTGAATTGCAGTGCCCATGTGCTCCGTTTTTCAACTGGCTTTTTTGGGAGCTGGCCGCAGAAGCGCGGGATTGCCTCAGGCCCTATTCTGGTTCCGGGTGGCAGGCTGAGCCTGTGGTTATTTCTTCTTCCTGATGAGAAAATAGAGTGACCTGTGCCTGTCCCAACACCTAGATCTAGTCTCTCATTGGCTGCCCCTCTTCCCGTTCATCCTCAGGACAAATTGCAACCTGTACGGAACAGGAGGTTAAAGGTGCTGATTCTCCAAGTAGGGAGATTGCTAGTGAAGTAGCTGGAATGGCGAACCCGAGCACAAGGAGATGAGAAATGAGGTGCGTTTTAGAAACCTTTCAAAATCACACGGTGTACCATCTTCTGGGTTCCTCATGCAAGTTTTCGATGTAGGAAGATGCCCTTGAACCTGGAGATTTGAGACCCATGGGATGGGTACCACGCAGTATTACCTTAAAGGGTCTGTGTTGGCTCACCCAACCTCACCAAACCTCTCAGCCCCAAGAATGTCCACCCTTATGTCTCATCCAGCTGTGGGTCTAGATATGGTCAATCCAGGTTGCGTCACAGCCCCTGAATGAATTTTGTAAGAATTTCTGTCTCTTTCACTGTCTTTGTTTCATGGGTTTTTAAAACTAATTTATTTTTATAATGGGGTTTAGCTGCTTTTCACGGCTGTGTTTATGCGGCTTTACACACACTTGACACACTTCCAGAGAGATATCAATACATAGGTTTTAAGATTCTTACTAGTGACATATATTCTTGTGCGGTGAATAGGGGGTGTTGAGTCCAGTTCACTGAGCAAGGAGTAGGTCTTGTCTATTACATATTGGGTGTATGGAACGGTATCTGAGCTAATTTGAAACCCTTGTTTTATGCATCACACCACCTCACCTTTCCCGTTAAGCAGCCATAGTGTGTTTTCTAAACGTGTGACTCTGTTCTCTTTTGTAATTCAGTTCAAGTGTAGCAGTTTTTACATTCCCTCTATACGTGATAGATTATGATAAGTGTCTTTTTCTGTGTGACTTATTTCACTTAGAGTCGTCGTACCTAAATCCACTCATCATGCTGCTACTAGCCTTATGACATTGATTTCATGGCTGAGTGATATTCCATTGTACATAAGGACCACAACTTCTTTATCCATTTTTCTCTTTCCTGGGATATTTAACGTGTCATGAAGTGAAGGTTCTTGTCAACAGAGCAGCCCTAAACTTTGGGGTGCCTGTGTCTTGCTGATTTTTAGTTTTCCCAATTTATACGCCCATGAGTGGAAGTGCCCTATGCTCCCTAAGCTGTGTTTTTTCGATGTTTCAGGACACACCGTACACTTCTCCAGAGTGGCTGCTGGCAATTTACATCCCGCCCATCAGTGTAGCAAGGCTCCCATTTCTCCATGGCCTGTCCTGCTTTTGTGGTTTTGACACTTTTTTCAGCATGGCCCTTTTGACCGATTCGAAGCGAGACTCCTTTGTAGTGCTGATTTGCCTTTCCATGTTGCTTGGTTGGCCAAAAAGGGCGTATGCGTTTTTTCCTGAATATATTCAGGAAAAAACGCATACGCCCTTTTTGGCCAAGGGCATCATTGTCCACGTTTTGCCGCTTTTCATGTGCTTTAAAGGCGATTCGAATCTACCTCCTGAAACCTGTTTCCTGCAATTCTGCCTTGCTTTCAAATCCTCTTCGTTGCCTTCCCTCAATATATTTGTGGACGAGAGTTATCATTTATAACTCTGCAGGGTTGTGAATTGCAGTGCCCATGTGCTCCGTTTTTCAACTGGCTTTTTTTGGAGCTGGCCGCAGAAGCGCGGGATTGCCTCAGGCCCTATTCTGGTTCCGGGTGGCAGGCTGAGCCTGTGGTTATTTCTTCTTCCTGATGAGAAAATAGAGTGACCTGTGCCTGTCCCAACACCTAGATCTAGTCTCTCATTGGCTGCCCCTCTTCCCGTTCATCCTCAGGACAAATTGCAACCTGTACGGAACAGGAGGTTAAAGGTGCTGATTCTCCAAGTAGGGAGATTGCTAGTGAAGTAGCTGGAATGGCGAACCCGAGCACAAGGAGATGAGAAATGAGGTGCGTTTTAGAAACCTTTCAAAATCACACGGTGTACCATCTTCTGGGTTCCTCATGCAAGTTTTCGATGTAGGAAGATGCCCTTGAACCTGGAGATTTGGGACCCATGGGATGGGTACCACGCAGTATTACCTTAAAGGGTCTGTGTTGGCTCACCCAACCTCACCAAACCTCTCAGCCCCAAGAATGTCCACCCTTATGTCTCATCCAGCTGTGGGTCTAGATATGGTCAATCCAGGTTGCGTCACAGCCCCTGAATGAATTTTGTAAGAATTTCTGTCTCTTTCACTGTCTTTGTTTCATGGGTTTTTAAAACTAATTTATTTTTATAATGGGGTTTAGCTGCTTTTCACGGCTGTGTTTATGCGGCTTTACACACACTTGACACACTTCCACAGAGATATCAATACATAGGTTTTAAGATTCTTACTAGTGACATATATTCTTGTGCGGTGAATAGGGGGTGTTGAGTCCAGTTCACTGAGCAAGGAGTAGGTCTTGTCTATTACATATTGGGTGTATGGAACGGTATCTGAGCTAATTTGAAACCCTTGTTTTATGCATCACACCACCTCACCTTTCCCGTTAAGCAGCCATAGTGTGTTTTCTAAACGTGTGACTCTGTTCTCTTTTGTAATTCAGTTCAAGTGTAGCAGTTTTTACATTCCCTCTATACGTGATAGATTATGATAAGTGTCTTTTTCTGTGTGACTTATTTCACTTAGAGTCGTCGTACCTAAATCCACTCATCATGCTGCTACTAGCCTTATGACATTGATTTCATGGCTGAGTGATATTCCATTGTACATAAGGACCACAACTTCTTTATCCATTTTTCTCTTTCCTGGGATATTTAAGGTGTCATGAAGTGGAGGTTCTTGTCAACAGAGCAGCCCTAAACTTTGGGGTGCCTGTGTCTTGCTGATTTTTAGTTTTCCCAATTTATACGCCCATGAGTGGAAGTGCCCTATGCTCCCTAAGCTGTGTTTTTTCGATGTTTCAGGACACACCGTACACTTCTCCAGAGTGGCTGCTGGCAATTTACATCCCGCCCATCAGTGTAGCAAGGCTCCCATTTCTCCATGGCCTGTCCTGCTTTTGTGGTTTTGACACTTTTTTCAGCATGGCCCTTTTGACCGATTCGAAGCGAGACTCCTTTGTAGTGCTGATTTGCCTTCCATGTTGCTTGGTTGGCCAAAAAGGGCGTATGCGTTTTTTCCTGAATATATTCAGGAAAAAACGCATACGCCCTTTTTGGCCAAGGGCATCATTGTCCACGTTTTGCCGCTTTTCATGTGCTTTAAAGGCGATTCGAATCTACCTCCTGAAACCTGTTTCCTGCAATTCTTCCTTGCTTTCAAATCCTCTTCGTTGCCTTCCCTCAATATATTTGTGGACGAGAGTTATCATTTATAACTCTGCAGGGTTGTGAATTGCAGTGCCCATGTGCTCCATTTTTCAACTGGCTTTTTTGGGAGCTGGCCGCAGAAGCGCGGGATTGCCTCAGGCCCTATTCTGGTTGTGGGTGGCAGGCTGAGCCTGTGGTTATTTCTTCTTCCTGATGAGAAAATAGAGTGACCTGTGCCTGTTCCAACACCTAGATCTAGTCTCTCATTGGCTGCCCCTCTTCCCGTTCATCCTCAGGACAAATTGCAACCTGTACGGAACAGGAGGTTAAAGGTGCTGATTCTCCAAGTAGGGAGATTGCTAGTGAAGTAGCTGGAATGGCGAACCCGAGCACAAGGAGATGAGAAATGAGGTGCGTTTTAGAAACCTTTCAAAATCACACGGTGTACCATCTTCTGGGTTCCTCATGCAAGTTTTCGATGTAGGAATATGCCCTTGAACCTGGAGATTTGGAACCCATGGGATAGGTACCACGCAGTATTACCTTAAAGGGTCTGTGTTGGCTCACCCAACCTCACCAAACCTCTCAGCCCCAAGAATGTCCACCCTTATGTCTCATCCAGCTGTGGGTCTAGATATGGTCAATCCAGGTTGCGTCACAGCCCCTGAATGAATTTTGTAAGAATTTCTGTCTCTTTCACTGTTTTTGTTTCATGGGTTTTTAAAACTAATTTATTTTTATAATGGGGTTTAGCTGCTTTTCACGGCTGTGTTTATGCGGCTTTACACACACTTGACACACTTCCAGAGAGATATCAATACATAGGTTTTAAGATTCTTACTAGTCACATATATTCTTGTGCGGTGAATAGGGGTGTTGAGTCCAGTTCACTGAGCAAGGAGTAGGTCTTGTCTATTACATATTGGGTGTATGGAACGGTATCTGAGCTAATTTGAAACCCTTGTTTTATGCATCACACTACCTCACCTTTCCCGTTAAGCAGCCATAGTGTGTTTTCTAAACGTGTGACTCTGTTCTCTTTTGTAATTCAGTTCAAGTGTAGCAGTTTTTACATTCCCTCTATACGTGATAGATTATGATAAGTGTCTTTTTCTGTGTGACTTATTTCACTTAGAGTCGTCGTACCTAAATCCACTCATCATGCTGCTACTAGCCTTATGACATTGATTTCATGGCTGAGTGATATTCCATTGTACATAAGGACCACAACTTCTTTATCCATTTTTCTCTTTCCTGGGATATTTAAGGTGTCATGAAGTGAAGGTTCTTGTCAACAGAGCAGCCCTAAACTTTGGGGTGCCTGTGTCTTGCTGATTTTTAGTTTTCCCAATTTATACGCCCATGAGTGCAAGTGCCCTATGCTCCCTAAGCTGTGTTTTTTCGATGTTTCAGGACACACCGTACACTTCTCCAGAGTGGCTGCTGGCAATTTACATCCCGCCCATCAGTGTAGCAAGGCTCCCATTTCTCCATGGCCTGTCCTGCTTTTGTGGTTTTGACACTTTTTTCAGCATGGCCCTTTTGACCGATTCGAAGCGAGACTCCTTTGTAGTGCTGATTTGCCTTTCCATGTTGCTTGGTTGGCCAAAAAGGGCGTATGCGTTTTTTCCTGAATATATTCAGGAAAAAACGCATACGCCCTTTTTGGCCAAGGGCATCATTGTCCACGTTTTGCCGCTTTTCATGTGCTTTAAAGGCGATTCGAATCTACCTCCTGAAACCTGTTTCCTGCAATTCTGCCTTGCTTTCAAACCCTCTTCGTTGCCTTCCCTCAATATATTTGTGGACGAGAGTTATCATTTATAACTCTGCAGGGTTGTGAATTGCGGTGCCCATGTGCTCCGTTTTTCAACTGGCTTTTTTTGGAGCTGGCCGCAGAAGCGCGGGATTGCCTCAGGCCCTATTCTGGTTCCGGGTGGCAGGCTGAGCCTGTGGTTATTTCTTCTTCCTGATGAGAAAATAGAGTGACCTGTGCCTGTCCCAACACCTAGATCTAGTCTCTCATTGGCTGCCCCTCTTCCCGTTCATCCTCAGGACAAATTGCAACCTGTACGGAACAGGAGGTTAAAGGTGCTGATTCTCCAAGTAGGGAGATTGCTAGTGAAGTAGCTGGAATGGCGAACCCGAGCACAAGGAGATGAGAAATGAGGTGCGTTTTAGAAACCTTTCAAAATCACACGGTGTACCATCTTCTGGGTTCCTCATGCAAGTTTTCGATGTAGGAAGATGCCCTTGAACCTGGAGATTTGGGACCCATGGGATGGGTAACACGCAGTATTACCTTAAAGGGTCTGTGTTGGCTCACCCAACCTCACCAAACCTCTCAGCCCCAAGAATGTCCACCCTTATGTCTCATCCAGCTGTGGGTCTAGATATGGTCAATCCAGGTTGCGTCACAGCCCCTGAATGAATTTTGTAAGAATTTCTGTCTCTTTCACTGTCTTTGTTTCATGGGTTTTTAAAACTAATTTATTTTTATAATGGGGTTTAGCTGCTTTTCACGGCTGTGTTTATGCGGCTTTACACACACTTGACACACTTCCAGAGAGATATCAATACATAGGTTTTAAGATTCTTACTAGTGACATATATTCTTGTGCGGTGAATAGGGGGTGTTGAGTCCAGTTCACTGAGCAAGGAGTAGGTCTTGTCTATTACATATTGGGTGTATGGAACGGTATCTGAGCTAATTTGAAACCCTTGTTTTATGCATCACACCACCTCACCTTTCCCGTTAAGCAGCCATAGTGTGTTTTCTAAACGTGTGACTCTGTTCTCTTTTGTAATTCAGTTCAAGTGTAGCAGTTTTTACATTCCCTCTATACGTGATAGATTATGATAAGTGTCTTTTTCTCTGTGACTTATTTCACTTAGAGTCGTCGTACCTAAATCCACTCATCATGCTGCTACTAGCCTTATGACATTGATTTCATGGCTGAGTGATATTCCATTGTACATAAGGACCACAACTTCTTTATCCATTTTTCTCTTTCCTGGGATATTTAAGGTGTCATGAAGTGAAGGTTCTTGTCAACAGAGCAGCCCTAAACTTTGGGGTGCCTGTGTCTTGCTGATTTTTAGTTTTCCCAATTTATACGCCCATGAGTGGAAGTGCCCTATGCTCCCTAAGCTGTGTTTTTTCGATGTTTCAGGACACACCGTACACTTCTCCAGAGTGGCTGCTGGCAATTTACATCCCGCCCATCAGTGTAGCAAGGCTCCCATTTCTCCATGGCCTGTCCTGCTTTTGTGGTTTTGACACTTTTTTCAGCATGGCCCTTTTGACCGATTCGAAACGAGACTCCTTTGTAGTGCTGATTTGCCTTTCCATGTTGCTTGGTTGGCCAAAAAGGGCGTATGCGTTTTTTCCTGAATATATTCAGGAAAAAACGCATACGCCCTTTTTGGCCAAGGGCATCATTGTCCACGTTTTGCCGCTTTTCATGTGCTTTAAAGGCGATTTGAATCTACCTCCTGAAACCTGTTTCCTGCAATTCTTCCTTGCTTTCAAATCCTCTTCGTTGCCTTCCCTCAATATATTTGTGGACGAGAGTTATCATTTATAACTCTGCAGGGTTGTGAATTGCAGTGCCCATGTGCTCCATTTTTCAACTGGCTTTTTTGGGAGCTGGCCGCAGAAGCGCGGGATTGCCTCAGGCCCTATTCTGGTTGTGGGTGGCAGGCTGAGCCTGTGGTTATTTCTTCTTCCTGATGAGAAAATAGAGTGACCTGTGCCTGTCCCAACACCTAGATCTAGTCTCTCATTGGCTGCCCCTCTTCCCGTTCATCCTCAGGACAAATTGCAACCTGTACGGAACAGGAGGTTAAAGGTGCTGATTCTCCAAGTAGGGAGATTGCTAGTGAAGTAGCTGGAATGGCGAACCCGAGCACAAGGAGATGAGAAATGAGGTGCGTTTTAGAAACCTTTCAAAATCACACGGTGTACCATCTTCTGGGTTCCTCATGCAAGTTTTCGATGTAGGAAGATGCCCTTGAACCTGGAGATTTGGGACCCATGGGATGGGTACCACGCAGTATTACCTTAAAGGGTCTGTGTTGGCTCACCCAACCTCACCAAACCTCTCAGCCCCAAGAATGTCCACCCTTATGTCTCATCCAGCTGTGGGTCTAGATATGGTCAATCCAGGTTGCGTCACAGCCCCTGAATGAATTTTGTAAGAATTTCTGTCTCTTTCACTGTCTTTGTTTCATGGGTTTTTAAAACTAATTTATTTTTATAATGGGGTTTAGCTGCTTTTCACGGCTGTGTTTATGCGGCTTTACACACACTTGACACACTTCCAGAGAGATATCAATACATAGGTTTTAAGATTCTTACTAGTCACATATATTCTTGTGCGGTGAATAGGGGGTGTTGAGTCCAGTTCACTGAGCAAGGAGTAGGTCTTGTCTATTACATATTGGGTGTATGGAACGGTATCTGAGCTAATTTGAAACCCTTGTTTTATGCATCACACCACCTCACCTTTCCCGTTAAGCAGCCATAGTGTGTTTTCTAAACGTGTGACTCTGTTCTCTTTTGTAATTCAGTTCAAGTGTAGCAGTTTTTACATTCCCTCTATACGTGATAGATTATGATAAGTGTCTTTTTCTGTGTGACTTATTTCACTTAGAGTCGTCGTACCTAAATCCACTCATCATGCTGCTACTAGCCTTATGACATTGATTTCATGGCTGAGTGATATTCCATTGTACATAAGGACCACAACTTCTTTATCCATTTTTCTCTTTCCTGGGATATTTAAGGTGTCATGAAGTGGAGGTTCTTGTCAACAGAGCAGCCCTAAACTTTGGGGTGCCTGTGTCTTGCTGATTTTTAGTTTTCCCAATTTATACGCCCATGAGTGGAAGTGCCCTATGCTCCCTAAGCTGTGTTTTTTCGATGTTTCAGGACACACCGTACACTTCTCCAGAGTGGCTGCTGGCAATTTACATCCCGCCCATCAGTGTAGCAAGGCTCCCATTTCTCCATGGCCTGTCCTGCTTTTGTGGTTTTGACACTTTTTTCAGCATGGCCCTTTTGACCGATTCGAAGCGAGACTCCTTTGTAGTGCTGATTTGCCTTCCATGTTGCTTGGTTGGCCAAAAAGGGCGTATGCGTTTTTTCCTGAATATATTCAGGAAAAAACGCATACGCCCTTTTTGGCCAAGGGCATCATTGTCCACGTTTTGCCGCTTTTCATGTGCTTTAAAGGCGATTCGAATCTACCTCCTGAAACCTGTTTCCTGCAATTCTTCCTTGCTTTCAAATCCTCTTCGTTGCCTTCCCTCAATATATTTGTGGACGAGAGTTATCATTTATAACTCTGCAGGGTTGTGAATTGCAGTGCCCATGTGCTCCATTTTTCAACTGGCTTTTTTGGGAGCTGGCCGCAGAAGCGCGGGATTGCCTCAGGCCCTATTCTGGTTGTGGGTGGCAGGCTGAGCCTGTGGTTATTTCTTCTTCCTGATGAGAAAATAGAGTGACCTGTGCCTGTTCCAACACCTAGATCTAGTCTCTCATTGGCTGCCCCTCTTCCCGTTCATCCTCAGGACAAATTGCAACCTGTACGGAACAGGAGGTTAAAGGTGCTGATTCTCCAAGTAGGGAGATTGCTAGTGAAGTAGCTGGAATGGCGAACCCGAGCACAAGGAGATGAGAAATGAGGTGCGTTTTAGAAACCTTTCAAAATCACACGGTGTACCATCTTCTGGGTTCCTCATGCAAGTTTTCGATGTAGGAATATGCCCTTGAACCTGGAGATTTGGAACCCATGGGATAGGTACCACGCAGTATTACCTTAAAGGGTCTGTGTTGGCTCACCCAACCTCACCAAACCTCTCAGCCCCAAGAATGTCCACCCTTATGTCTCATCCAGCTGTGGGTCTAGATATGGTCAATCCAGGTTGCGTCACAGCCCCTGAATGAATTTTGTAAGAATTTCTGTCTCTTTCACTGTTTTTGTTTCATGGGTTTTTAAAACTAATTTATTTTTATAATGGGGTTTAGCTGCTTTTCACGGCTGTGTTTATGCGGCTTTACACACACTTGACACACTTCCAGAGAGATATCAATACATAGGTTTTAAGATTCTTACTAGTCACATATATTCTTGTGCGGTGAATAGGGGTGTTGAGTCCAGTTCACTGAGCAAGGAGTAGGTCTTGTCTATTACATATTGGGTGTATGGAACGGTATCTGAGCTAATTTGAAACCCTTGTTTTATGCATCACACTACCTCACCTTTCCCGTTAAGCAGCCATAGTGTGTTTTCTAAACGTGTGACTCTGTTCTCTTTTGTAATTCAGTTCAAGTGTAGCAGTTTTTACATTCCCTCTATACGTGATAGATTATGATAAGTGTCTTTTTCTGTGTGACTTATTTCACTTAGAGTCGTCGTACCTAAATCCACTCATCATGCTGCTACTAGCCTTATGACATTGATTTCATGGCTGAGTGATATTCCATTGTACATAAGGACCACAACTTCTTTATCCATTTTTCTCTTTCCTGGGATATTTAAGGTGTCATGAAGTGAAGGTTCTTGTCAACAGAGCAGCCCTAAACTTTGGGGTGCCTGTGTCTTGCTGATTTTTAGTTTTCCCAATTTATACGCCCATGAGTGCAAGTGCCCTATGCTCCCTAAGCTGTGTTTTTTCGATGTTTCAGGACACACCGTACACTTCTCCAGAGTGGCTGCTGGCAATTTACATCCCGCCCATCAGTGTAGCAAGGCTCCCATTTCTCCATGGCCTGTCCTGCTTTTGTGGTTTTGACACTTTTTTCAGCATGGCCCTTTTGACCGATTCGAAGCGAGACTCCTTTGTAGTGCTGATTTGCCTTTCCATGTTGCTTGGTTGGCCAAAAAGGGCGTATGCGTTTTTTCCTGAATATATTCAGGAAAAAACGCATACGCCCTTTTTGGCCAAGGGCATCATTGTCCACGTTTTGCCGCTTTTCATGTGCTTTAAAGGCGATTCGAATCTACCTCCTGAAACCTGTTTCCTGCAATTCTGCCTTGCTTTCAAACCCTCTTCGTTGCCTTCCCTCAATATATTTGTGGACGAGAGTTATCATTTATAACTCTGCAGGGTTGTGAATTGCGGTGCCCATGTGCTCCGTTTTTCAACTGGCTTTTTTTGGAGCTGGCCGCAGAAGCGCGGGATTGCCTCAGGCCCTATTCTGGTTCCGGGTGGCAGGCTGAGCCTGTGGTTATTTCTTCTTCCTGATGAGAAAATAGAGTGACCTGTGCCTGTCCCAACACCTAGATCTAGTCTCTCATTGGCTGCCCCTCTTCCCGTTCATCCTCAGGACAAATTGCAACCTGTACGGAACAGGAGGTTAAAGGTGCTGATTCTCCAAGTAGGGAGATTGCTAGTGAAGTAGCTGGAATGGCGAACCCGAGCACAAGGAGATGAGAAATGAGGTGCGTTTTAGAAACCTTTCAAAATCACACGGTGTACCATCTTCTGGGTTCCTCATGCAAGTTTTCGATGTAGGAAGATGCCCTTGAACCTGGAGATTTGGGACCCATGGGATGGGTAACACGCAGTATTACCTTAAAGGGTCTGTGTTGGCTCACCCAACCTCACCAAACCTCTCAGCCCCAAGAATGTCCACCCTTATGTCTCATCCAGCTGTGGGTCTAGATATGGTCAATCCAGGTTGCGTCACAGCCCCTGAATGAATTTTGTAAGAATTTCTGTCTCTTTCACTGTCTTTGTTTCATGGGTTTTTAAAACTAATTTATTTTTATAATGGGGTTTAGCTGCTTTTCACGGCTGTGTTTATGCGGCTTTACACACACTTGACACACTTCCAGAGAGATATCAATACATAGGTTTTAAGATTCTTACTAGTGACATATATTCTTGTGCGGTGAATAGGGGGTGTTGAGTCCAGTTCACTGAGCAAGGAGTAGGTCTTGTCTATTACATATTGGGTGTATGGAACGGTATCTGAGCTAATTTGAAACCCTTGTTTTATGCATCACACCACCTCACCTTTCCCGTTAAGCAGCCATAGTGTGTTTTCTAAACGTGTGACTCTGTTCTCTTTTGTAATTCAGTTCAAGTGTAGCAGTTTTTACATTCCCTCTATACGTGATAGATTATGATAAGTGTCTTTTTCTGTGTGACTTATTTCACTTAGAGTCGTCGTACCTAAATCCACTCATCATGCTGCTACTAGCCTTATGACATTGATTTCATGGCTGAGTGATATTCCATTGTACATAAGGACCACAACTTCTTTATCCATTTTTCTCTTTCCTGGGATATTTAACGTGTCATGAAGTGAAGGTTCTTGTCAACAGAGCAGCCCTAAACTTTGGGGTGCCTGTGTCTTGCTGATTTTTAGTTTTCCCAATTTATACGCCCATGAGTGGAAGTGCCCTATGCTCCCTAAGCTGTGTTTTTTCGATGTTTCAGGACACACCGTACACTTCTCCAGAGTGGCTGCTGGCAATTTACATCCCGCCCATCAGTGTAGCAAGGCTCCCATTTCTCCATGGCCTGTCCTGCTTTTGTGGTTTTGACACTTTTTTCAGCATGGCCCTTTTGACCGATTCGAAGCGAGACTCCTTTGTAGTGCTGATTTGCCTTTCCATGTTGCTTGGTTGGCCAAAAAGGGCGTATGCGTTTTTTCCTGAATATATTCAGGAAAAAACGCATACGCCCTTTTTGGCCAAGGGCATCATTGTCCACGTTTTGCCGCTTTTCATGTGCTTTAAAGGCGATTCGAATCTACCTCCTGAAACCTGTTTCCTGCAATTCTGCCTTGCTTTCAAATCCTCTTCGTTGCCTTCCCTCAATATATTTGTGGACGAGAGTTATCATTTATAACTCTGCAGGGTTGTGAATTGCAGTGCCCATGTGCTCCGTTTTTCAACTGGCTTTTTTTGGAGCTGGCCGCAGAAGCGCGGGATTGCCTCAGGCCCTATTCTGGTTCCGGGTGGCAGGCTGAGCCTGTGGTTATTTCTTCTTCCTGATGAGAAAATAGAGTGACCTGTGCCTGTCCCAACACCTAGATCTAGTCTCTCATTGGCTGCCCCTCTTCCCGTTCATCCTCAGGACAAATTGCAACCTGTACGGAACAGGAGGTTAAAGGTGCTGATTCTCCAAGTAGGGAGATTGCTAGTGAAGTAGCTGGAATGGCGAACCCGAGCACAAGGAGATGAGAAATGAGGTGCGTTTTAGAAACCTTTCAAAATCACACGGTGTACCATCTTCTGGGTTCCTCATGCAAGTTTTCGATGTAGGAAGATGCCCTTGAACCTGGAGATTTGGGACCCATGGGATGGGTACCACGCAGTATTACCTTAAAGGGTCTGTGTTGGCTCACCCAACCTCACCAAACCTCTCAGCCCCAAGAATGTCCACCCTTATGTCTCATCCAGCTGTGGGTCTAGATATGGTCAATCCAGGTTGCGTCACAGCCCCTGAATGAATTTTGTAAGAATTTCTGTCTCTTTCACTGTCTTTGTTTCATGGGTTTTTAAAACTAATTTATTTTTATAATGGGGTTTAGCTGCTTTTCACGGCTGTGTTTATGCGGCTTTACACACACTTGACACACTTCCACAGAGATATCAATACATAGGTTTTAAGATTCTTACTAGTGACATATATTCTTGTGCGGTGAATAGGGGGTGTTGAGTCCAGTTCACTGAGCAAGGAGTAGGTCTTGTCTATTACATATTGGGTGTATGGAACGGTATCTGAGCTAATTTGAAACCCTTGTTTTATGCATCACACCACCTCACCTTTCCCGTTAAGCAGCCATAGTGTGTTTTCTAAACGTGTGACTCTGTTCTCTTTTGTAATTCAGTTCAAGTGTAGCAGTTTTTACATTCCCTCTATACGTGATAGATTATGATAAGTGTCTTTTTCTGTGTGACTTATTTCACTTAGAGTCGTCGTACCTAAATCCACTCATCATGCTGCTACTAGCCTTATGACATTGATTTCATGGCTGAGTGATATTCCATTGTACATAAGGACCACAACTTCTTTATCCATTTTTCTCTTTCCTGGGATATTTAAGGTGTCATGAAGTGAAGGTTCTTGTCAACAGAGCAGCCCTAAACTTTGGGGTGCCTGTGTCTTGCTGATTTTTAGTTTTCCCAATTTATACGCCCATGAGTGCAAGTGCCCTATGCTCCCTAAGCTGTGTTTTTTCGATGTTTCAGGACACACCGTACACTTCTCCAGAGTGGCTGCTGGCAATTTACATCCCGCCCATCAGTGTAGCAAGGCTCCCATTTCTCCATGGCCTGTCCTGCTTTTGTGGTTTTGACACTTTTTTCAGCATGGCCCTTTTGACCGATTCGAAGCGAGACTCCTTTGTAGTGCTGATTTGCCTTTCCATGTTGCTTGGTTGGCCAAAAAGGGCGTATGCGTTTTTTCCTGAATATATTCAGGAAAAAACGCATACGCCCTTTTTGGCCAAGGGCATCATTGTCCACGTTTTGCCGCTTTTCATGTGCTTTAAAGGCGATTCGAATCTACCTCCTGAAACCTGTTTCCTGCAATTCTGCCTTGCTTTCAAATCCTCTTCGTTGCCTTCCCTCAATATATTTGTGGACGAGAGTTATCATTTATAACTCTGCAGGGTTGTGAATTGCGGTGCCCATGTGCTCCGTTTTTCAACTGGCTTTTTTGGGAGCTGGCCGCAGAAGCGCGGGATTGCCTCAGGCCCTATTCTGGTTCCGGGTGGCAGGCTGAGCCTGTGGTTATTTCTTCTTCCTGATGAGAAAATAGAGTGACCTGTGCCTGTCCCAACACCTAGATCTAGTCTCTCATTGGCTGCCCCTCTTCCCGTTCATCCTCAGGACAAATTGCAACCTGTACGGAACAGGAGGTTAAAGGTGCTGATTCTCCAAGTAGGGAGATTGCTAGTAAAGTAGCTGGAATGGCGAACCCGAGCACAAGGAGATAAGAAATGAGGTGCGTTTTAGAAACCTTTCAAAATCACACGGTGTACCATCTTCTGGGTTCCTCATGCAAGTTTTCGATGTAGGAAGATGCCCTTGAACCTGGAGATTTGGGACCCATGGGATGGGTACCACGCAGTATTACCTTAAAGGGTCTGTGTTGGCTCACCCAACCTCACCAAACCTCTCAGCCCCAAGAATGTCCACCCTTATGTCTCATCCAGCTGTGGGTCTAGATATGGTCAATCCAGGTTGCGTCACAGCCCCTGAATGAATTTTGTAAGAATTTCTCTCTCTTTCACTGTCTTTGTTTCATGGGTTTTTAAAACTAATTTATTTTTATAATGGGGTTTAGCTGCTTTTCACGGCTGTGTTTATGCGGCTTTACACACACTTGACACACTTCCAGAGAGATATCAATACATAGGTTTTAAGATTCTTACTAGTCACATATATTCTTGTGCGGTGCATAGGGGGTGTTGAGTCCAGTTCACTGAGCAAGGAGTAGGTCTTGTCTATTACATATTGGGTGTATGGAACGGTATCTGAGCTAATTTGAAACCCTTGTTTTATGCATCACACCACCTCACCTTTCCCGTTAAGCAGCCATAGTGTGTTTTCTAAACGTGTGACTCTTCTCTTTTGTAATTCAGTTCAAGTGTAGCAGTTTTTACATTCCCTCTATACGTGATAGCTTATGATAAGTGTCTTTTTCTGTGTGACTTATTTCACTTAGAATCGTCGTACCTAAATCCACTCATCATGCTGCTACTAGCCTTATGACATTGTTTTCATGGCTGAGTGATATTCCATTGTACATAAGGACCGCAACTTCTTTATCCATTTTTCTCTTTCCTGGGATATTTAAGGTGTCATGAAGTGGAGGTTCTTGTCAACAGAGCAGCCCTAAACTTTGGGGTGCCTGTGTCTTGCTGATTTTTAGTTTTCCCAATTTATACGCCCATGAGTGGAAGTGCCCTATGCTCCCTAAGCTGTGTTTTTTCGATGTTTAAGGCCACACCGTACACTTCTCCAGAGTGGCTGCTGGCAATTTACATCCCGCCCATCAGTGTAGCAAGGCTCCCATTTCTCCATGGCCTGTCCTGCTTTTGTGGTTTTGACACTTTTTTCAGCATGGCCCTTTTGACCGATTCGAAGCGAGACTCCTTTGTAGTGCTGATTTGCCTTTCCATGTTGCTTGGTTGGCCAAAAAGGGCGTATGCGTTTTTTCCTGAATATATTCAGGAAAAAACGCATACGCCCTTTTTGGCCAAGGGCATCATTGTCCACGTTTTGCCGCTTTTCATGTGCTTTAAAGGCGATTCGAATCTACCTCCTGAAACCTGTTTCCTGCAATTCTGCCTTGCTTTCAAATCCTCTTCGTTGCCTTCCCTCAATATATTTGTGGACGAGAGTTATCATTTATAACTCTGCAGGGTTGTGAATTGCAGTGCCCATGTGCTCCGTTTTTCAACTGGCTTTTTTTGGAGCTGGCCGCAGAAGCGCGGGATTGCCTCAGGCCCTATTCTGTTTCCGGGCGGCAGGCTGAGCCTGTGGTTATTTCTTCTTCCTGATGAGAAAATAGAGTGACCTGTGCCTGTCCCAACACCTAGATCTAGTCTCTCATTGGCTGCCCCTCTTCCCGTTCATCCTCAGGACAAATTGCAACCTGTACGGAACAGGAGGTTAAAGGTGCTGATTCTCCAAGTAGGGAGATTGCTAGTGAAGTAGCTGGAATGGCGAACCCGAGCACAAGGAGATGAGAAATGAGGTGCGTTTTAGAAACCTTTCAAAATCACACGGTGTACCATCTTCTGGGTTCCTCATGCAAGTTTTCGATGTAGGAAGATGCCCTTGAACCTGGAGATTTGGGACCCATGGGATGGGTACCACGCAGTATTACCTTAAAGGGTCTGTGTTGGCTCACCCAACCTCACCAAACCTCTCAGCCCCAAGAATGTCCACCCTTATGTCTCATCCAGCTGTGGGTCTAGATATGGTCAATCCAGGTTGCGTCACAGCCCCTGAATGAATTTTGTAAGAATTTCTGTCTCTTTCACTGTCTTTGTTTCATGGGTTTTTAAAACTAATTTATTTTTATAATGGGGTTTAGCTGCTTTTCACGGCTGTGTTTATGCGGCTTTACACACACTTGACACACTTCCAGAGAGATATCAATACATAGGTTTTAAGATTCTTACTAGTCACATATATTCTTGTGCGGTGAATAGGGGGTGTTGAGTCCAGTTCACTGAGCAAGGAGTAGGTCTTGTCTATTACATATTGGGTGTATGGAACGGTATCTGAGCTAATTTGAAACCCTTGTTTTATGCATCACACCACCTCACCTTTCCCGTTAAGCAGCCATAGTGTGTTTTCTAAACGTGTGACTCTCTTCTCTTTTGTAATTCAGTTCAAGTGTAGCAGTTTTTACATTCCCTCTATACGTGATAGCTTATGATAAGTGTCTTTTTCTGTGTGACTTATTTCACTTAGAATCGTCGTACCTAAATCCACTCATCATGCTGCTACTAGCCTTATGACATTGATTTCATGGCTGAGTGATATTCCATTGTACATAAGGACCGCAACTTCTTTATCCATTTTTCTCTTTCCTGGGATATTTAAGGTGTCATGAAGTGGAGGTTCTTGTCAACAGAGCAGCCCTAAACTTTGGGGTGCCTGTGTCTTGCTGATTTTTAGTTTTCCCAATTTATACGCCCATGAGTGGAAGTGCCCTATGCTCCCTAAGCTGTGTTTTTTGGATGTTTAAGGCCACACCGTACACTTCTCCAGAGTGGCTGCTGGCAATTTACATCCCGCCCATCAGTGTAGCAAGGCTCCCATTTCTCCATGGCCTGTCCTGCTTTTGTGGTTTTGACACTTTTTTCAGCATGGCCCTTTTGACCGATTCGAAGCGAGACTCCTTTGTAGTGCTGATTTGCCTTTCCATGTTGCTTGGTTGGCCAAAAAGGGCGTATGCGTTTTTTCCTGAATATATTCAGGAAAAAACGCATACGCCCTTTTTGGCCAAGGGCATCATTGTCCACGTTTTGCCGCTTTTCATGTGCTTTAAAGGCGATTCGAATCTACCTCCTGAAACCTGTTTCCTGCAATTCTGCCTTGCTTTCAAATCCTCTTCGTTGCCTTCCCTCAATATATTTGTGGACGAGAGTTATCATTTATAACTCTGCAGGGTTGTGAATTGCAGTGCCCATGTGCTCCGTTTTTCAACTGGCTTTTTTGGGAGCTGGCCGCAGAAGCGCGGGATTGCCTCAGGCCCTATTCTGGTTCCGGGTGGCAGGCTGAGCCTGTGGTTATTTCTTCTTCCTGATGAGAAAATAGAGTGACCTGTGCCTGTCCCAACACCTAGATCTAGTCTCTCATTGGCTGCCCCTCTTCCCGTTCATCCTCAGGACAAATTGCAACCTGTACGGAACAGGAGGTTAAAGGTGCTGATTCTCCAAGTAGGGAGATTGCTAGTGAAGTAGCTGAAATGGCGAACCCGAGCACAAGGAGATGAGAAATGAGGTGCGTTTTAGAAACCTTTCAAAATCACACGGTGTACCATCTTCTGGGTTCCTCATGCAAGTTTTCGATGTAGGAAGATGCCCTTGAACCTGGAGATTTGGGACCCATGGGATGGGTACCACGCAGTATTACCTTAAAGGGTCTGTGTTGGCTCACCCAACCTCACCAAACCTCTCAGCCCCAAGAATGTCCACCCTTATGTCTCATCCAGCTGTGGGTCTAGATATGGTCAATCCAGGTTGCGTCACAGCCCCTGAATGAATTTTGTAAGAATTTCTGTCTCTTTCACTGTCTTTGTTTCATGGGTTTTTAAAACTAATTTATTTTTATAATGGGGTTTAGCTGCTTTTCACGGCTGTGTTTATGCGGCTTTACACACACTTGACACACTTCCAGAGAGATATCAATACATAGGTTTTAAGATTCTTACTAGTCACATATATTCTTGTGCGGTGAATAGGGGGTGTTGAGTCCAGTTCACTGAGCAAGGAGTAGGTCTTGTCTATTACATATTGGGTGTATGGAACGGTATCTGAGCTAATTTGAAACCCTTGTTTTATGCATCACACCACCTCACCTTTCCCGTTAAGCAGCCATAGTGTGTTTTCTAAACGTGTGACTCTGTTCTCTTTTGTAATTCAGTTCAAGTGTAGCAGTTTTTACATTCCCTCTATACGTGATAGATTATGATAAGTGTCTTTTTCTCTGTGACTTATTTCACTTAGAGTCGTCGTACCTAAATCCACTCATCATGCTGCTACTAGCCTTATGACATTGATTTCATGGCTGAGTGATATTCCATTGTACATAAGGACCACAACTTCTTTATCCATTTTTCTCTTTCCTGGGATATTTAAGGTGTCATGAAGTGGAGGTTCTTGTCAACAGAGCAGCCCTAAACTTTGGGGTGCCTGTGTCTTGCTGATTTTTAGTTTTCCCAATTTATACGCCCATGAGTGGAAGTGCCCTATGCTCCCTAAGCTGTGTTTTTTCGATGTTTCAGGACACACCGTACACTTCTCCAGAGTGGCTGCTGGCAATTTACATCCCGCCCATCAGTGTAGCAAGGCTCCCATTTCTCCATGGCCTGTCCTGCTTTTGTGGTTTTGACACTTTTTTCAGCATGGCCCTTTTGACCGATTCGAAGCGAGACTCCTTTGTAGTGCTGATTTGCCTTTCCATGTTGCTTGGTTGGCCAAAAAGGGCGTATGCGTTTTTTCCTGAATATATTCAGGAAAAAACGCATACGCCCTTTTTGGCCAAGGGCATCATTGTCCACGTTTTGCCGCTTTTCATGTGCTTTAAAGGCGATTTGAATCTACCTCCTGAAACCTGTTTCCTGCAATTCTTCCTTGCTTTCAAATCCTCTTCGTTGCCTTCCCTCAATATATTTGTGGACGAGAGTTATCATTTATAACTCTGCAGGGTTGTGAATTGCAGTGCCCATGTGCTCCATTTTTCAACTGGCTTTTTTGGGAGCTGGCCGCAGAAGCGCGGGATTGCCTCAGGCCCTATTCTGGTTGTGGGTGGCAGGCTGAGCCTGTGGTTATTTCTTCTTCCTGATGAGAAAATAGAGTGACCTGTGCCTGTTCCAACACCTAGATCTAGTCTCTCATTGGCTGCCCCTCTTCCCGTTCATCCTCAGGACAAATTGCAACCTGTACGGAACAGGAGGTTAAAGGTGCTGATTCTCCAAGTAGGGAGATTGCTAGTGAAGTAGCTGGAATGGCGAACCCGAGCACAAGGAGATGAGAAATGAGGTGCGTTTTAGAAACCTTTCAAAATCACACGGTGTACCATCTTCTGGGTTCCTCATGCAAGTTTTCAATGTAGGAATATGCCCTTGAACCTGGAGATTTGGGACCCATGGGATAGGTACCACGCAGTATTACCTTAAAGGGTCTGTGTTGGCTCACCCAACCTCACCAAACCTCTCAGCCCCAAGAATGTCCACCCTTATGTCTCATCCAGCTGTAGGTCTAGATATGGTCAATCCAGGTTGCGTCACAGCCCCTGAATGAATTTTGTAAGAATTTCTGTCTCTTTCACTGTTTTTGTTTCATGGGTTTTTAAAACTAATTTATTTTTATAATGGGGTTTAGCTGCTTTTCACGGCTGTGTTTATGCGGCTTTACACACACTTGACACACTTCCAGAGAGATATCAATACATAGGTTTTAAGATTCTTACTAGTCACATATATTCTTGTGCGGTGAATAGGGGGTGTTGAGTCCAGTTCACTGAGCAAGGAGTAGGTCTTGTCTATTACATATTGGGTGTATGGAACGGTATCTGAGCTAATGTGAAACCATTGTTTTATGCATCACACTACCTCACCTTTCCCGTTAAGCAGCCATAGTGTGTTTTCTAAACGTGTGACTCTGTTCTCTTTTGTAATTCAGTTCAAGTGTAGCAGTTTTTACATTCCCTCTATACGTGATAGATTATGATAAGTGTCTTTTTCTGTGTGACTTATTTCACTTAGAGTCGTCGTACCTAAATCCACTCATCATGCTGCTACTAGCCTTATGACATTGATTTCATGGCTGAGTGATATTCCATTGTACATAAGGACCACAACTTCTTTATCCATTTTTCTCTTTCCTGGGATATTTAAGGTGTCATGAAGTGGAGGTTCTTGTCAACAGAGCAGCCCTAAACTTTGGGGTGCCTGTGTCTTGCTGATTTTTAGTTTTCCCAATTTATACGCCCATGAGTGGAAGTGCCCTATGCTCCCTAAGCTGTGTTTTTTCGATGTTTCAGGACACACCGTACACTTCTCCAGAGTGGCTGCTGGCAATTTACATCCCGCCCATCAGTGTAGCAAGGCTCCCATTTCTCCATGGCCTGTCCTGCTTTTGTGGTTTTGACACTTTTTTCAGCATGGCCCTTTTGACGGATTCCAAGCGAGACTCCTTTGTAGTGCTGATTTGCCTTTCCATGTTGCTTGGTTGGCCAAAAAGGGCGTATGCGTTTTTTCCTGAATATATTCAGGAAAAAACGCATACGCCCTTTTTGGCCAAGGGCATCATTGTCCACGTTTTGCCGCTTTTCATGTGCTTTAAAGGCGATTCGAATCTACCTCCTGAAACCTGTTTCCTACAATTCTGCCTTGCTTTCAAATCCTCTTCGTTGCCTTCCCTCAATATATTTGTGGACGAGAGTTATCATTTATAACTCTGCAGGGTTGTGAATTGCAGTGCCCATGTGCTCCGTTTTTCAAGTGGCTTTTTTTGGAGCTGGCCGCAGAAGTGCGGGATTGCCTCAGGCCCTATTCTGGTTCCCGGTGGCAGGCTGAGCCTGTGGTTATTTCTTCTTCCTGATGAGAAAATAGAGTGACCTGTGCCTGTCCCAACACCTAGATCTAGTCTCTCATTGGCTGCCCCTCTTCCCGTTCATCCTCAGGACAAATTGCAACCTGTACGGAACAGGAGGTTAAAGGTGCTGATTCTCCAAGTAGGGAGATTGCTAGTGAAGTAGCTGGAATGGCGAACCCGAGCACAAGGAGATGAGAAATGAGGTGCGTTTTAGAAACCTTTCAAAATCACACGGTGTACCATCTTCTGGGTTCCTCATGCAAGTTTTCGATGTAGGAAGATGCCCTTGAACCTGGAGATTTGGGACCCATGGGATGGGTACCACGCAGTATTACCTTAAAGGGTCTGTGTTGGCTCACCCAACCTCACCAAACCTCTCAGCCCCAAGAATGTCCACCCTTATGTCTCATCCAGCTGTGGGTCTAGATATGGTCAATCCAGGTTGCGTCACAGCCCCTGAATGAATTTTGTAAGAATTTCTGTCTCTTTCACTGTCTTTGTTTCATGGGTTTTTAAAACTAATTTATTTTTATAATGGGGTTTAGCTGCTTTTCACGGCTGTGTTTATGCGGCTTTACACACACTTGACACACTTCCAGAGAGATATCAATACATAGGTTTTAAGATTCTTACTAGTCACATATATTCTTGTGCGGTGCATAGGGGGTGTTGAGTCCAGTTCACTGAGCAAGGAGTAGGTCTTGTCTATTACATATTGGGTGTATGGAACGGTATCTGAGCTAATTTGAAACCCTTGTTTTATGCATCACACCACCTCACCTTTCCCGTTAAGCAGCCATAGTGTGTTTTCTAAACGTGTGACTCTTCTCTTTTGTAATTCAGTTCAAGTGTAGCAGTTTTTACATTCCCTCTATACGTGATAGCTTATGATAAGTGTCTTTTTCTGTGTGACTTATTTCACTTAGAATCGTCGTACCTAAATCCACTCATCATGCTGCTACTAGCCTTATGACATTGATTTCATGGCTGAGTGATATTCCATTGTACATAAGGACCGCAACTTCTTTATCCATTTTTCTCTTTCCTGGGATATTTAAGGTGTCATGAAGTGGAGGTTCTTGTCAACAGAGCAGCCCTAAACTTTGGGGTGCCTGTGTCTTGCTGATTTTTAGTTTTCCCAATTTATACGCCCATGAGTGGAAGTGCCCTATGCTCCCTAAGCTGTGTTTTTTGGATGTTTAAGGCCACACCGTACACTTCTCCAGAGTGGCTGCTGGCAATTTACATCCCGCCCATCAGTGTAGCAAGGCTCCCATTTCTCCATGGCCTGTCCTGCTTTTGTGGTTTTGACACTTTTTTCAGCATGGCCCTTTTGACCGATTCGAAGCGAGACTCCTTTGTAGTGCTGATTTGCCTTTCCATGTTGCTTGGTTGGCCAAAAAGGGCGTATGCGTTTTTTCCTGAATATATTCAGGAAAAAACGCATACGCCCTTTTTGGCCAAGGGCATCATTGTCCACGTTTTGCCGCTTTTCATGTGCTTTAAAGGCGATTCGAATCTACCTCCTGAAACCTGTTTCCTGCAATTCTGCCTTGCTTTCAAATCCTCTTCGTTGCCTTCCCTCAATATATTTGTGGACGAGAGTTATCATTTATAACTCTGCAGGGTTGTGAATTGCAGTGCCCATGTGCTCCGTTTTTCAACTGGCTTTTTTGGGAGCTGGCCGCAGAAGCGCGGGATTGCCTCAGGCCCTATTCTGGTTCCGGGTGGCAGGCTGAGCCTGTGGTTATTTCTTCTTCCTGATGAGAAAATAGAGTGACCTGTGCCTGTCCCAACACCTAGATCTAGTCTCTCATTGGCTGCCCCTCTTCCCGTTCATCCTCAGGACAAATTGCAACCTGTACGGAACAGGAGGTTAAAGGTGCTGATTCTCCAAGTAGGGAGATTGCTAGTGAAGTAGCTGAAATGGCGAACCCGAGCACAAGGAGATGAGAAATGAGGTGCGTTTTAGAAACCTTTCAAAATCACACGGTGTACCATCTTCTGGGTTCCTCATGCAAGTTTTCGATGTAGGAAGATGCCCTTGAACCTGGAGATTTGGGACCCATGGGATGGGTACCACGCAGTATTACCTTAAAGGGTCTGTGTTGGCTCACCCAACCTCACCAAACCTCTCAGCCCCAAGAATGTCCACCCTTATGTCTCATCCAGCTGTGGGTCTAGATATGGTCAATCCAGGTTGCGTCACAGCCCCTGAATGAATTTTGTAAGAATTTCTGTCTCTTTCACTGTCTTTGTTTCATGGGTTTTTAAAACTAATTTATTTTTATAATGGGGTTTAGCTGCTTTTCACGGCTGTGTTTATGCGGCTTTACACACACTTGACACACTTCCAGAGAGATATCAATACATAGGTTTTAAGATTCTTACTAGTCACATATATTCTTGTGCGGTGAATAGGGGGTGTTGAGTCCAGTTCACTGAGCAAGGAGTAGGTCTTGTCTATTACATATTGGGTGTATGGAACGGTATCTGAGCTAATTTGAAACCCTTGTTTTATGCATCACACCACCTCACCTTTCCCGTTAAGCAGCCATAGTGTGTTTTCTAAACGTGTGACTCTGTTCTCTTTTGTAATTCAGTTCAAGTGTAGCAGTTTTTACATTCCCTCTATACGTGATAGATTATGATAAGTGTCTTTTTCTCTGTGACTTATTTCACTTAGAGTCGTCGTACCTAAATCCACTCATCATGCTGCTACTAGCCTTATGACATTGATTTCATGGCTGAGTGATATTCCATTGTACATAAGGACCACAACTTCTTTATCCATTTTTCTCTTTCCTGGGATATTTAAGGTGTCATGAAGTGGAGGTTCTTGTCAACAGAGCAGCCCTAAACTTTGGGGTGCCTGTGTCTTGCTGATTTTTAGTTTTCCCAATTTATACGCCCATGAGTGGAAGTGCCCTATGCTCCCTAAGCTGTGTTTTTTCGATGTTTCAGGACACACCGTACACTTCTCCAGAGTGGCTGCTGGCAATTTACATCCCGCCCATCAGTGTAGCAAGGCTCCCATTTCTCCATGGCCTGTCCTGCTTTTGTGGTTTTGACACTTTTTTCAGCATGGCCCTTTTGACCGATTCGAAGCGAGACTCCTTTGTAGTGCTGATTTGCCTTTCCATGTTGCTTGGTTGGCCAAAAAGGGCGTATGCGTTTTTTCCTGAATATATTCAGGAAAAAACGCATACGCCCTTTTTGGCCAAGGGCATCATTGTCCACGTTTTGCCGCTTTTCATGTGCTTTAAAGGCGATTTGAATCTACCTCCTGAAACCTGTTTCCTGCAATTCTTCCTTGCTTTCAAATCCTCTTCGTTGCCTTCCCTCAATATATTTGTGGACGAGAGTTATCATTTATAACTCTGCAGGGTTGTGAATTGCAGTGCCCATGTGCTCCATTTTTCAACTGGCTTTTTTGGGAGCTGGCCGCAGAAGCGCGGGATTGCCTCAGGCCCTATTCTGGTTGTGGGTGGCAGGCTGAGCCTGTGGTTATTTCTTCTTCCTGATGAGAAAATAGAGTGACCTGTGCCTGTTCCAACACCTAGATCTAGTCTCTCATTGGCTGCCCCTCTTCCCGTTCATCCTCAGGACAAATTGCAACCTGTACGGAACAGGAGGTTAAAGGTGCTGATTCTCCAAGTAGGGAGATTGCTAGTGAAGTAGCTGGAATGGCGAACCCGAGCACAAGGAGATGAGAAATGAGGTGCGTTTTAGAAACCTTTCAAAATCACACGGTGTACCATCTTCTGGGTTCCTCATGCAAGTTTTCGATGTAGGAATATGCCCTTGAACCTGGAGATTTGGGACCCATGGGATAGGTACCACGCAGTATTACCTTAAAGGGTCTGTGTTGGCTCACCCAACCTCACCAAACCTCTCAGCCCCAAGAATGTCCACCCTTATGTCTCATCCAGCTGTGGGTCTAGATATGGTCAATCCAGGTTGCGTCACAGCCCCTGAATGAATTTTGTAAGAATTTCTGTCTCTTTCACTGTCTTTGTTTCATGGGATTTAAAACTAATTTATTTTTATAATGGGGTTTAGCTGCTTTTCACGGCTGTGTTTATGCGGCTTTACACACACTTGACACACTTCCAGAGAGATATCAATACATAGGTTTTAAGATTCTTACTAGTCACATATATTCTTGTGCGGTGAATAGGGGGTGTTGAGTCCAGTTCACTGAGCAAGGAGTAGGTCTTGTCTATTACATATTGGGTGTATGGAACGGTATCTGAGCTAATGTGAAACCCTTGTTTTATGCATCACACCACCTCACCTTTCCCGTTAAGCAGCCATAGTGTGTTTTCTAAACGTGTGACTCTGTTCTCTTTTGTAATTCAGTTCAAGTGTAGCAGTTTTTACATTCCCTCTATACGTGATAGATTATGATAAGTGTCTTTTTCTGTGTGACTTATTTCACTTAGAGTCGTCGTACCTAAATCCACTCATCATGCTGCTACTAGCCTTATGACATTGATTTCATGGCTGAGTGATATTCCATTGTACATAAGGACCACAAATTCTTTATACATTTTTCTCTTTCCTGGGATATTTAAGGTGTCATGAAGTGGAGGTTCTTGTCAACAGAGCAGCCCTAAACTTTGGGGTGCCTGTGTCTTGCTGATTTTTAGTTTTCCCAATTTATACGCCCATGAGTGGAAGTGCCCTATGCTCCCTAAGCTGTGTTTTTTCGATGTTTCAGGACACACCGTACACTTCTCCACAGTGGCTGCTGGCAATTTACATCCCGCCCATCAGTGTAGCAAGGCTCCCATTTCTCCATGGCCTGTCCTGCTTTTGTGGTTTTGACACATTTTTCAGCATGGCCCTTTTGACCGATTCGAAGCGAGACTCCTTTGTAGTGCTGATTTGCCTTTCCATGTTGCTTGGTTGGCCAAAAAGGGCGTATGCGTTTTTTCCTGAATATATTCAGGAAAAAACGCATACGCCCTTTTTGGCCAAGGGCATCATTGTCCACGTTTTGCCGCTTTTCATGTGCTTTAAAGGCGATTCGAATCTACCTCCTGAAACCTGTTTCCTGCAATTCTGCCTTGCTTTCAAATCCTCTTCGTTGCCTTCCCTCAATATATTTGTGGACGAGAGTTATCATTTATAACTCTGCAGGGTTGTGAATTGCAGTGCCCATGTGCTCCGTTTTTCAACTGGCTTTTTTTGGAGCTGGCCGCAGAAGCGCGGGATTGCCTCAGGCCCTATTCTCGTTCCGGGTGGCAGGCTGAGCCTGTGGTTACTTCTTCTTCCTGATGAGAAAATAGAGTGACCTGTGCCTGTCCCAACACCTAGATCTAGTCTCTCATTGGCTGCCCCTCTTCCCGTTCATCCTCAGGACAAATTGCAACCTGTACGGAACAGGAGGTTAAAGGTGCTGATTCTCCAAGTAGGGAGATTGCTAGTGAAGTAGCTGGAATGGCGAACCCGAGCACAAGGAGATGGGAAATGAGGTGCGTTTTAGAAACCTTTCAAAATCACACGGTGTACCATCTTCTGGGTTCCTCATGCAAGTTTTCGATGTAGGAAGATGCCCTTGAACCTGGAGATTTGGGACCCATGGGATGGGTACCACGCAGTATTACCTTAAAGGGTCTGTGTTGGCTCACCCAACCTCACCAAACCTCTCAGCCCCAAGAATGTCCACCCTTATGTCTCATCCAGCTGTGGGTCTAGATATGGTCAATCCAGGTTGCGTCACAGCCCCTGAATGAATTTTGTAAGAATTTCTGTCTCTTTCACTGTCTTTGTTTCATGGGTTTTTAAAACTAATTTATTTTTATAATGGGGTTTAGCTGCTTTTCACGGCTGTGTTTATGCGGCTTTACACACACTTGACACACTTCCAGAGAGATATCAATACATAGGTTTTAAGATTCTTACTAGTCACATATATTCTTGTGCGGTGAATAGGGGGTGTTGAGTCCAGTTCACTGAGCAAGGAGTAGGTCTTGTCTATTACATATTGGGTGTATGGAACGGTATCTGAGCTAATTTGAAACCCTTGTTTTATGCATCACACCACCTCACCTTTCCCGTTAAGCAGCCATAGTGTGTTTTCTAAACGTGTGACTCTGTTCTCTTTTGTAATTCAGTTCAAGTGTAGCAGTTTTTACATTCCCTCTATACGTGATAGATTATGATAAGTGTCTTTTTCTCTGTGACTTATTTCACTTAGAGTCGTCGTACCTAAATCCACTCATCATGCTGCTACTAGCCTTATGACATTGATTTCATGGCTGAGTGATATTCCATTGTACATAAGGACCACAAATTCTTTATCCATTTTTCTCTTTCCTGGGATATTTAAGGTGTCATGAAGTGGAGGTTCTTGTCAACAGAGCAGCCCTAAACGTTGGGGTGCCTGTGTCTTGCTGATTTTTAGTTTTCCCAATTTATACGCCCATGAGTGGAAGTGCCCTATGCTCCCTAAGCTGTGTTTTTTCGATGTTTCAGGACACACCGTACACTTCTCCAGAGTGGCTGCTGGCAATTTACATCCCGCCCATCAGTGTAGCAAGGCTCCCATTTCTCCATGGCCTGTCCTGCTTTTGTGGTTTTGACACTTTTTTCAGCATGGCCCTTTTGACCGATTCGAAGCGAGACTCCTTTGTAGTGCTGATTTGCCTTTCCATGTTGCTTGGTTGGCCAAAAAGGGCGTATGCGTTTTTTCCTGAATATATTCAGGAAAAAACGCATACGCCCTTTTTGGCCAAGGGCATCATTGTCCACGTTTTGCCGCTTTTCATGTGCTTTAAAGGCGATTCGAATCTACCTCCTGAAACCTGTTTCCTGCAATTCTGCCTTGCTTTCAAATCCTCTTCGTTGCCTTCCCTCAATATATTTGTGGACGAGAGTTATCATTTATAACTCTGCAGGGTTGTGAATTGCAGTGCCCATGTGCTCCGTTTTTCAACTGGCTTTTTTTGGAGCTGGCCGCAGAAGCGCGGGATTGCCTCAGGCCCTATTCTGGTTCCGGGTGGCAGGCTGAGCCTGTAGTTATTTCTTCTTCCTGATGAGAAAATAGAGCGACCTGTGCCTGTCCCAACACCTAGATCTAGTCTCTCATTGGCTGCCCCTCTTCCCGTTCATCCTCAGGACAAATTGCAACCTGTACGGAACAGGAGGTTAAAGGTGCTGATTCTCCAAGTAGGGAGATTGCTAGTGAAGTAGCTGGAATGGCGAACCCGAGCACAAGGAGATGAGAAATGAGGTGCGTTTTAGAAACCTTTCAAAATCACACGGTGTACCATCTTCTGGGTTCCTCATGCAAGTTTTCGATGTAGGAAGATGCCCTTGAACCTGGAGATTTGGGACCCATGGGATGGGTACCACGCAGTATTACCTTAAAGGGTCTGTGTTGGCTCACCCAACCTCACCAAACCTCTCAGCCCCAAGAATGTCCACCCTTATGTCTCATCCAGCTGTGGGTCTAGATATGGTCAATCCAGGTTGCGTCACAGCCCCTGAATGAATTTTGTAAGAATTTCTGTCTCTTTCACTGTCTTTGTTTCATGGGTTTTTAAAACTAATTTATTTTTATAATGGGGTTTAGCTGCTTTTCACGGCTGTGTTTATGCGGCTTTACACACACTTGACACACTTCCAGAGAGATATCAATACATAGGTTTTAAGATTCTTACTAGTCACATATATTCTTGTGCGGTGAATAGGGGGTGTTGAGTCCAGTTCACTGAGCAAGGAGTAGGTCTTGTCTATTACATATTGGGTGTATGGAACGGTATCTGAGCTAATTTGAAACCCTTGTTTTATGCATCACACCACCTCACCTTTCCCGTTAAGCAGCCATAGTGTGTTTTCTAAACGTGTGACTCTGTTCTCTTTTGTAATTCAGTTCAAGTGTAGCAGTTTTTACATTCCCTCTATACGTGATAGATTATGATAAGTGTCTTTTTCTGTGTGACTTATTTCACTTAGAGTCGTCGTACCTAAATCCACTCATCATGCTGCTACTAGCCTTATGACATTGATTTCATGGCTGAGTGATATTCCATTGTACATAAGGACCACAACTTCTTTATCCATTTTTCTCTTTCCTGGGATATTTAAGGTGTCATGAAGTGGAGGTTCTTGTCAACAGAGCAGCCCTAAACTTTGGGGTGCCTGTGTCTTGCTGATTTTTAGTTTTCCCAATTTATACGCCCATGAGTGGAAGTGCCCTATGCTCCCTAAGCTGTGTTTTTTCGATGTTTCAGGACACACCGTACACTTCTCCAGAGTGGCTGCTGGCAATTTACATCCCGCCCATCAGTGTAGCAAGGCTCCCATTTCTCCATGGCCTGTCCTGCTTTTGTGGTTTTGACACTTTTTTCAGCATGACCCTTTTGACGGATTCCAAGCGAGACTCCTTTGTAGTGCTGATTTGCCTTTCCATGTTGCTTGGTTGGCCAAAAAGGGCGTATGCGTTTTTTCCTGAATATATTCAGGAAAAAACGCATACGCCCTTTTTGGCCAAGGGCATCATTGTCCACGTTTTGCCGCTTTTCATGTGCTTTAAAGGCGATTCGAATCTACCTCCTGAAACCTGTTTCCTGCAATTCTGCCTTGCTTTCAAATCCGCTTCGTTGCCTTCCCTCAATATATTTGTGGACGAGAGTTATCATTTATAACTCTGCAGGGTTGTGAATTGCAGTGCCCATGTGCTCCATTTTTCAACTGGCTTTTTTGGGAGCTGGCCGCAGAAGCGCGGGATTGCCTCAGGCCCTATTCTGGTTCCAGGTGGCAGGCTGAGCCTGTGGTTATTTCTTCTTCCTGATGAGAAAATAGAGTGACCTGTGCCTGTTCCAACACCTAGATCTAGTCTCTCATTGGCTGCCCCTCTTCCCGTTCATCCTCAGGACAAATTGCAACCTGTACGGAACAGGAGGTTAAAGGTGCTGATTCTCCAAGTAGGGAGATTGCTAGTGAAGTAGCTGGAATGGCGAACCCGAGCACAAGGAGATGAGAAATGAGGTGCGTTTTAGAAACCTTTCAAAATCACACGGTGTACCATCTTCTGGGTTCCTCATGCAAGTTTTCGATGTAGGAAGATGCCCTTGAACCTGGAGATTTGGGACCCATGGGATGGGTACCACGCAGTATTACCTTAAAGGGTCTGTGTTGGCTCACCCAACCTCACCAAACCTGTCAGCCCCAAGAATGTCCACCCTTATGTCTCATCCAGCTGTGGGTCTAGATATGGTCAATCCAGGTTGCGTCACAGCCCCTGAATGAATTTTGTAAGAATTTCTGTCTCTTTCACTGTCTTTGTTTCATGGGATTTAAAACTAATTTATTTTTATAATGGGGTTTAGCTGCTTTTCACGGCTGTGTTTATGCGGCTTTACACACACTTGACACACTTCCAGAGAGATATCAATACATAGGTTTTAAGATTCTTACTAGTCACATATATTCTTGTGCGGTGAATAGGGGGTGTTGAGTCCAGTTCACTGAGCAAGGAGTAGGTCTTGTCTATTACATATTGGGTGTATGGAACGGTATCTGAGCTAATTTGAAACCCTTGTTTTATGCATCACACCACCTCACCTTTCCCGTTAAGCAGCCATAGTGTGTTTTCTAAACGTGTGACTCTGTTCTCTTTTGTAATTCAGTTCAAGTGTAGCAGTTTTTACATTCCCTCTATACGTGATAGATTATGATAAGTGTCTTTTTCTCTGTGACTTATTTCACTTAGAGTCGTCGTACCTAAATCCACTCATCATGCTGCTACTAGCCTTATGACATTGATTTCATGGCTGAGTGATATTCCATTGTACATAAGGACCACAAATTCTTTATCCATTTTTCTCTTTCCTGGGATATTTAAGGTGTCATGAAGTGGAGGTTCTTGTCAACAGAGCAGCCCTAAACTTTGGGGTGCCTGTGTCTTGCTGATTTTTAGTTTTCCCAATTTATACGCCCATGAGTGGAAGTGCCCTATGCTCCCTAAGCTGTGTTTTTTCGATGTTTCAGGACACACCGTACACTTCTCCACAGTGGCTGCTGGCAATTTACATCCCGCCCATCAGTGTAGCAAGGCTCCCATTTCTCCATGGCCTGTCCTGCTTTTGTGGTTTTGACACATTTTTCAGCATGGCCCTTTTGACCGATTCGAAGCGAGACTCCTTTGTAGTGCTGATTTGCCTTTCCATGTTGCTTGGTTGGCCAAAAAGGGCGTATGCGTTTTTTCCTGAATATATTCAGGAAAAAACGCATACGCCCTTTTTGGCCAAGGGCATCATTGTCCACGTTTTGCCGCTTTTCATGTGCTTTAAAGGCGATTCGAATCTACCTCCTGAAACCTGTTTCCTGCAATTCTGCCTTGCTTTCAAATCCTCTTCGTTGCCTTCCCTCAATATATTTGTGGACGAGAGTTATCATTTATAACTCTGCAGGGTTGTGAATTGCAGTGCCCATGTGCTCCGTTTTTCAACTGGCTTTTTTTGGAGCTGGCCGCAGAAGCGCGGGATTGCCTCAGGCCCTATTCTCCTTCCGGGTGGCAGGCTGAGCCTGTGGTTACTTCTTCTTCCTGATGAGAAAATAGAGTGACCTGTGCCTGTCCCAACACCTAGATCTAGTCTCTCATTGGCTGCCCCTCTTCCCGTTCATCCTCAGGACAAATTGCAACCTGTACGGAACAGGAGGTTAAAGGTGCTGATTCTCCAAGTAGGGAGATTGCTAGTGAAGTAGCTGGAATGGCGAACCCGAGCACAAGGAGATGAGAAATGAGGTGCGTTTTAGAAACCTTTCAAAATCACACGGTGTACCATCTTCTGGGTTCCTCATGCAAGTTTTCGATGTAGGAAGATGCCCTTGAACCTGGAGATTTGGGACCCATGGGATGGGTACCACGCAGTATTACCTTAAAGGGTCTGTGTTGGCTCACCCAACCTCACCAAACCTCTCAGCCCCAAGAATGTCCACCCTTATGTCTCATCCAGCTGTGGGTCTAGATATGGTCAATCCAGGTTGCGTCACAGCCCCTGAATGAATTTTGTAAGAATTTCTGTCTCTTTCACTGTCTTTGTTTCATGGGTTTTTAAAACTAATTTATTTTTATAATGGGGTTTAGCTGCTTTTCACGGCTGTGTTTATGCGGCTTTACACACACTTGACACACTTCCAGAGAGATATCAATACATAGGTTTTAAGATTCTTACTAGTCACATATATTCTTGTGCGGTGAATAGGGGGTGTTGAGTCCAGTTCACTGAGCAAGGAGTAGGTCTTGTCTATTACATATTGGGTGTATGGAACGGTATCTGAGCTAATTTGAAACCCTTGTTTTATGCATCACACCACCTCACCTTTCCCGTTAAGCAGCCATAGTGTGTTTTCTAAACGTGTGACTCTGTTCTCTTTTGTAATTCAGTTCAAGTGTAGCAGTTTTTACATTCCCTCTATACGTGATAGATTATGATAAGTGTCTTTTTCTCTGTGACTTATTTCACTTAGAGTCGTCGTACCTAAATCCACTCATCATGCTGCTACTAGCCTTATGACATTGATTTCATGGCTGAGTGATATTCCATTGTACATAAGGACCACAACTTCTTTATCCATTTTTCTCTTTCCTGGGATATTTAAGGTGTCATGAAGTGGAGGTTCTTGTCAACAGAGCAGCCCTAAACTTTGGGGTGCCTGTGTCTTGCTGATTTTTAGTTTTCCCAATTTATACGCCCATGAGTGGAAGTGCCCTATGCTCCCTAAGCTGTGTTTTTTCGATGTTTCAGGACACACCGTACACTTCTCCAGAGTGGCTGCTGGCAATTTACATCCCGCCCATCAGTGTAGCAAGGCTCCCATTTCTCCATGGCCTGTCCTGCTTTTGTGGTTTTGACACTTTTTTCAGCATGGCCCTTTTGACCGATTCGAAGCGAGACTCCTTTGTAGTGCTGATTTGCCTTTCCATGTTGCTTGGTTGGCCAAAAAGGGCGTATGCGTTTTTTCCTGAATATATTCAGGAAAAAACGCATACGCCCTTTTTGGCCAAGGGCATCATTGTCCACGTTTTGCCGCTTTTCATGTGCTTTAAAGGCGATTCGAATCTACCTCCTGAAACCTGTTTCCTGCAATTCTGCCTTGCTTTCAAATCCTCTTCGTTGCCTTCCCTCAATATATTTGTGGACGAGAGTTATCATTTATAACTCTGCAGGGTTGTGAATTGCAGTGCCCATGTGCTCCGTTTTTCAACTGGCTTTTTTTGGAGCTGGCCGCAGAAGCGCGGGATTGCCTCAGGCCCTATTCTGGTTCCGGGTGGCAGGCTGAGCCTGTAGTTATTTCTTCTTCCTGATGAGAAAATAGAGCGACCTGTGCCTGTCCCAACACCTAGATCTAGTCTCTCATTGGCTGCCCCTCTTCCCGTTCATCCTCAGGACAAATTGCAACCTGTACGGAACAGGAGGTTAAAGGTGCTGATTCTCCAAGTAGGGAGATTGCTAGTGAAGTAGCTGGAATGGCGAACCCGAGCACAAGGAGATGAGAAATGAGGTGCGTTTTAGAAACCTTTCAAAATCACACGGTGTACCATCTTCTGGGTTCCTCATGCAAGTTTTCGATGTAGGAAGATGCCCTTGAACCTGGAGATTTGGGACCCATGGGATGGGTACCACGCAGTATTACCTTAAAGGGTCTGTGTTGGCTCACCCAACCTCACCAAACCTCTCAGCCCCAAGAATGTCCACCCTTATGTCTCATCCAGCTGTGGGTCTAGATATGGTCAATCCAGGTTGCGTCACAGCCCCTGAATGAATTTTGTAAGAATTTCTGTCTCTTTCACTGTCTTTGTTTCATGGGTTTTTAAAACTAATTTATTTTTATAATGGGGTTTAGCTGCTTTTCACGGCTGTGTTTATGCGGCTTTACACACACTTGACACACTTCCAGAGAGATATCAATACATAGGTTTTAAGATTCTTACTAGTCACATATATTCTTGTGCGGTGAATAGGGGGTGTTGAGTCCAGTTCACTGAGCAAGGAGTAGGTCTTGTCTATTACATATTGGGTGTATGGAACGGTATCTGAGCTAATTTGAAACCCTTGTTTTATGCATCACACCACCTCACCTTTCCCGTTAAGCAGCCATAGTGTGTTTTCTAAACGTGTGACTCTGTTCTCTTTTGTAATTCAGTTCAAGTGTAGCAGTTTTTACATTCCCTCCATACGTGATAGAATATGATAAGTGTCTTTTTCTCTGTGACTTATTTCACTTAGAGTCGTCGTACCTAAATCCACTCATCATGCTGCTACTAGCCTTATGACATTGATTTCATGGCTGAGTGATATTCCATTGTACATAAGGACCGCAACTTCTTTATCCATTTTTCTCTTTCCTGGGATATTTAAGGTGTCATGAAGTGGAGGTTCTTGTCAACAGAGCAGCCCTAAACTTTGGGGTGCCTGTGTCTTGCTGATTTTTAGTTTTCCCAATTTATACGCCCATGAGTGGAAGTGCCCTATGCTCCCTAAGCTGTGTTTTTTCGATGTTTCAGGACACACCGTACACTTCTCCAGAGTGGCTGCTGGCAATTTACATCCCGCCCATCAGTGTAGCAAGGCTCCCATTTCTCCATGGCCTGTCCTGCTTTTGTGGTTTTGACACTTTTTTCAGCATGACCCTTTTGACGGATTCCAAGCGAGACTCCTTTGTAGTGCTGATTTGCCTTTCCATGTTGCTTGGTTGGCCAAAAAGGGCGTATGCGTTTTTTCCTGAATATATTCAGGAAAAAACGCATACGCCCTTTTTGGCCAAGGGCATCATTGTCCACGTTTTGCCACTTTTCATGTGCTTTAAAGGCGATTCGAATCTACCTCCTGAAACCTGTTTCCTGCAATTCTGCCTTGCTTTCAAATCCTCTTCGTTGCCTTCCCTCAATATATTTGTGGACGAGAGTTATCATTTATAACTCTGCAGGGTTGTGAATTGCAGTGCCCATGTGCTCCGTTTTTCAACTGGCTTTTTTTGGAGCTGGCCGCAGAAGCGCGGGATTGCCTCAGGCCCTATTCTGGTTCCAGGTGGCAGGCTGAGCCTGTGGTTATTTCTTCTTCCTGATGAGAAAATAGAGTGACCTGTGCCTGTCCCAACACCTAGATCTAGTCTCTCATTGGCTGCCCCTCTTCCCGTTCATCCTCAGGACAAATTGCAACCTGTACGGAACAGGAGGTTAAAGGTGCTGATTCTCCAAGTAGGGAGATTGCTAGTGAAGTAGCTGGAATGGCGAACCCGAGCACAAGGAGATGAGAAATGAGGTGCGTTTTAGAAACCTTTCAAAATCACACGGTGTACCTTCTTCTGGGTTCCTCATGCAAGTTTTCGATGTAGGAAGATGCCCTTGAACCTGGAGATTTGGGACCCATGGGATAGGTACCACGCAGTATTACCTTAAAGGGTCTGTGTTGGCTCACCCAACCTCACCAAACCTCTCAGCCCCAAGAATGTCCACCCTTATGTCTCATCCAGCTGTGGGTCTAGATATGGTCAATCCAGGTTGCGTCACAGCCCCTGAATGAATTTTGTAAGAATTTCTGTCTCTTTCACTGTTTTTGTTTCATGGGTTTTTAAAACTAATTTATTTTTATAATGGGGTTTAGCTGCTTTTCACGGCTGTGTTTATGCGGCTTTACACACACTTGACACACTTCCAGAGAGATATCAATACATAGGTTTTAAGATTCTTACTAGTCACATATATTCTTGTGCGGTGAATAGGGGGTGTTGAGTCCAGTTCACTGAGCAAGGAGTAGGTCTTGTCTATTACATATTGGGTGTATGGAACGGTATCTGAGCTAATTTGAAACCCTTGTTTTATGCATCACACCACCTCACCTTTCCCGTTAAGCAGCCATAGTGTGTTTTCTAAACGTGTGACTCTGTTCTCTTTTGTAATTCAGTTCAAGTGTAGCAGTTTTTACATTCCCTCTATACGTGATAGATTATGATAAGTGTCTTTTTCTGTGTGACTTATTTCACTTAGAGTCGTCGTACCTAAATCCACTCATCATGCTGCTACTAGCCTTATGACATTGATTTCATGGCTGAGTGATATTCCATTGTACATAAGGACCGCAACTTCTTTATCCATTTTTCTCTTTCCTGGGATATTTAAGGTGTCATGAAGTGGAGGTTCTTGTCAACAGAGCAGCCCTAAACTTTGGGGTGCCTGTGTCTTGCTGATTTTTAGTTTTCCCAATTTATACGCCCATGAGTGGAAGTGCCCTATGCTCCCTAAGCTGTGTTTTTTCGATGTTTAAGGCCACACCGTACACTTCTCCAGAGTGGCTGCTGGCAATTTACATCCCGCCCATCAGTGTAGCAAGGCTCCCATTTCTCCATGGCCTGTCCTGCTTTTGTGGTTTTGACACTTTTTTCAGCATGACCCTTTTGACGGATTCCAAGCGAGACTCCTTTGTAGTGCTGATTTGCCTTTCCATGTTGCTTGGTTGGCCAAAAAGGGCGTATGCGTTTTTTCCTGAATATATTCAGGAAAAAACGCATACGCCCTTTTTGGCCAAGGGCATCATTGTCCACGTTTTGCCGCTTTTCATGTGCTTTAAAGGCGATTCGAATCTACCTCCTGAAACCTGTTTCCTGCAATTCTGCCTTGCTTTCAAATCCTCTTCGTTGCCTTCCCTCAATATATTTGTGGACGAGAGTTATCATTTATAACTCTGCAGGGTTGTGAATTGCAGTGCCCATGTGCTCCATTTTTCAACTGGCTTTTTTGGGAGCTGGCCGCAGAAGCGCGGGATTGCCTCAGGCCCTATTCTGGTTCCGGGTGGCAGGCTGAGCCTGTGGTTATTTCTTCTTCCTGATGAGAAAATAGAGTGACCTGTGCCTGTCCCAACACCTAGATCTAGTCTCTCATTGGCTGCCCCTCTTCCCGTTCATCCTCAGGACAAATTGCAACCTGTACGGAACAGGAGGTTAAAGGTGCTGATTCTCCAAGTAGGGAGATTGCTAGTGAAGTAGCTGGAATGGCGAACCCGAGCACAAGGAGATGAGAAATGAGGTGCGTTTTAGAAACCTTTCAAAATCACACGGTGTACCATCTTCTGGGTTCCTCATGCAAGTTTTCGATGTAGGAAGATGCCCTTGAACCTGGAGATTTGGGACCCATGGGATGGGTACCACGCAGTATTACCTTAAAGGGTCTGTGTTGGCTCACCCAACCTCACCAAACCTCTCAGCCCCAAGAATGTCCACCCTTATGTCTCATCCAGCTGTGGGTCTAGATATGGTCAATCCAGGTTGCGTCACAGCCCCTGAATGAATTTTGTAAGAATTTCTGTCTCTTTCACTGTCTTTGTTTCATGGGTTTTTAAAACTAATTTATTTTTATAATGGGGTTTAGCTGCTTTTCACGGCTGTGTTTATGCGGCTTTACACACACTTGACACACTTCCAGAGAGATATCAATACATAGGTTTTAAGATTCTTTCTAGTGACATATATTCTTGTGCGGTGAATAGGGGGTGTTGAGTCCAGTTCACTGAGCAAGGAGTAGGTCTTGTCTATTACATATTGGGTGTATGGAACGGTATCTGAGCTAATTTGAAACCCTTGTTTTATGCATCACACCACCTCACCTTTCCCGTTAAGCAGCCATAGTGTGTTTTCTAAACGTGTGACTCTGTTCTCTTTTGTAATTCAGTTCAAGTGTAGCAGTTTTTACATTCCCTCTATACGTGATAGATTATGATAAGTGTCTTTTTCTCTGTGACTTATTTCACTTAGAGTCGTCGTACCTAAATCCACTCATCATGCTGCTACTAGCCTTATGACATTGATTTCATGGCTGAGTGATATTCCATTGTACATAAGGACCACAACTTCTTTATCCATTTTTCTCTTTCCTGGGATATTTAAGGTGTCATGAAGTGGAGGTTCTTGTCAACAGAGCAGCCCTAAACTTTGGGGTGCCTGTGTCTTGCTGATTTTTAGTTTTCCCAATTTATACGCCCATGAGTGGAAGTGCCCTATGCTCCCTAAGCTGTGTTTTTTCGATGTTTAAGGCCACACCGTACACTTCTCCAGAGTGGCTGCTGGCAATTTACATCCCGCCCATCAGTGTAGCAAGGCTCCCATTTCTCCATGGCCTGTCCTGCTTTTGTGGTTTTGACACTTTTTTCAGCATGACCCTTTTGACGGATTCCAAGCGAGACTCCTTTGTAGTGCTGATTTGCCTTTCCATGTTGCTTGGTTGGCCAAAAAGGGCGTATGCGTTTTTTCCTGAATATATTCAGGAAAAAACGCATACGCCCTTTTTGGCCAAGGGCATCATTGTCCACGTTTTGCCGCTTTTCATGTGCTTTAAAGGCGATTCGAATCTACCTCCTGAAACCTGTTTCCTGCAATTCTGCCTTGCTTTCAAATCCTCTTCGTTGCCTTCCCTCAATATATTTGTGGACGAGAGTTATCATTTATAACTCTGCAGGGTTGTGAATTGCAGTGCCCATGTGCTCCATTTTTCAACTGGCTTTTTTGGGAGCTGGCCGCAGAAGCGCGGGATTGCCTCAGGCCCTATTCTGGTTCCGGGTGGCAGGCTGAGCCTGTGGTTATTTCTTCTTCCTGATGAGAAAATAGAGTGACCTGTGCCTGTCCCAACACCTAGATCTAGTCTCTCATTGGCTGCCCCTCTTCCCGTTCATCCTCAGGACAAATTGCAACCTGTACGGAACAGGAGGTTAAAGGTGCTGATTCTCCAAGTAGGGAGATTGCTAGTGAAGTAGCTGGAATGGCGAACCCGAGCACAAGGAGATGAGAAATGAGGTGCGTTTTAGAAACCTTTCAAAATCACACGGTGTACCATCTTCTGGGTTCCTCATGCAAGTTTTCGATGTAGGAAGATGCCCTTGAACCTGGAGATTTGGGACCCATGGGATGGGTACCACGCAGTATTACCTTAAAGGGTCTGTGTTGGCTCACCCAACCTCACCAAACCTCTCAGCCCCAAGAATGTCCACCCTTATGTCTCATCCAGCTGTGGGTCTAGATATGGTCAATCCAGGTTGCGTCACAGCCCCTGAATGAATTTTGTAAGAATTTCTGTCTCTTTCACTGTCTTTGTTTCATGGGTTTTTAAAACTAATTTATTTTTATAATGGGGTTTAGCTGCTTTTCACGGCTGTGTTTATGCGGCTTTACACACACTTGACACACTTCCAGAGAGATATCAATACATAGGTTTTAAGATTCTTTCTAGTGACATATATTCTTGTGCGGTGAATAGGGGGTGTTGAGTCCAGTTCACTGAGCAAGGAGTAGGTCTTGTCTATTACATATTGGGTGTATGGAACGGTATCTGAGCTAATTTGAAACCCTTGTTTTATGCATCACACCACCTCACCTTTCCCGTTAAGCAGCCATAGTGTGTTTTCTAAACGTGTGACTCTGTTCTCTTTTGTAATTCAGTTCAAGTGTAGCAGTTTTTACATTCCCTCTATACGTGATAGATTATGATAAGTGTCTTTTTCTCTGTGACTTATTTCACTTAGAGTCGTCGTACCTAAATCCACTCATCATGCTGCTACTAGCCTTATGACATTGATTTCATGGCTGAGTGATATTCCATTGTACATAAGGACCACAACTTCTTTATCCATTTTTCTCTTTCCTGGGATATTTAAGGTGTCATGAAGTGGAGGTTCTTGTCAACAGAGCAGCCCTAAACTTTGGGGTGCCTGTGTCTTGCTGATTTTTAGTTTTCCCAATTTATACGCCCATGAGTGGAAGTGCCCTATGCTCCCTAAGCTGTGTTTTTTCGATGTTTCAGGACACACCGTACACTTCTCCAGAGTGGCTGCTGGCAATTTACATCCCGCCCATCAGTGTAGCAAGGCTCCCATTTCTCCATGGCCTGTCCTGCTTTTGTGGTTTTGACACTTTTTTCAGCATGACCCTTTTGACGGATTCCAAGCGAGACTCCTTTGTAGTGCTGATTTGCCTTTCCATGTTGCTTGGTTGGCCAAAAAGGGCGTATGCGTTTTTTCCTGAATATATTCAGGAAAAAACGCATACGCCCTTTTTGGCCAAGGGCATCATTGTCCACGTTTTGCCGCTTTTCATGTGCTTTAAAGGCGATTCGAATCTACCTCCTGAAACCTGTTTCCTGCAATTCTGCCTTGCTTTCAAATCCTCTTCGTTGCCTTCCCTCAATATATTTGTGGACGAGAGTTATCATTTATAACTCTGCAGGGTTGTGAATTGCAGTGCCCATGTGCTCCGTTTTTCAACTGGCTTTTTTTGGAGCTGGCCGCAGAAGCGCGGGATTGCCTCAGGCCCTATTCTGGTTCCGGGCGGCAGGCTGAGCCTGTGGTTATTTCTTCTTCCTGATGAGAAAATAGAGTGACCTGTGCCTGTCCCAACACCTAGATCTAGTCTCTCATTGGCTGCCCCTCTTCCCGTTCATCCTCAGGACAAATTGCAACCTGTACGGAACAGGAGGTTAAAGGTGCTGATTCTCCAAGTAGGGAGATTGCTAGTGAAGTAGCTGGAATGGCGAACCCGAGCACAAGGAGATGAGAAATGAGGTGCGTTTTAGAAACCTTTCAAAATCACACGGTGTACCATCTTCTGGGTTCCTCATGCAAGTTTTCGATGTAGGAAGATGCCCTTGAACCTGGAGATTTGGGACCCATGGGATGGGTACCACGCAGTATTACCTTAAAGGGTCTGTGTTGGCTCACCCAACCTCACCAAACCTCTCAGCCCCAAGAATGTCCACCCTTATGTCTCATCCAGCTGTGGGTCTAGATATGGTCAATCCAGGTTGCGTCACAGCCCCTGAATGAATTTTGTAAGAATTTCTGTCTCTTTCACTGTCTTTGTTTCATGGGTTTTTAAAACTAATTTATTTTTATAATGGGGTTTAGCTGCTTTTCACGGCTGTGTTTATGCGGCTTTACACACACTTGACACACTTCCAGAGAGATATCAATACATAGGTTTTAAGATTCTTACTAGTCACATATATTCTTGTGCGGTGAATAGGGGGTGTTGAGTCCAGTTCACTGAGCAAGGAGTAGGTCTTGTCTATTACATATTGGGTGTATGGAACGGTATCTGAGCTAATTTGAAACCCTTGTTTTATGCATCACACCACCTCACCTTTCCCGTTAAGCAGCCATAGTGTGTTTTCTAAACGTGTGACTCTGTTCTCTTTTGTAATTCAGTTCAAGTGTAGCAGTTTTTACATTCCCTCTATACGTGATAGATTATGATAAGTGTCTTTTTCTCTGTGACTTATTTCACTTAGAGTCGTCGTACCTAAATCCACTCATCATGCTGCTACTAGCCTTATGACATTGATTTCATGGCTGAGTGATATTCCATTGTACATAAGGACCACAAATTCTTTATCCATTTTTCTCTTTCCTGGGATATTTAAGGTGTCATGAAGTGGAGGTTCTTGTCAACAGAGCAGCCCTAAACTTTGGGGTGCCTGTGTCTTGCTGATTTTTAGTTTTCCCAATTTATACGCCCATGAGTGGAAGTGCCCTATGCTCCCTAAGCTGTGTTTTTTCGATGTTTCAGGACACACCGTACACTTCTCCAGAGTGGCTGCTGGCAATTTACATCCCGCCCATCAGTGTAGCAAGGCTCCCATTTCTCCATGGCCTGTCCTGCTTTTGTGGTTTTGACACTTTTTTCAGCATGACCCTTTTGACGGATTCCAAGCGAGACTCCTTTGTAGTGCTGATTTGCCTTTCCATGTTGCTTGGTTGGCCAAAAAGGGCGTATGCGTTTTTTCCTGAATATATTCAGGAAAAAACGCATACGCCCTTTTTGGCCAAGGGCATCATTGTCCACGTTTTGCCGCTTTTCATGTGCTTTAAAGGCGATTCGAATCTACCTCCTGAAACCTGTTTCCTGCAATTCTGCCTTGCTTTCAAATCCTCTTCGTTGCCTTCCCTCAATATATTTGTGGACGAGAGTTATCATTTATAACTCTGCAGGGTTGTGAATTGCAGTGCCCATGTGCTCCGTTTTTCAACTGGCTTTTTTTGGAGCTGGCCGCAGAAGCGCGGGATTGCCTCAGGCCCTATTCTCGTTCCGGGTGGCAGGCTGAGCCTGTGGTTACTTCTTCTTCCTGATGAGAAAATAGAGTGACCTGTGCCTGTCCCAACACCTAGATCTAGTCTCTCATTGGCTGCCCCTCTTCCCGTTCATTCTCAGGACAAATTGCAACCTGTACGGAACAGGAGGTTAAAGGTGCTGATTCTCCAAGTAGGGAGATTGCTAGTGAAGTAGCTGGAATGGCGAACCCGAGCACAAGGAGATGAGAAATGAGGTGCGTTTTAGAAACCTTTCAAAATCACACGGTGTACCATCTTCTGGGTTCCTCATGCAAGTTTTCGATGTAGGAAGATGCCCTTGAACCTGGAGATTTGGGACCCATGGGATGGGTACCACGCAGTATTACCTTAAAGGGTCTGTGTTGGCTCACCCAACCTCACCAAACCTCTCAGCCCCAAGAATGTCCACCCTTATGTCTCATCCAGCTGTGGGTCTAGATATGGTCAATCCAGGTTGCGTCACAGCCCCTGAATGAATTTTGTAAGAATTTCTGTCTCTTTCACTGTCTTTGTTTCATGGGTTTTTAAAACTAATTTATTTTTATAATGGGGTTTAGCTGCTTTTCACGGCTGTGTTTATGCGGCTTTACACACACTTGACACACTTCCAGAGAGATATCAATACATAGGTTTTAAGATTCTTACTAGTCACATATATTCTTGTGCGGTGAATAGGGGGTGTTGAGTCCAGTTCACTGAGCAAGGAGTAGGTCTTGTCTATTACATATTGGGTGTATGGAACGGTATCTGAGCTAATTTGAAACCCTTGTTTTATGCATCACACCACCTCACCTTTCCCGTTAAGCAGCCATAGTGTGTTTTCTAAACGTGTGACTCTGTTCTCTTTTGTAATTCAGTTCAAGTGTAGCAGTTTTTACATTCCCTCTATACGTGATAGATTATGATAAGTGTCTTTTTCTCTGTGACTTATTTCACTTAGAGTCGTCGTACCTAAATCCACTCATCATGCTGCTACTAGCCTTATGACATTGATTTCATGGCTGAGTGATATTCCATTGTACATAAGGACCACAAATTCTTTATCCATTTTTCTCTTTCCTGGGATATTTAAGGTGTCATGAAGTGGAGGTTCTTGTCAACAGAGCAGCCCTAAACTTTGGGGTGCCTGTGTCTTGCTGATTTTTAGTTTTCCCAATTTATACGCCCATGAGTGGAAGTGCCCTATGCTCCCTAAGCTGTGTTTTTTCGATGTTTCAGGACACACCGTACACTTCTCCAGAGTGGCTGCTGGCAATTTACATCCCGCCCATCAGTGTAGCAAGGCTCCCATTTCTCCATGGCCTGTCCTGCTTTTGTGGTTTTGACACTTTTTTCAGCATGGCCCTTTTGACCGATTCGAAGCGAGACTCCTTTGTAGTGCTGATTTGCCTTTCCATGTTGCTTGGTTGGCCAAAAAGGGCGTATGCGTTTTTTCCTGAATATATTCAGGAAAAATCGCATACGCCTTTTTTGGCCAAGGGCATCATTGTCCACGTTTTGCCGCTTTTCATGTGCTTTAAAGGCGATTCGAATCTACCTCCTGAAACCTGTTTCCTGCAATTCTGCCTTGCTTTCAAATCCTCTTCGTTGCCTTCCCTCAATATATTTGTGGACGAGAGTTATCATTTATAACTCTGCAGGGTTGTGAATTGCAGTGCCCATGTGCTCCGTTTTTCAACTGGCTTTTTTTGGAGCTGGCCGCAGAAGCGCGGGATTGCCTCAGGCCCTATTCTGGTTCCGGGTGGCAGGCTGAGCCTGTAGTTATTTCTTCTTCCTGATGAGAAAATAGAGCGACCTGTGCCTGTCCCAACACCTAGATCTAGTCTCTCATTGGCTGCCCCTCTTCCCGTTCATCCTCAGGACAAATTGCAACCTGTACGGAACAGGAGGTTAAAGGTGCTGATTCTCCAAGTAGGGAGATTGCTAGTGAAGTAGCTGGAATGGCGAACCCGAGCACAAGGAGATGAGAAATGAGGTGCGTTTTAGAAACCTTTCAAAATCACACGGTGTACCATCTTCTGGGTTCCTCATGCAAGTTTTCGATGTAGGAAGATGCCCTTGAACCTGGAGATTTGGGACCCATGGGATGGGTACCACGCAGTATTACCTTAAAGGGTCTGTGTTGGCTCACCCAACCTCACCAAACCTCTCAGCCCCAAGAATGTCCACCCTTATGTCTCATCCAGCTGTGGGTCTAGATATGGTCAATCCAGGTTGCGTCACAGCCCCTGAATGAATTTTGTAAGAATTTCTGTCTCTTTCACTGTCTTTGTTTCATGGGTTTTTAAAACTAATTTATTTTTATAATGGGGTTTAGCTGCTTTTCACGGCTGTGTTTATGCGGCTTTACACACACTTGACACACTTCCAGAGAGATATCAATACATAGGTTTTAAGATTCTTTCTAGTGACATATATTCTTGTGCGGTGAATAGGGGGTGTTGAGTCCAGTTCACTGAGCAAGGAGTAGGTCTTGTCTATTACATATTGGGTGTATGGAACGGTATCTGAGCTAATTTGAAACCCTTGTTTTATGCATCACACCACCTCACCTTTCCGTTAAGCAGCCATAGTGTGTTTTCTAAACGTGTGACTCTGTTCTCTTTTGTAATTCAGTTCAAGTGTAGCAGTTTTTACATTCCCTCTATACGTGATAGATTATGATATTATGATAAGTGTCTTTTTCTCTGTGACTTATTTCACTTAGAGTCGTCGTACCTAAATCCACTCATCATGCTGCTACTAGCCTTATGACATTGATTTCATGGCTGAGTGATATTCCATTGTACATAAGGACCACAACTTCTTTATCCATTTTCTCTTTCCTGGGATATTTAAGGTGTCATGAAGTGGAGGTTCTTGTCAACAGAGCAGCCTAAACTTTGGGGTGCCTGTGTCTTGCTGATTTTTAGTTTTCCCAATTTATACGCCCATGAGTGGAAGTGCCCTATGCTCCCTAAGCTGTGTTTTTTCGATGTTTCAGGACACACCGTACACTTCTCCAGAGTGGGCTGCTGGCAATTTACATCCCGCCCATCAGTGTAGCAAGGCTCCCATTTCTCCATGGCCTGTCCTGCTTTTGTGGTTTTGACACTTTTTTCAGCATGACCCTTTTGACGGATTCCAAGCGAGACTCCTTTGTAGTGCTGATTTGCCTTTCCATGTTGCTTGGTTGGCCAAAAAGGGCGTATGCGTTTTTTCCTGAATATATTCAGGAAAAAACGCATACGCCCTTTTTGGCCAAGGGCATCATTGTCCACGTTTTGCCGCTTTTCATGTGCTTTAAAGGCGATTCGAATCTACCTCCTGAAACCTGTTTCCTGCAATTCTGCCTTGCTTTCAAATCCTCTTCGTTGCCTTCCCTCAATATATTTGTGGACGAGAGTTATCATTTATAACTCTGCAGGGTTGTGAATTGCAGTGCCCATGTGCTCCGTTTTTCAACTGGCTTTTTTTGGAGCTGGCCGCAGAAGCGCGGGATTGCCTCAGGCCCTATTCTGGTTCCGGGCGGCAGGCTGAGCCTGTGGTTATTTCTTCTTCCTGATGAGAAAATAGAGTGACCTGTGCCTGTCCCAACACCTAGATCTAGTCTCTCATTGGCTGCCCCTCTTCCCGTTCATCCTCAGGACAAATTGCAACCTGTACGGAACAGGAGGTTAAAGGTGCTGATTCTCCAAGTAGGGAGATTGCTAGTGAAGTAGCTGGAATGGCGAACCCGAGCACAAGGAGATGAGAAATGAGGTGCGTTTTAGAAACCTTTCAAAATCACACGGTGTACCATCTTCTGGGTTCCTCATGCAAGTTTTCGATGTAGGAAGATGCCCTTGAACCTGGAGATTTGGGACCCATGGGATGGGTACCACGCAGTATTACCTTAAAGGGTCTGTGTTGGCTCACCCAACCTCACCAAACCTCTCAGCCCCAAGAATGTCCACCCTTATGTCTCATCCAGCTGTGGGTCTAGATATGGTCAATCCAGGTTGCGTCACAGCCCCTGAATGAATTTTGTAAGAATTTCTGTCTCTTTCACTGTCTTTGTTTCATGGGTTTTTAAAACTAATTTATTTTTATAATGGGGTTTAGCTGCTTTTCACGGCTGTGTTTATGCGGCTTTACACACACTTGACACACTTCCAGAGAGATATCAATACATAGGTTTTAAGATTCTTACTAGTCACATATATTCTTGTGCGGTGAATAGGGGGTGTTGAGTCCAGTTCACTGAGCAAGGAGTAGGTCTTGTCTATTACATATTGGGTGTATGGAACGGTATCTGAGCTAATTTGAAACCCTTGTTTTATGCATCACACCACCTCACCTTTCCCGTTAAGCAGCCATAGTGTGTTTTCTAAACGTGTGACTCTGTTCTCTTTTGTAATTCAGTTCAAGTGTAGCAGTTTTTACATTCCCTCTATACGTGATAGATTATGATAAGTGTCTTTTTCTCTGTGACTTATTTCACTTAGAGTCGTCGTACCTAAATCCACTCATCATGCTGCTACTAGCCTTATGACATTGATTTCATGGCTGAGTGATATTCCATTGTACATAAGGACCACAAATTCTTTATCCATTTTTCTCTTTCCTGGGATATTTAAGGTGTCATGAAGTGGAGGTTCTTGTCAACAGAGCAGCCCTAAACTTTGGGGTGCCTGTGTCTTGCTGATTTTTAGTTTTCCCAATTTATACGCCCATGAGTGGAAGTGCCCTATGCTCCCTAAGCTGTGTTTTTTCGATGTTTCAGGACACACCGTACACTTCTCCAGAGTGGCTGCTGGCAATTTACATCCCGCCCATCAGTGTAGCAAGGCTCCCATTTCTCCATGGCCTGTCCTGCTTTTGTGGTTTTGACACTTTTTTCAGCATGGCCCTTTTGACCGATTCGAAGCGAGACTCCTTTGTAGTGCTGATTTGCCTTTCCATGTTGCTTGGTTGGCCAAAAAGGGCGTATGCGTTTTTTCCTGAATATATTCAGGAAAAATCGCATACGCCTTTTTTGGCCAAGGGCATCATTGTCCACGTTTTGCCGCTTTTCATGTGCTTTAAAGGCGATTCGAATCTACCTCCTGAAACCTGTTTCCTGCAATTCTGCCTTGCTTTCAAATCCTCTTCGTTGCCTTCCCTCAATATATTTGTGGACGAGAGTTATCATTTATAACTCTGCAGGGTTGTGAATTGCAGTGCCCATGTGCTCCGTTTTTCAACTGGCTTTTTTTGGAGCTGGCCGCAGAAGCGCGGGATTGCCTCAGGCCCTATTCTGGTTCCGGGTGGCAGGCTGAGCCTGTAGTTATTTCTTCTTCCTGATGAGAAAATAGAGCGACCTGTGCCTGTCCCAACACCTAGATCTAGTCTCTCATTGGCTGCCCCTCTTCCCGTTCATCCTCAGGACAAATTGCAACCTGTACGGAACAGGAGGTTAAAGGTGCTGATTCTCCAAGTAGGGAGATTGCTAGTGAAGTAGCTGGAATGGCGAACCCGAGCACAAGGAGATGAGAAATGAGGTGCGTTTTAGAAACCTTTCAAAATCACACGGTGTACCATCTTCTGGGTTCCTCATGCAAGTTTTCGATGTAGGAAGATGCCCTTGAACCTGGAGATTTGGGACCCATGGGATGGGTACCACGCAGTATTACCTTAAAGGGTCTGTGTTGGCTCACCCAACCTCACCAAACCTCTCAGCCCCAAGAATGTCCACCCTTATGTCTCATCAGCTGTGGGTCTAGATATGGTCAATCCAGGTTGCGTCACAGCCCCTGAATGAATTTTGTAAGAATTTCTGTCTCTTTCACTGTCTTTGTTTCATGGGTTTTTAAAACTAATTTATTTTTATAATGGGGTTTAGCTGCTTTTCACGGCTGTGTTTATGCGGCTTTACACACACTTGACACACTTCCAGAGAGATATCAATACATAGGTTTTAAGATTCTTACTAGTCACATATATTCTTGTGCGGTGAATAGGGGGTGTTGAGTCCAGTTCACTGAGCAAGGAGTAGGTCTTGTCTATTACATATTGGGTGTATGGAACGGTATCTGAGCTAATTTGAAACCCTTGTTTTATGCATCACACCACCTCACCTTTCCCGTTAAGCAGCCATAGTGTGTTTTCTAAACGTGTGACTCTGTTCTCTTTTGTAATTCAGTTCAAGTGTAGCAGTTTTTACATTCCTCTATACGTGATAGATTATGATAGTGTCTTTTTCTGTGTGACTTATTTCACTTAGAGTCGTCGTACTAAATCCACTCATCATGCTGCTACTAGCCTTATGACATTGATTTCATGGCTGAGTGATATTCCATTGTACATAAGGACCACAACTTCTTTATCCATTTTTCTCTTTCCTGGGATATTTAAGGTGTCATGAAGTGGAGGTTCTTGTCACAGAGCAGCCCTAAACTTTGGGGTGCCTGTGTCTTGCTGATTTTTAGTTTTCCCAATTTATACGCCATGAGTGGAAGTGCCCTATGCTCCCTAAGCTGTGTTTTTTCGATGTTTCAGGACACACCGTACACTTCTCCAGAGTGGCTGCTGGCAATTTACATCCCGCCCATCAGTGTAGCAAGGCTCCCATTTCTCCATGGCCTGTCCTGCTTTTGTGGTTTTGACACTTTTTTCAGCATGACCCTTTTGACGGATTCCAAGCGAGACTCCTTTGTAGTGCTGATTTGCCTTTCCATGTTGCTTGGTTGGCCAAAAAGGGCGTATGCGTTTTTTCCTGAATATATTCAGGAAAAAACGCATACGCCCTTTTTGGCCAAGGGCATCATTGTCACGTTTTGCCGCTTTTCATGTGCTTTAAAGGCGATTCGAATCTACCTCCTGAAACCTGTTTCCTGCAATTCTGCCTTGCTTTCAAATCCGCTTCGTTGCCTTCCCTCAATATATTTGTGGACGAGAGTTATCATTTATAACTCTGCAGGGTTGTGAATTGCAGTGCCCATGTGCTCCATTTTTCAACTGGCTTTTTTGGGAGCTGGCCGCAGAAGCGCGGGATTGCCTCAGGCCCTATTCTGGTTCCGGGTGGCAGGCTGAGCCTGTGGTTATTTCTTCTTCCTGATGAGAAACTAGAGTGACCTGTGCCTGTCCCAACACCTAGATCTAGTCTCTCATTGGCTGCCCCTCTTCCCGTTCATCCTCAGGACAAATTGCAACCTGTACGGAACAGGAGGTTAAAGGTGCTGATTCTCCAAGTAGGGAGATTGCTAGTGAAGTAGCTGGAATGGCGAACCCGAGCACAAGGAGATGAGAAATGAGGTGCGTTTTAGAAACCTTTCAAAATCACACGGTGTACCATCTTCTGGGTTCCTCATGCAAGTTTTCGATGTAGGAAGATGCCCTTGAACCTGGAGATTTGGGACCCATGGGATGGGTACCACGCAGTATTACCTTAAAGGGTCTGTGTTGGCTCACCCAACCTCACCAAACCTCTCAGCCCCAAGAATGTCCACCCTTATGTCTCATCCAGCTGTGGGTCTAGATATGGTCAATCCAGGTTGCGTCACAGCCCCTGAATGAATTTTGTAAGAATTTCTGTCTCTTTCACTGTCTTTGTTTCATGGGATTTAAAACTAATTTATTTTTATAATGGGGTTTAGCTGCTTTTCACGGCTGTGTTTATGCGGCTTTACACACACTTGACACACTTCCAGAGAGATATCAATACATAGGTTTTAAGATTCTTACTAGTCACATATATTCTTGTGCGGTGAATAGGGGGTGTTGAGTCCAGTTCACTGAGCAAGGAGTAGGTCTTGTCTATTACATATTGGGTGTATGGAACGGTATCTGAGCTAATTTGAAACCCTTGTTTTATGCATCACACCACCTCACCTTTCCCGTTAAGCAGCCATAGTGTGTTTTCTAAACGTGTGACTCTGTTCTCTTTTGTAATTCAGTTCAAGTGTAGCAGTTTTTACATTCCCTCTATACGTGATAGATTATGATAAGTGTCTTTTTCTCTGTGACTTATTTCACTTAGAGTCGTCGTACCTAAATCCACTCATCATGCTGCTACTAGCCTTATGACATTGATTTCATGGCTGAGTGATATTCCATTGTACATAAGGACCACAACTTCTTTATCCATTTTTCTCTTTCCTGGGATATTTAAGGTGTCATGAAGTGGAGGTTCTTGTCAACAGAGCAGCCCTAAACTTTGGGGTGCCTGTGTCTTGCTGATTTTTAGTTTTCCCAATTTATACGCCCATGAGTGGAAGTGCCCTATGCTCCCTAAGCTGTGTTTTTTCGATGTTTCAGGACACACCGTACACTTCTCCAGAGTGGCTGCTGGCAATTTACATCCCGCCCATCAGTGTAGCAAGGCTCCCATTTCTCCATGGCCTGTCCTGCTTTTGTGGTTTTGACACTTTTTTCAGCATGGCCCTTTTGACCGATTCGAAGCGAGACTCCTTTGTAGTGCTGATTTGCCTTTCCATGTTGCTTGGTTGGCCAAAAAGGGCGTATGCGTTTTTTCCTGAATATATTCAGGAAAAAACGCATACGCCCTTTTTGGCCAAGGGCATCATTGTCCACGTTTTGCCGCTTTTCATGTGCTTTAAAGGCGATTCGAATCTACCTCCTGAAACCTGTTTCCTGCAATTCTGCCTTGCTTTCAAATCCTCTTCGTTTCCTTCCCTCAATATATTTGTGGACGAGAGTTATCATTTATAACTCTGCAGGGTTGTGAATTGCAGTGCCCATGTGCTCCGTTTTTCAACTGGCTTTTTTTGGAGCTGGCCGCAGAAGCGCGGGATTGCCTCAGGCCCTATTCTGGTTCCGGGCGGCAGGCTGAGCCTGTGGTTATTTCTTCTTCCTGATGAGAAAATAGAGTGACCTGTGCCTGTCCCAACACCTAGATCTAGTCTCTCATTGGCTGCCCCTCTTCCCGTTCATCCTCAGGACAAATTGCAACCTGTACGGAACAGGAGGTTAAAGGTGCTGATTCTCCAAGTAGGGAGATTGCTAGTGAAGTAGCTGGAATGGCGAACCCGAGCACAAGGAGATGAGAAATGAGGTGCGTTTTAGAAACCTTTCAAAATCACACGGTGTACCATCTTCTGGGTTCCTCATGCAAGTTTTCGATGTAGGAAGATGCCCTTGAACCTGGAGATTTGGGACCCATGGGATGGGTACCACGCAGTATTACCTTAAAGGGTCTGTGTTGGCTCACCCAACCTCACCAAACCTCTCAGCCCCAAAAATGTCCACCCTTATGTCTCATCCAGCTGTGGGTCTAGATATGGTCAATCCAGGTTGCGTCACAGCCCCTGAATGAATTTTGTAAGAATTTCTGTCTCTTTCACTGTCTTTGTTTCATGGGTTTTTAAAACTAATTTATTTTTATAATGGGGTTTAGCTGCTTTTCACGGCTGTGTTTATGCGGCTTTACACACACTTGACACACTTCCAGAGAGATATCAATACATAGGTTTTAAGATTCTTACTAGTCACATATATTCTTGTGCGGTGAATAGGGGGTGTTGAGTCCAGTTCACTGAGCAAGGAGTAGGTCTTGTCTATTACATATTGGGTGTATGGAACGGTATCTGAGCTAATTTGAAACCCTTGTTTTATGCATCACACCACCTCACCTTTCCCGTTAAGCAGCCATAGTGTGTTTTCTAAACGTGTGACTCTGTTCTCTTTTGTAATTCAGTTCAAGTGTAGCAGTTTTTACATTCCCTCTATACGTGATAGAATATGATAAGTGTCTTTTTCTCTGTGACTTATTTCACTTAGAGTCGTCGTACCTAAATCCACTCATCATGCTGCTACTAGCCTTATGACATTGATTTCATGGCTGAGTGATATTCCATTGTACATAAGGACCACAACTTCTTTATCCATTTTTCTCTTTCCTGGGATATTTAAGGTGTCATGAAGTGGAGGTTCTTGTCAACAGAGCAGCCCTAAACTTTGGGGTGCCTGTGTCTTGCTGATTTTTAGTTTTCCCAATTTATACGCCCATGAGTGGAAGTGCCCTATGCTCCCTAAGCTGTGTTTTTTCGATGTTTCAGGACACACCGTACACTTCTCCAGAGTGGCTGCTGGCAATTTACATCCCGCCCATCAGTGTAGCAAGGCTCCCATTTCTCCATGGCCTGTCCTGCTTTTGTGGTTTTGACACTTTTTTCAGCATGACCCTTTTGACGGATTCCAAGCGAGACTCCTTTGTAGTGCTGATTTGCCTTTCCATGTTGCTTGGTTGGCCAAAAAGGGCGTATGCGTTTTTTCCTGAATATATTCAGGAAAAAACGCATACGCCCTTTTTGGCCAAGGGCATCATTGTCCACGTTTTGCCGCTTTTCATGTGCTTTAAAGGCGATTCGAATCTACCTCCTGAAACCTGTTTCCTGCAATTCTGCCTTGCTTTCAAATCCTCTTCGTTGCCTTCCCTCAATATATTTGTGGACGAGAGTTATCATTTATAACTCTGCAGGGTTGTGAATTGCAGTGCCCATGTGCTCCATTTTTCAACTGGCTTTTTTGGGAGCTGGCCGCAGAAGCGCGGGATTGCCTCAGGCCCTATTCTGGTTCCGGGTGGCAGGCTGAGCCTGTGGTTATTTCTTCTTCCTGATGAGAAAATAGAGTGACCTGTGCCTGTCCCAACACCTAGATCTAGTCTCTCATTGGCTGCCCCTCTTCCCGTTCATCCTCAGGACAAATTGCAACCTGTACGGAACAGGAGGTTAAAGGTGCTGATTCTCCAAGTAGGGAGATTGCTAGTGAAGTAGCTGGAATGGCGAACCCGAGCACAAGGAGATGAGAAATGAGGTGCGTTTTAGAAACCTTTCAAAATCACACGGTGTACCATCTTCTGGGTTCCTCATGCAAGTTTTCGATGTAGGAAGATGCCCTTGAACCTGGAGATTTGGGACCCATGGGATGGGTACCACGCAGTATTACCTTAAAGGGTCTGTGTTGGCTCACCCAACCTCACCAAACCTCTCAGCCCCAAGAATGTCCACCCTTATGTCTCATCCAGCTGTGGGTCTAGATATGGTCAATCCAGGTTGCGTCACAGCCCCTGAATGAATTTTGTAAGAATTTCTGTCTCTTTCACTGTCTTTGTTTCATGGGATTTAAAACTAATTTATTTTTATAATGGGGTTTAGCTGCTTTTCACGGCTGTGTTTATGCGGCTTTACACACACTTGACACACTTCCAGAGAGATATCAATACATAGGTTTTAAGATTCTTACTAGTCACATATATTCTTGTGCGGTGAATAGGGGGTGTTGAGTCCAGTTCACTGAGCAAGGAGTAGGTCTTGTCTATTACATATTGGGTGTATGGAACGGTATCTGAGCTAATTTGAAACCCTTGTTTTATGCATCACACCACCTCACCTTTCCCGTTAAGCAGCCATAGTGTGTTTTCTAAACGTGTGACTCTGTTCTCTTTTGTAATTCAGTTCAAGTGTAGCAGTTTTTACATTCCCTCTATACGTGATAGATTATGATAAGTGTCTTTTTCTCTGTGACTTATTTCACTTAGAGTCGTCGTACCTAAATCCACTCATCATGCTGCTACTAGCCTTATGACATTGATTTCATGGCTGAGTGATATTCCATTGTACATAAGGACCACAACTTCTTTATCCATTTTTCTCTTTCCTGGGATATTTAAGGTGTCATGAAGTGGAGGTTCTTGTCAACAGAGCAGCCCTAAACTTTGGGGTGCCTGTGTCTTGCTGATTTTTAGTTTTCCCAATTTATACGCCCATGAGTGGAAGTGCCCTATGCTCCCTAAGCTGTGTTTTTTCGATGTTTCAGGACACACCGTACACTTCTCCAGAGTGGCTGCTGGCAATTTACATCCCGCCCATCAGTGTAGCAAGGCTCCCATTTCTCCATGGCCTGTCCTGCTTTTGTGGTTTTGACACTTTTTTCAGCATGGCCCTTTTGACCGATTCGAAGCGAGACTCCTTTGTAGTGCTGATTTGCCTTTCCATGTTGCTTGGTTGGCCAAAAAGGGCGTATGCGTTTTTTCCTGAATATATTCAGGAAAAAACGCATACGCCCTTTTTGGCCAAGGGCATCATTGTCCACGTTTTGCCGCTTTTCATGTGCTTTAAAGGCGATTCGAATCTACCTCCTGAAACCTGTTTCCTGCAATTCTGCCTTGCTTTCAAATCCTCTTCGTTGCCTTCCCTCAATATATTTGTGGACGAGAGTTATCATTTATAACTCTGCAGGGTTGTGAATTGCAGTGCCCATGTGCTCCGTTTTTCAACTGGCTTTTTTTGGAGCTGGCCGCAGAAGCGCGGGATTGCCTCAGGCCCTATTCTGGTTCCGGGCGGCAGGCTGAGCCTGTGGTTATTTCTTCTTCCTGATGAGAAAATAGAGTGACCTGTGCCTGTCCCAACACCTAGATCTAGTCTCTCATTGGCTGCCCCTCTTCCCGTTCATCCTCAGGACAAATTGCAACCTGTACGGAACAGGAGGTTAAAGGTGCTGATTCTCCAAGTAGGGAGATTGCTAGTGAAGTAGCTGGAATGGCGAACCCGAGCACAAGGAGATGAGAAATGAGGTGCGTTTTAGAAACCTTTCAAAATCACACGGTGTACCACCTTCTGGGTTCCTCATGCAAGTTTTCGATGTAGGAAGATGCCCTTGAACCTGGAGATTTGGGACCCATGGGATGGGTACCACGCAGTATTACCTTAAAGGGTCTGTGTTGGCTCACCCAACCTCACCAAACCTCTCAGCCCCAAAAATGTCCACCCTTATGTCTCATCCAGCTGTGGGTCTAGATATGGTCAATCCAGGTTGCGTCACAGCCCCTGAATGAATTTTGTAAGAATTTCTGTCTCTTTCACTGTCTTTGTTTCATGGGTTTTTAAAACTAATTTATTTTTATAATGGGGTTTAGCTGCTTTTCACGGCTGTGTTTATGCGGCTTTACACACACTTGACACACTTCCAGAGAGATATCAATACATAGGTTTTAAGATTCTTACTAGTCACATATATTCTTGTGCGGTGAATAGGGGGTGTTGAGTCCAGTTCACTGAGCAAGGAGTAGGTCTTGTCTATTACATATTGGGTGTATGGAACGGTATCTGAGCTAATTTGAAACCCTTGTTTTATGCATCACACCACCTCACCTTTCCCGTTAAGCAGCCATAGTGTGTTTTCTAAACGTGTGACTCTGTTCTCTTTTGTAATTCAGTTCAAGTGTAGCAGTTTTTACATTCCCTCTATACGTGATAGAATATGATAAGTGTCTTTTTCTCTGTGACTTATTTCACTTAGAGTCGTCGTACCTAAATCCACTCATCATGCTGCTACTAGCCTTATGACATTGATTTCATGGCTGAGTGATATTCCATTGTACATAAGGACCACAACTTCTTTATCCATTTTTCTCTTTCCTGGGATATTTAAGGTGTCATGAAGTGGAGGTTCTTGTCAACAGAGCAGCCCTAAACTTTGGGGTGCCTGTGTCTTGCTGATTTTTAGTTTTCCCAATTTATACGCCCATGAGTGGAAGTGCCCTATGCTCCCTAAGCTGTGTTTTTTCGATGTTTCAGGACACACCGTACACTTCTCCAGAGTGGCTGCTGGCAATTTACATCCCGCCCATCAGTGTAGCAAGGCTCCCATTTCTCCATGGCCTGTCCTGCTTTTGTGGTTTTGACACTTTTTTCAGCATGACCCTTTTGACGGATTCCAAGCGAGACTCCTTTGTAGTGCTGATTTGCCTTTCCATGTTGCTTGGTTGGCCAAAAAGGGCGTATGCGTTTTTTCCTGAATATATTCAGGAAAAAACGCATACGCCCTTTTTGGCCAAGGGCATCATTGTCCACGTTTTGCCGCTTTTCATGTGCTTTAAAGGCGATTCGAATCTACCTCCTGAAACCTGTTTCCTGCAATTCTGCCTTGCTTTCAAATCCTCTTCGTTGCCTTCCCTCAATATATTTGTGGACGAGAGTTATCATTTATAACTCTGCAGGGTTGTGAATTGCAGTGCCCATGTGCTCCATTTTTCAACTGGCTTTTTTGGGAGCTGGCCGCAGAAGCGCGGGATTGCCTCAGGCCCTATTCTGGTTCCGGGTGGCAGGCTGAGCCTGTGGTTATTTCTTCTTCCTGATGAGAAAATAGAGTGACCTGTGCCTGTCCCAACACCTAGATCTAGTCTCTCATTGGCTGCCCCTCTTCCCGTTCATCCTCAGGACAAATTGCAACCTGTACGGAACAGGAGGTTAAAGGTGCTGATTCTCCAAGTAGGGAGATTGCTAGTGAAGTAGCTGGAATGGCGAACCCGAGCACAAGGAGATGAGAAATGAGGTGCGTTTTAGAAACCTTTCAAAATCACACGGTGTACCATCTTCTGGGTTCCTCATGCAAGTTTTCGATGTAGGAAGATGCCCTTGAACCTGGAGATTTGGGACCCATGGGATGGGTACCACGCAGTATTACCTTAAAGGGTCTGTGTTGGCTCACCCAACCTCACCAAACCTCTCAGCCCCAAGAATGTCCACCCTTATGTCTCATCCAGCTGTGGGTCTAGATATGGTCAATCCAGGTTGCGTCACAGCCCCTGAATGAATTTTGTAAGAATTTCTGTCTCTTTCACTGTCTTTGTTCCATGGGTTTTTAAAACTAATTTATTTTTATAATGGGGTTTAGCTGCTTTTCACGGCTGTGTTTATGCGGCTTTACACACACTTGACACACTTCCAGAGAGATATCAATACATAGGTTTTAAGATTCTTTCTAGTGACATATATTCTTGTGCGGTGAATAGGGGGTGTTGAGTCCAGTTCACTGAGCAAGGAGTAGGTCTTGTCTATTACATATTGGGTGTATGGAACGGTATCTGAGCTAATTTGAAACCCTTGTTTTATGCATCACACCACCTCACCTTTCCCGTTAAGCAGCCATAGTGTGTTTTCTAAACGTGTGACTCTGTTCTCTTTTGTAATTCAGTTCAAGTGTAGCAGTTTTTACATTCCCTCTATACGTGATAGATTATGATAAGTGTCTTTTTCTCTGTGACTTATTTCACTTAGAGTCGTCGTACCTAAATCCACTCATCATGCTGCTACTAGCCTTATGACATTGATTTCATGGCTGAGTGATATTCCATTGTACATAAGGACCACAACTTCTTTATCCATTTTTCTCTTTCCTGGGATATTTAAGGTGTCATGAAGTGGAGGTTCTTGTCAACAGAGCAGCCCTAAACTTTGGGGTGCCTGTGTCTTGCTGATTTTTAGTTTTCCCAATTTATACGCCCATGAGTGGAAGTGCCCTATGCTCCCTAAGCTGTGTTTTTTCGATGTTTCAGGACACACCGTACACTTCTCCAGAGTGGCTGCTGGCAATTTACATCCCGCCCATCAGTGTAGCAAGGCTCCCATTTCTCCATGGCCTGTCCTGCTTTTGTGGTTTTGACACTTTTTTCAGCATGACCCTTTTGACGGATTCCAAGCGAGACTCCTTTGTAGTGCTGATTTGCCTTTCCATGTTGCTTGGTTGGCCAAAAAGGGCGTATGCGTTTTTTCCTGAATATATTCAGGAAAAAACGCATACGCCCTTTTTGGCCAAGGGCATCATTGTCCACGTTTTGCCGCTTTTCATGTGCTTTAAAGGCGATTCGAATCTACCTCCTGAAACCTGTTTCCTGCAATTCTGCCTTGCTTTCAAATCCTCTTCGTTGCCTTCCCTCAATATATTTGTGGACGAGAGTTATCATTTATAACTCTGCAGGGTTGTGAATTGCAGTGCCCATGTGCTCCATTTTTCAACTGGCTTTTTTGGGAGCTGGCCGCAGAAGCGCGGGATTGCCTCAGGCCCTATTCTGGTTCCTGGTGGCAGGCTGAGCCTGTGGTTATTTCTTCTTCCTGATGAGAAAATAGAGTGACCTGTGCCTGTCCCAACACCTAGATCTAGTCTCTCATTGGCTGCCCCTCTTCCCGTTCATCCTCAGGACAAATTGCAACCTGTACGGAACAGGAGGTTAAAGGTGCTGATTCTCCAAGTAGGGAGATTGCTAGTGAAGTAGCTGGAATGGCGAACCCGAGCACAAGGAGATGAGAAATGAGGTGCGTTTTAGAAACCTTTCAAAATCACACGGTGTACCATCTTCTGGGTTCCTCATGCAAGTTTTCGATGTAGGAAGATGCCCTTGAACCTGGAGATTTGGGACCCATGGGATGGGTACCACGCAGTATTACCTTAAAGGGTCTGTGTTGGCTCACCCAACCTCACCAAACCTCTCAGCCCCAAGAATGTCCACCCTTATGTCTCATCCAGCTGTGGGTCTAGATATGGTCAATCCAGGTTGCGTCACAGCCCCTGAATGAATTTTGTAAGAATTTCTGTCTCTTTCACTGTCTTTGTTTCATGGGTTTTTAAAACTAATTTATTTTTATAATGGGGTTTAGCTGCTTTTCACGGCTGTGTTTATGCGGCTTTACACACACTTGACACACTTCCAGAGAGATATCAATACATAGGTTTTAAGATTCTTTCTAGTGACATATATTCTTGTGCGGTGAATAGGGGGTGTTGAGTCCAGTTCACTGAGCAAGGAGTAGGTCTTGTCTATTACATATTGGGTGTATGGAACGGTATCTGAGCTAATTTGAAACCCTTGTTTTATGCATCACACCACCTCACCTTTCCCGTTAAGCAGCCATAGTGTGTTTTCTAAACGTGTGACTCTGTTCTCTTTTGTAATTCAGTTCAAGTGTAGCAGTTTTTACATTCCCTCTATACGTGATAGATTATGATAAGTGTCTTTTTCTCTGTGACTTATTTCACTTAGAGTCGTCGTACCTAAATCCACTCATCATGCTGCTACTAGCCTTATGACATTGATTTCATGGCTGAGTGATATTCCATTGTACATAAGGACCACAACTTCTTTATCCATTTTTCTCTTTCCTGGGATATTTAAGGTGTCATGAAGTGGAGGTTCTTGTCAACAGAGCAGCCCTAAACTTTGGGGTGCCTGTGTCTTGCTGATTTTTAGTTTTCCCAATTTATACGCCCATGAGTGGAAGTGCCCTATGCTCCCTAAGCTGTGTTTTTTCGATGTTTCAGGACACACCGTACACTTCTCCAGAGTGGCTGCTGGCAATTTACATCCCGCCCATCAGTGTAGCAAGGCTCCCATTTCTCCATGGCCTGTCCTGCTTTTGTGGTTTTGACACTTTTTTCAGCATGACCCTTTTGACGGATTCCAAGCGAGACTCCTTTGTAGTGCTGATTTGCCTTTCCATGTTGCTTGGTTGGCCAAAAAGGGCGTATGCGTTTTTTCCTGAATATATTCAGGAAAAAACGCATACGCCCTTTTTGGCCAAGGGCATCATTGTCCACGTTTTGCCGCTTTTCATGTGCTTTAAAGGCGATTCGAATCTACCTCCTGAAACCTGTTTCCTGCAATTCTGCCTTGCTTTCAAATCCTCTTCGTTGCCTTCCCTCAATATATTTGTGGACGAGAGTTATCATTTATAACTCTGCAGGGTTGTGAATTGCAGTGCCCATGTGCTCCGTTTTTCAACTGGCTTTTTTTGGAGCTGGCCGCAGAAGCGCGGGATTGCCTCAGGCCCTATTCTGGTTCCGGGCGGCAGGCTGAGCCTGTGGTTATTTCTTCTTCCTGATGAGAAAATAGAGTGACCTGTGCCTGTCCCAACACCTAGATCTAGTCTCTCATTGGCTGCCCCTCTTCCCGTTCATCCTCAGGACAAATTGCAACCTGTACGGAACAGGAGGTTAAAGGTGCTGATTCTCCAAGTAGGGAGATTGCTAGTGAAGTAGCTGGAATGGCGAACCCGAGCACAAGGAGATGAGAAATGAGGTGCGTTTTAGAAACCTTTCAAAATCACACGGTGTACCATCTTCTGGGTTCCTCATGCAAGTTTTCGATGTAGGAAGATGCCCTTGAACCTGGAGATTTGGGACCCATAGGATGGGTACCACGCAGTATTACCTTAAAGGGTCTGTGTTGGCTCACCCAACCTCACCAAACCTCTCAGCCCCAAGAATGTCCACCCTTATGTCTCATCCAGCTGTGGGTCTAGATATGGTCAATCCAGGTTGCGTCACAGCCCCTGAATGAATTTTGTAAGAATTTCTGTCTCTTTCACTGTCTTTGTTTCATGGGTTTTTAAAACTAATTTATTTTTATAATGGGGTTTAGCTGCTTTTCACGGCTGTGTTTATGCGGCTTTACACACACTTGACACACTTCCAGAGAGATATCAATACATAGGTTTTAAGATTCTTACTAGTCACATATATTCTTGTGCGGTGAATAGGGGGTGTTGAGTCCAGTTCACTGAGCAAGGAGTAGGTCTTGTCTATTACATATTGGGTGTATGGAACGGTATCTGAGCTAATTTGAAACCTTTGTTTTATGCATCACACCACCTCACCTTTCCCGTTAAGCAGCCATAGTGTGTTTTCTAAACGTGTGACTCTGTTCTCTTTTGTAATTCAGTTCAAGTGTAGCAGTTTTTACATTCCCTCTATACGTGATAGATTATGATAAGTGTCTTTTTCTCTGTGACTTATTTCACTTAGAGTCGTCGTACCTAAATCCACTCATCATGCTGCTACTAGCCTTATGACATTGATTTCATGGCTGAGTGATATTCCATTGTACATAAGGACCACAAATTCTTTATCCATTTTTCTCTTTCCTGGGATATTTAAGGTGTCATGAAGTGGAGGTTCTTGTCAACAGAGCAGCCCTAAACTTTGGGGTGCCTGTGTCTTGCTGATTTTTAGTTTTCCCAATTTATACGCCCATGAGTGGAAGTGCCCTATGCTCCCTAAGCTGTGTTTTTTCGATGTTTCAGGACACACCGTACACTTCTCCACAGTGGCTGCTGGCAATTTACATCCCGCCCATCAGTGTAGCAAGGCTCCCATTTCTCCATGGCCTGTCCTGCTTTTGTGGTTTTGACACTTTTTTCAGCATGACCCTTTTGACGGATTCCAAGCGAGACTCCTTTGTAGTGCTGATTTGCCTTTCCATGTTGCTTGGTTGGCCAAAAAGGGCGTATGCGTTTTTTCCTGAATATATTCAGGAAAAAACGCATACGCCCTTTTTGGCCAAGGGCATCATTGTCCACGTTTTGCCGCTTTTCATGTGCTTTAAAGGCGATTCGAATCTACCTCCTGAAACCTGTTTCCTGCAATTCTGCCTTGCTTTCAAATCCTCTTCGTTGCCTTCCCTCAATATATTTGTGGACGAGAGTTATCATTTATAACTCTGCAGGGTTGTGAATTGCAGTGCCCATGTGCTCCGTTTTTCAACTGGCTTTTTTTGGAGCTGGCCGCAGAAGCGCGGGATTGCCTCAGGCCCTATTCTGGTTCCGGGCGGCAGGCTGAGCCTGTGGTTATTTCTTCTTCCTGATGAGAAAATAGAGTGACCTCTGCCTGTCCCAACACCTAGATCTAGTCTCTCATTGGCTGCCCCTCTTCCCGTTCATCCTCAGGACAAATTGCAACCTGTACGGAACAGGAGGTTAAAGGTGCTGATTCTCCAAGTAGGGAGATTGCTAGTGAAGTAGCTGGAATGGCGAACCCGAGCACAAGGAGATGAGAAATGAGGTGCGTTTTAGAAACCTTTCAAAATCACACGGTGTACCATCTTCTGGGTTCCTCATGCAAGTTTTCGATGTAGGAAGATGCCCTTGAACCTGGAGATTTGGGACCCATGGGATGGGTACCACGCAGTATTACCTTAAAGGGTCTGTGTTGGCTCACCCAACCTCACCAAACCTCTCAGCCCCAAGAATGTCCACCCTTATGTCTCATCCAGCTGTGGGTCTAGATATGGTCAATCCAGGTTGCGTCACAGCCCCTGAATGAATTTTGTAAGAATTTCTGTCTCTTTCACTGTCTTTGTTTCATGGGTTTTTAAAACTAATTTATTTTTATAATGGGGTTTAGCTGCTTTTCACGGCTGTGTTTATGCGGCTTTACACACACTTGACACACTTCCAGAGAGATATCAATACATAGGTTTTAAGATTCTTTCTAGTGACATATATTCTTGTGCGGTGAATAGGGGGTGTTGAGTCCAGTTCACTGAGCAAGGAGTAGGTCTTGTCTATTACATATTGGGTGTATGGAATGGTATCTGAGCTAATTTGAAACCCTTGTTTTATGCATCACACCACCTCACCTTTCCCGTTAAGCAGCCATAGTGTGTTTTCTAAACGTGTGACTCTGTTCTCTTTTGTAATTCAGTTCAAGTGTAGCAGTTTTTACATTCCCTCTATACGTGATAGATTATGATAAGTGTCTTTTTCTCTGTGACTTATTTCACTTAGAGTCGTCGTACCTAAATCCACTCATCATGCTGCTACTAGCCTTATGACATTGATTTCATGGCTGAGTGATATTCCATTGTACATAAGGACCACAAATTCTTTATCCATTTTTCTCTTTCCTGGGATATTTAAGGTGTCATGAAGTGGAGGTTCTTGTCAACAGAGCAGCCCTAAACTTTGGGGTGCCTGTGTCTTGCTGATTTTTAGTTTTCCCAATTTATACGCCCATGAGTGGAAGTGCCCTATGCTCCCTAAGCTGTGTTTTTTCGATGTTTCAGGACACACCGTACACTTCTCCAGAGTGGCTGCTGGCAATTTACATCCCGCCCATCAGTGTAGCAAGGCTCCCATTTCTCCATGGCCTGTCCTGCTTTTGTGGTTTTGACACTTTTTTCAGCATGGCCCTTTTGACGGATTCCAAGCGAGACTCCTTTGTAGTGCTGATTTGCCTTTCCATGTTGCTTGGTTGGCCAAAAAGGGCGTATGCGTTTTTTCCTGAATATATTCAGGAAAAAACGCATACGCCCTTTTTGGCCAAGGGCATCATTGTCCACGTTTTGCCGCTTTTCATGTGCTTTAAAGGCGATTCGAATCTACCTCCTGAAACCTGTTTCCTGCAATTCTGCCTTGCTTTCAAAACCTCTTCGTTGCCTTCCCTCAATATATTTGTGGACGAGAGTTATCATTTATAACTCTGCAGGGTTGTGAATTGCAGTGCCCATGTGCTCCGTTTTTCAACTGGCTTTTTTTGGAGCTGGCCGCAGAAGCGCGGGATTGCCTCAGGCCCTATTCTGGTTCCGGGCGGCAGGCTGAGCCTGTGGTTATTTCTTCTTCCTGATGAGAAAATAGAGTGACCTGTGCCTGTCCCAACACCTAGATCTAGTCTCTCATTGGCTGCCCCTCTTCCCGTTCATCCTCAGGACAAATTGCAACCTGTACGGAACAGGAGGTTAAAGGTGCTGATTCTCCAAGTAGGGAGATTGCTAGTGAAGTAGCTGGAATGGCGAACCCGAGCACAAGGAGATGAGAAATGAGGTGCGTTTTAGAAACCTTTCAAAATCACACGGTGTACCATCTTCTGGGTTCCTCATGCAAGTTTTCGATGTAGGAAGATGCCCTTGAACCTGGAGATTTGGGACCCATGGGATGGGTACCACGCAGTATTACCTTAAAGGGTCTGTGTTGGCTCACCCAACCTCACCAAACCTCTCAGCCCCAAGAATGTCCACCCTTATGTCTCATCCAGCTGTGGGTCTAGATATGGTCAATCCAGGTTGCGTCACAGCCCCTGAATGAATTTTGTAAGAATTTCTGTCTCTTTCACTGTCTTTGTTTCATGGGTTTTTAAAACTAATTTATTTTTATAATGGGGTTTAGCTGCTTTTCACGGCTGTGTTTATGCGGCTTTACACACACTTGACACACTTCCAGAGAGATATCAATACATAGGTTTTAAGATTCTTACTAGTCACATATATTCTTGTGCGGTGAATAGGGGGTGTTGAGTCCAGTTCACTGAGCAAGGAGTAGGTCTTGTCTATTACATATTGGGTGTATGGAACGGTATCTGAGCTAATTTGAAACCCTTGTTTTATGCATCACACCACCTCACCTTTCCCGTTAAGCAGCCATAGTGTGTTTTCTAAACGTGTGACTCTGTTCTCTTTTGTAATTCAGTTCAAGTGTAGCAGTTTTTACATTCCCTCTATACGTGATAGATTATGATAAGTGTCTTTTTCTCTGTGACTTATTTCACTTAGAGTCGTCATACCTAAATCCACTCATCATGCTGCTACTAGCCTTATGACATTGATTTCATGGCTGAGTGATATTCCATTGTACATAAGGACCACAAATTCTTTATCCATTTTTCTCTTTCCTGGGATATTTAAGGTGTCATGAAGTGGAGGTTCTTGTCAACAGAGCAGCCCTAAACTTTGGGGTGCCTGTGTCTTGCTGATTTTTAGTTTTCCCAATTTATACGCCCATGAGTGGAAGTGCCCTATGCTCCCTAAGCTGTGTTTTTTCGATGTTTCAGGACACACCGTACACTTCTCCACAGTGGCTGCTGGCAATTTACATCCCGCCCATCAGTGTAGCAAGGCTCCCATTTCTCCATGGCCTGTCCTGCTTTTGTGGTTTTGACACTTTTTTCAGCATGACCCTTTTGACGGATTCCAAGCGAGACTCCTTTGTAGTGCTGATTTGCCTTTCCATGTTGCTTGGTTGGCCAAAAAGGGCGTATGCGTTTTTTCCTGAATATATTCAGGAAAAAACGCATACGCCCTTTTTGGCCAAGGGCATCATTGTCCACGTTTTGCCGCTTTTCATGTGCTTTAAAGGCGATTCGAATCTACCTCCTGAAACCTGTTTCCTGCAATTCTGCCTTGCTTTCAAATCCTCTTCGTTGCCTTCCCTCAATATATTTGTGGACGAGAGTTATCATTTATAACTCTGCAGGGTTGTGAATTGCAGTGCCCATGTGCTCCGTTTTTCAACTGGCTTTTTTGGGAGCTGGCCGCAGAAGCGCGGGATTGCCTCAGGCCCTATTCTGGTTCCGGGCGGCAGGCTGAGCCTGTGGTTATTTCTTCTTCCTGATGAGAAAATAGAGTGACCTCTGCCTGTCCCAACACCTAGATCTAGTCTCTCATTGGCTGCCCCTCTTCCCGTTCATCCTCAGGACAAATTGCAACCTGTACAGAACAGGAGGTTAAAGGTGCTGATTCTCCAAGTAGGGAGATTGCTAGTGAAGTAGCTGGAATGGCGAACCCGAGCACAAGGAGATGAGAAATGAGGTGCGTTTTAGAAACCTTTCAAAATCACACGGTGTACCATCTTCTGGGTTCCTCATGCAAGTTTTCGATGTAGGAAGATGCCCTTGAACCTGGAGATTTGGGACCCATGGGATGGGTACCACGCAGTATTACCTTAAAGGGTCTGTGTTGGCTCACCCAACCTCACCAAACCTCTCAGCCCCAAGAATGTCCACCCTTATGTCTCATCCAGCTGTGGGTCTAGATATGGTCAATCCAGGTTGCGTCACAGCCCCTGAATGAATTTTGTAAGAATTTCTGTCTCTTTCACTGTCTTTGTTTCATGGGTTTTTAAAACTAATTTATTTTTATAATGGGGTTTAGCTGCTTTTCACGGCTGTGTTTATGCGGCTTTACACACACTTGACACACTTCCAGAGAGATATCAATACATAGGTTTTAAGATTCTTACTAGTCACATATATTCTTGTGCGGTGAATAGGGGGTGTTGAGTCCAGTTCACTGAGCAAGGAGTAGGTCTTGTCTATTACATATTGGGTGTATGGAACGGTATCTGAGCTAATTTGAAACCCTTGTTTTATGCATCACACCACCTCACCTTTCCCGTTAAGCAGCCATAGTGTGTTTTCTAAACGTGTGACTCTGTTCTCTTTTGTAATTCAGTTCAAGTGTAGCAGTTTTTACATTCCCTCTATACGTGATAGATTATGATAAGTGTCTTTTTCTCTGTGACTTATTTCACTTAGAGTCGTCGTACCTAAATCCACTCATCATGCTGCTACTAGCCTTATGACATTGATTTCATGGCTGAGTGATATTCCATTGTACATAAGGACCACAAATTCTTTATCCATTTTTCTCTTTCCTGGGATATTTAAGGTGTCATGAAGTGGAGGTTCTTGTCAACAGAGCAGCCCTAAACTTTGGGGTGCCTGTGTCTTGCTGATTTTTAGTTTTCCCAATTTATACGCCCATGAGTGGAAGTGCCCTATGCTCCCTAAGCTGTGTTTTTTCGATGTTTCAGGACACACCGTACACTTCTCCAGAGTGGCTGCTGGCAATTTACATCCCGCCCATCAGTGTAGCAAGGCTCCCATTTCTCCATGGCCTGTCCTGCTTTTGTGGTTTTGACACATTTTTCAGCATGGCCCTTTTGACCGATTCGAAGCGAGACTCCTTTGTAGTGCTGATTTGCCTTTCCATGTTGCTTGGTTGGCCAAAAAGGGCGTATGCGTTTTTTCCTGAATATATTAAGGAAAAAACGCATACGCCCTTTTTGGCCAAGGGCATCATTGTCCACGTTTTGCCGCTTTTCATGTGCTTTAAAGGCGATTCGAATCTACCTCCTGAAACCTGTTTCCTGCAATTCTGCCTTGCTTTCAAATCCTCTTCGTTGCCTTCCCTCAATATATTTGTGGACGAAAGTTATCATTTATAACTCTGCAGGGTTTTGAATTGCAGTGCCCATGTGCTCCGTTTTTCAACTGGCTTTTTTTGGAGCTGGCCGCAGAAGCGCGGGATTGCCTCAGGCCCTATTCTGGTTCCGGGTGGCAGGCTGAGCCTGTGGTTACTTCTTCTTCCTGATGAGAAAATAGAGTGACCTGTGCCTGTCCCAACACCTAGATCTAGTCTCTCATTGGCTGCCCCTCTTCCCGTTCATCCTCAGGACAAATTGCAACCTGTACGGAACAGGAGGTTAAAGGTGCTGATTCTCCAAGTAGGGAGATTGCTAGTGAAGTAGCTGGAATGGCGAACCCGAGCACAAGGAGATGAGAAATGAGGTGCGTTTTAGAAACCTTTCAAAATCACACGGTGTACCATCTTCTGGGTTCCTCATGCAAGTTTTCGATGTAGGAAGATGCCCTTGAACCTGGAGATTTGGGACCCATGGGATGGGTACCACGCAGTATTACCTTAAAGGGTCTGTGTTGGCTCACCCAACCTCACCAAACCTCTCAGCCCCAAGAATGTCCACCCTTATGTCTCATCCAGCTGTGGGTCTAGATATGGTCAATCCAGGTTGCGTCACAGCCCCTGAATGAATTTTGTAAGAATTTCTGTCTCTTTCACTGTCTTTGTTTCATGGGTTTTTAAAACTAATTTATTTTTATAATGGGGTTTAGCTGCTTTTCACGGCTGTGTTTATGCGGCTTTACACACACTTGACACACTTCCAGAGAGATATCAATACATAGGTTTTAAGATTCTTACTAGTGACATATATTCTTGTGCGGTGAATAGGGGGTGTTGAGTCCAGTTCACTGAGCAAGGAGTAGGTCTTGTCTATTACATATTGGGTGTATGGAACGGTATCTGAGCTAATGTGAAACCCTTGTTTTATGCATCACACTACCTCACCTTTCCCGTTAAGCAGCCATAGTGTGTTTTCTAAACGTGTGACTCTGTTCTCTTTTGTAATTCAGTTCAAGTGTAGCAGTTTTTACATTCCCTCTATACGTGATAGATTATGATAAGTGTCTTTTTCTGTGTGACTTATTTCACTTAGAGTCGTCGTACCTAAATCCACTCATCATGCTGCTACTAGCCTTATGACATTGATTTCATGGCTGAGTGATATTCCATTGTACATAAGGACCACAACTTCTTTATCCATTTTTCTCTTTCCTGGGATATTTAAGGTGTCATGAAGTTGAGGTTCTTGTCAACAGAGCAGCCCTAAACTTTGGGGTGCCTGTGTCTTGCTGATTTTTAGTTTTCCCAATTTATACGCCCATGAGTGGAAGTGCCCTATGCTCCCTAAGCTGTGTTTTTTCGATGTTTCAGGACACACCGTACACTTCTCCAGAGTGGCTGCTGGCAATTTACATCCCGCCCATCAGTGTAGCAAGGCTCCCATTTCTCCATGGCCTGTCCTGCTTTTGTGGTTTTGACACTTTTTTCAGCATGGCCCTTTTGACCGATTCGAAGCGAGACTCCTTTGTAGTGCTGATTTGCCTTTCCATGTTGCTTGGTTGGCCAAAAAGGGCGTATGCGTTTTTTCCTGAATATATTCAGGAAAAAACGCATACGCCCTTTTTGGCCAAGGGCATCATTGTCCACGTTTTGCCGCTTTTCATGTGCTTTAAAGGCGATTCGAATCTACCTCCTGAAACCTGTTTCCTGCAATTCTGCCTTGCTTTCAAATCCTCTTCGTTGCCTTCCCTCAATATATTTGTGGACGAGAGTTATCATTTATAACTCTGCAGGGTTGTGAATTGCAGTGCCCATGTGCTCCGTTTTTCAACTGGCTTTTTTTGGAGCTGGCCGCAGAAGCGCGGGATTGCCTCAGGCCCTATTCTGGTTCCGGGTGGCAGGCTGAGCCTGTGGTTATTTCTTCTTCCTGATGAGAAACTAGAGTGACCTGTGCCTGTCCCAACACCTAGATCTAGTCTCTCATTGGCTGCCCCTCTTCCCGTTCATCCTCAGGACAAATTGCAACCTGTACGGAACAGGAGGTTAAAGGTGCTGATTCTCCAAGTAGGGAGATTGCTAGTGAAGTAGCTGGAATGGCGAACCCGAGCACAAGGAGATGAGAAATGAGGTGCGTTTTAGAAACCTTTCAAAATCACACGGTGTACCATCTTCTGGGTTCCTCATGCAAGTTTTCGATGTAGGAAGATGCCCTTGAACCTGGAGATTTGGGACCCATGGGATGGGTACCACGCAGTATTACCTTAAAGGGTCTGTGTTGGCTCACCCAACCTCACCAAACCTCTCAGCCCCAAGAATGTCCACCCTTATGTCTCATCCAGCTGTGGGTCTAGATATGGTCAATCCAGGTTGCGTCACAGCCCCTGAATGAATTTTGTAAGAATTTCTGTCTCTTTCACTGTCTTTGTTTCATGGGTTTTTAAAACTAATTTATTTTTATAATGGGGTTTAGCTGCTTTTCACGGCTGTGTTTATGCGGCTTTACACACACTTGACACACTTCCAGAGAGATATCAATACATAGGTTTTAAGATTCTTACTAGTCACATATATTCTTGTGCGGTGCATAGGGGGTGTTGAGTCCAGTTCACTGAGCAAGGAGTAGGTCTTGTCTATTACATATTGGGTGTATGGAACGGTATCTGAGCTAATTTGAAACCCTTGTTTTATGCATCACACCACCTCACCTTTCCCGTTAAGCAGCCATAGTGTGTTTTCTAAACGTGTGACTCTTCTCTTTTGTAATTCAGTTCAAGTGTAGCAGTTTTTACATTCCCTCTATACGTGATAGCTTATGATAAGTGTCTTTTTCTGTGTGACTTATTTCACTTAGAATCGTCGTACCTAAATCCACTCATCATGCTGCTACTAGACTTATGACATTGTTTTCATGGCTGAGTGATATTCCATTGTACATAAGGACCACAACTTCTTTATCCATTTTTCTCTTTCCTGGGATATTTAAGGTGTCATGAAGTGGAGGTTCTTGTCAACAGAGCAGCCCTAAACTTTGGGGTGCCTGTGTCTTGCTGATTTTTAGTTTTCCCAATTTATACGCCCATGAGTGGAAGTGCCCTATGCTCCCTAAGCTGTGTTTTTTCGATGTTTAAGGCCACACCGTACACTTCTCCAGAGTGGCTGCTGGCAATTTACATCCCGCCCATCAGTGTAGCAAGGCTCCCATTTCTCCATGGCCTGTCCTGCTTTTGTGGTTTTGACACTTTTTTCAGCATGGCCCTTTTGACCGATTCGAAGCGAGACTCCTTTGTAGTGCTGATTTGCCTTTCCATGTTGCTTGGTTGGCCAAAAAGGGCGTATGCGTTTTTTCCTGAATATATTCAGGAAAAAACGCATACGCCCTTTTTGGCCAAGGGCATCATTGTCCACGTTTTGCCGCTTTTCATGTGCTTTAAAGGCGATTCGAATCTATCTCCTGAAACCTGTTTCCTGCAATTCTGCCTTGCTTTCAAATCCTCTTCGTTGCCTTCCCTCAATATATTTGTGGACGAGAGTTATCATTTATAACTCTGCAGGGTTGTGAATTGCAGTGCCCATGTGCTCCGTTTTTCAACTGGCTTTTTTTGGAGCTGGCCGCAGAAGCGCGGGATTGCCTCAGGCCCTATTCTGGTTCCGGGTGGCAGGCTGAGCCTGTGGTTATTTCTTCTTCCTGATGAGAAACTAGAGTGACCTGTGCCTGTCCCAACACCTAGATCTAGTCTCTCATTGGCTGCCCCTCTTCCCGTTCATCCTCAGGACAAATTGCAACCTGTACGGAACAGGAGGTTAAAGGTGCTGATTCTCCAAGTAGGGAGATTGCTAGTGAAGTAGCTGGAATGGCGAACCCGAGCACAAGGAGATGAGAAATGAGGTGCGTTTTAGAAACCTTTCAAAATCACACGGTGTACCATCTTCTGGGTTCCTCATGCAAGTTTTCGATGTAGGAAGATGCCCTTGAACCTGGAGATTTGGGACCCATGGGATGGGTACCACGCAGTATTACCTTAAAGGGTCTGTGTTGGCTCACCCAACCTCACCAAACCTCTCAGCCCCAAGAATGTCCACCCTTATGTCTCATCCAGCTGTGGGTCTAGATATGGTCAATCCAGGTTGCGTCACAGCCCCTGAATGAATTTTGTAAGAATTTCTGTCTCTTTCACTGTCTTTGTTTCATGGTTTTTTAAAACTAATTTATTTTTATAATGGGGTTTAGCTGCTTTTCACGGCTGTGTTTATGCGGCTTTACACACACTTGACACACTTCCAGAGATATATCAATACATAGGTTTTAAGATTCTTACTAGTCACATATATTCTTGTGCGGTGCATAGGGGGTGTTGAGTCCAGTTCACTGAGCAAGGAGTAGGTCTTGTCTATTACATATTGGGTGTATGGAACGGTATCTGAGCTAATTTGAAACCCTTGTTTTATGCATCACACCACCTCACCTTTCCCGTTAAGCAGCCATAGTGTGTTTTCTAAACGTGTGACTCTGTTCTCTTTTGTAATTCAGTTCAAGTGTAGCAGTTTTTACATTCCCTCTATACGTGATAGATTATGATAAGTGTCTTTTTCTGTGTGACTTATTTCACTTAGAGTCGTCGTACCTAAATCCACTCATCATGCTGCTACTAGCCTTATGACATTGATTTCATGGCTGAGTGATATTCCATTGTACATAAGGACCACAACTTCTTTATCCATTTTTCTCTTTCCTGGGATATTTAAGGTGTCATGAAGTGGAGGTTCTTGTCAACAGAGCAGCCCTAAACTTTGGGGTGCCTGTGTCTTGCTGATTTTAATTTTCCCAATTTATACGCCCATGAGTGGAAGTGCCCTATGCTCCCTAAGCTGTGTTTTTTCGATGTTTCAGGACACACCGTACACTTCTCCAGAGTGGCTGCTGGCAATTTACATCCCGCCCATCAGTGTAGCAAGGCTCCCATTTCTCCATGGCCTGTCCTGCTTTTGTGGTTTTGACACTTTTTTCAGCATGGCCCTTTTGACCGATTCGAAGCGAGACTCCTTTGTAGTGCTGATTTGCCTTTCCATGTTGCTTGGTTGGCCAAAAAGGGCGTATGCGTTTTTTCCTGAATATATTCAGGAAAAAACGCATACGCCCTTTTTGGCCAAGGGCATCATTGTCCACGTTTTGCCGCTTTTCATGTGCTTTAAAGGCGATTCGAATCTACCTCCTGAAACCTGTTTCCTGCAATTCTGCCTTGCTTTCAAATCCTCTTCGTTGCCTTCCCTCAATATATTTGTGGACGAGAGTTATCATTTATAACTCTGCAGGGTTGTGAATTGCAGTGCCCATGTGCTCCGTTTTTCAACTGGCTTTTTTTGGAGCTGGCCGCAGAAGCGCGGGATTGCCTCAGGCCCTATTCTGGTTCCGGGCGGCAGGCTGAGCCTGTGGTTATTTCTTCTTCCTGATGAGAAAATAGAGTGACCTCTGCCTGTCCCAACACCTAGATCTAGTCTCTCATTGGCTGCCCCTCTTCCCGTTCATCCTCAGGACAAATTGCAACCTGTACGGAACAGGAGGTTAAAGGTGCTGATTCTCCAAGTAGGGAGATTGCTAGTGAAGTAGCTGGAATGGCGAACCCGAGCACAAGGAGATGAGAAATGAGGTGCGTTTTAGAAACCTTTCAAAATCACACGGTGTACCATCTTCTGGGTTCCTCATGCAAGTTTTCGATGTAGGAAGATGCCCTTGAACCTGGAGATTTGGGACCCATGGGATGGGTACCACGCAGTATTACCTTAAAGGGTCTGTGTTGGCTCACCCAACCTCACCAAACCTCTCAGGCCCCAAGAATGTCCACCCTTATGTCTCATCCAGCTGTGGGTCTAGATATGGTCAATCCAGGTTGCGTCACAGCCCCTGAATGAATTTTGTAAGAATTTCTGTCTCTTTCACTGTCTTTGTTTCATGGGTTTTTAAAACTAATTTATTTTTATAATGGGGTTTAGCTGCTTTTCACGGCTGTGTTTATGCGGCTTTACACACACTTGACACACTTCCAGAGAGATATCAATACATAGGTTTTAAGATTCTTTCTAGTGACATATATTCTTGTGCGGTGAATAGGGGGTGTTGAGTCCAGTTCACTGAGCAAGGAGTAGGTCTTGTCTATTACATATTGGGTGTATGGAATGGTATCTGAGCTAATTTGAAACCCTTGTTTTATGCATCACACCACCTCACCTTTCCCGTTAAGCAGCCATAGTGTGTTTTCTAAACGTGTGACTCTGTTCTCTTTTGTAATTCAGTTCAAGTGTAGCAGTTTTTACATTCCCTCTATACGTGATAGATTATGATAAGTGTCTTTTTCTCTGTGACTTATTTCACTTAGAGTCGTCGTACCTAAATCCACTCATCATGCTGCTACTAGCCTTATGACATTGATTTCATGGCTGAGTGATATTCCATTGTACATAAGGACCACAAATTCTTTATCCATTTTTCTCTTTCCTGGGATATTTAAGGTGTCATGAAGTGGAGGTTCTTGTCAACAGAGCAGCCCTAAACTTTGGGGTGCCTGTGTCTTGCTGATTTTTAGTTTTCCCAATTTATACGCCCATGAGTGGAAGTGCCCTATGCTCCCTAAGCTGTGTTTTTTCGATGTTTCAGGACACACCGTACACTTCTCCAGAGTGGCTGCTGGCAATTTACATCCCGCCCATCAGTGTAGCAAGGCTCCCATTTCTCCATGGCCTGTCCTGCTTTTGTGGTTTTGACACTTTTTTCAGCATGGCCCTTTTGACGGATTCCAAGCGAGACTCCTTTGTAGTGCTGATTTGCCTTTCCATGTTGCTTGGTTGGCCAAAAAGGGCGTATGCGTTTTTTCCTGAATATATTCAGGAAAAAACGCATACGCCCTTTTTGGCCAAGGGCATCATTGTCCACGTTTTGCCGCTTTTCATGTGCTTTAAAGGCGATTCGAATCTACCTCCTGAAACCTGTTTCCTGCAATTCTGCCTTGCTTTCAAATCCTCTTCGTTGCCTTCCCTCAATATATTTGTGGACGAGAGTTATCATTTATAACTCTGCAGGGTTGTGAATTGCAGTGCCCATGTGCTCCGTTTTTCAACTGGCTTTTTTGGGAGCTGGCCGCAGAAGCGCGGGATTGCCTCAGGCCCTATTCTGGTTCCGGGCGGCAGGCTGAGCCTGTGGTTATTTCTTCTTCCTGATGAGAAAATAGAGTGACCTCTGCCTGTCCCAACACCTAGATCTAGTCTCTCATTGGCTGCCCCTCTTCCCGTTCATCCTCAGGACAAATTGCAACCTGTACAGAACAGGAGGTTAAAGGTGCTGATTCTCCAAGTAGGGAGATTGCTAGTGAAGTAGCTGGAATGGCGAACCCGAGCACAAGGAGATGAGAAATGAGGTGCGTTTTAGAAACCTTTCAAAATCACACGGTGTACCATCTTCTGGGTTCCTCATGCAAGTTTTCGATGTAGGAAGATGCCCTTGAACCTGGAGATTTGGGACCCATGGGATGGGTACCACGCAGTATTACCTTAAAGGGTCTGTGTTGGCTCACCCAACCTCACCAAACCTCTCAGCCCCAAGAATGTCCACCCTTATGTCTCATCCAGCTGTGGGTCTAGATATGGTCAATCCAGGTTGCGTCACAGCCCCTGAATGAATTTTGTAAGAATTTCTGTCTCTTTCACTGTCTTTGTTTCATGGGTTTTTAAAACTAATTTATTTTTATAATGGGGTTTAGCTGCTTTTCACGGCTGTGTTTATGCGGCTTTACACACACTTGACACACTTCCAGAGAGATATCAATACATAGGTTTTAAGATTCTTACTAGTCACATATATTCTTGTGCGGTGAATAGGGGGTGTTGAGTCCAGTTCACTGAGCAAGGAGTAGGTCTTGTCTATTACATATTGGGTGTATGGAACGGTATCTGAGCTAATTTGAAACCCTTGTTTTATGCATCACACCACCTCACCTTTCCCGTTAAGCAGCCATAGTGTGTTTTCTAAACGTGTGACTCTGTTCTCTTTTGTAATTCAGTTCAAGTGTAGCAGTTTTTACATTCCCTCTATACGTGATAGATTATGATAAGTGTCTTTTTCTCTGTGACTTATTTCACTTAGAGTCGTCGTACCTAAATCCACTCATCATGCTGCTACTAGCCTTATGACATTGATTTCATGGCTGAGTGATATTCCATTGTACATAAGGACCACAAATTCTTTATCCATTTTTCTCTTTCCTGGGATATTTAAGGTGTCATGAAGTGGAGGTTCTTGTCAACAGAGCAGCCCTAAACTTTGGGGTGCCTGTGTCTTGCTGATTTTTAGTTTTCCCAATTTATACGCCCATGAGTGGAAGTGCCCTATGCTCCCTAAGCTGTGTTTTTTCGATGTTTCAGGACACACCGTACACTTCTCCAGAGTGGCTGCTGGCAATTTACATCCCGCCCATCAGTGTAGCAAGGCTCCCATTTCTCCATGGCCTGTCCTGCTTTTGTGGTTTTGACACATTTTTCAGCATGGCCCTTTTGACCGATTCGAAGCGAGACTCCTTTGTAGTGCTGATTTGCCTTTCCATGTTGCTTGGTTGGCCAAAAAGGGCGTATGCGTTTTTTCCTGAATATATTAAGGAAAAAACGCATACGCCCTTTTTGGCCAAGGGCATCATTGTCCACGTTTTGCCGCTTTTCATGTGCTTTAAAGGCGATTCGAATCTACCTCCTGAAACCTGTTTCCTGCAATTCTGCCTTGCTTTCAAATCCTCTTCGTTGCCTTCCCTCAATATATTTGTGGACGAAAGTTATCATTTATAACTCTGCAGGGTTTTGAATTGCAGTGCCCATGTGCTCCGTTTTTCAACTGGCTTTTTTTGGAGCTGGCCGCAGAAGCGCGGGATTGCCTCAGGCCCTATTCTGGTTCCGGGTGGCAGGCTGAGCCTGTGGTTACTTCTTCTTCCTGATGAGAAAATAGAGTGACCTGTGCCTGTCCCAACACCTAGATCTAGTCTCTCATTGGCTGCCCCTCTTCCCGTTCATCCTCAGGACAAATTGCAACCTGTACAGAACAGGAGGTTAAAGGTGCTGATTCTCCAAGTAGGGAGATTGCTAGTGAAGTAGCTGGAATGGCGAACCCGAGCACAAGGAGATGAGAAATGAGGTGCGTTTTAGAAACCTTTCAAAATCACACGGTGTACCATCTTCTGGGTTCCTCATGCAAGTTTTCGATGTAGGAAGATGCCCTTGAACCTGGAGATTTGGGACCCATGGGATGGGTACCACGCAGTATTACCTTAAAGGGTCTGTGTTGGCTCACCCAACCTCACCAAACCTCTCAGCCCCAAGAATGTCCACCCTTATGTCTCATCCAGCTGTGGGTCTAGATATGGTCAATCCAGGTTGCGTCACAGCCCCTGAATGAATTTTGTAAGAATTTCTGTCTCTTTCACTGTCTTTGTTTCATGGGTTTTTAAAACTAATTTATTTTTATAATGGGGTTTAGCTGCTTTTCACGGCTGTGTTTATGCGGCTTTACACACACTTGACACACTTCCAGAGAGATATCAATACATAGGTTTTAAGATTCTTACTAGTGACATATATTCTTGTGCGGTGAATAGGGGGTGTTGAGTCCAGTTCACTGAGCAAGGAGTAGGTCTTGTCTATTACATATTGGGTGTATGGAACGGTATCTGAGCTAATGTGAAACCCTTGTTTTATGCATCACACTACCTCACCTTTCCGTTAAGCAGCCATAGTGTGTTTTCTAAACGTGTGACTCTGTTCTCTTTTGTAATTCAGTTCAAGTGTAGCAGTTTTTACATTCCCTCTATACGTGATAGATTATGATAAGTGTCTTTTTCTGTGTGACTTATTTCACTTAGAGTCGTCGTACCTAAATCCACTCATCATGCTGCTACTAGCCTTATGACATTGATTTCATGGCTGAGTGATATTCCATTGTACATAAGGACCACAACTTCTTTATCCATTTTTCTCTTTCCTGGGATATTTAAGGTGTCATGAAGTTGAGGTTCTTGTCAACAGAGCAGCCCTAAACTTTGGGGTGCCTGTGTCTTGCTGATTTTTAGTTTTCCCAATTTATACGCCCATGAGTGGAAGTGCCCTATGCTCCCTAAGCTGTGTTTTTTCGATGTTTCAGGACACACCGTACACTTCTCCAGAGTGGCTGCTGGCAATTTACATCCCGCCCATCAGTGTAGCAAGGCTCCCATTTCTCCATGGCCTGTCCTGCTTTTGTGGTTTTGACACTTTTTTCAGCATGGCCCTTTTGACCGATTCGAAGCGAGACTCCTTTGTAGTGCTGATTTGCCTTTCCATGTTGCTTGGTTGGCCAAAAAGGGCGTATGCGTTTTTTCCTGAATATATTCAGGAAAAAACGCATACGCCCTTTTTGGCCAAGGGCATCATTGTCCACGTTTTGCCGCTTTTCATGTGCTTTAAAGGCGATTCGAATCTACCTCCTGAAACCTGTTTCCTGCAATTCTGCCTTGCTTTCAAATCCTCTTCGTTGCCTTCCCTCAATATATTTGTGGACGAGAGTTATCATTTATAACTCTGCAGGGTTGTGAATTGCAGTGCCCATGTGCTCCGTTTTTCAACTGGCTTTTTTTGGAGCTGGCCGCAGAAGCGCGGGATTGCCTCAGGCCCTATTCTGGTTCCGGGTGGCAGGCTGAGCCTGTGGTTATTTCTTCTTCCTGATGAGAAACTAGAGTGACCTGTGCCTGTCCCAACACCTAGATCTAGTCTCTCATTGGCTGCCCCTCTTCCCGTTCATCCTCAGGACAAATTGCAACCTGTACGGAACAGGAGGTTAAAGGTGCTGATTCTCCAAGTAGGGAGATTGCTAGTGAAGTAGCTGGAATGGCGAACCCGAGCACAAGGAGATGAGAAATGAGGTGCGTTTTAGAAACCTTTCAAAATCACACGGTGTACCATCTTCTGGGTTCCTCATGCAAGTTTTCGATGTAGGAAGATGCCCTTGAACCTGGAGATTTGGGACCCATGGGATGGGTACCACGCAGTATTACCTTAAAGGGTCTGTGTTGGCTCACCCAACCTCACCAAACCTCTCAGCCCCAAGAATGTCCACCCTTATGTCTCATCCAGCTGTGGGTCTAGATATGGTCAATCCAGGTTGCGTCACAGCCCCTGAATGAATTTTGTAAGAATTTCTGTCTCTTTCACTGTCTTTGTTTCATGGGTTTTTAAAACTAATTTATTTTTATAATGGGGTTTAGCTGCTTTTCACGGCTGTGTTTATGCGGCTTTACACACACTTGACACACTTCCAGAGAGATATCAATACATAGGTTTTAAGATTCTTACTAGTCACATATATTCTTGTGCGGTGCATAGGGGGTGTTGAGTCCAGTTCACTGAGCAAGGAGTAGGTCTTGTCTATTACATATTGGGTGTATGGAACGGTATCTGAGCTAATTTGAAACCCTTGTTTTATGCATCACACCACCTCACCTTTCCCGTTAAGCAGCCATAGTGTGTTTTCTAAACGTGTGACTCTTCTCTTTTGTAATTCAGTTCAAGTGTAGCAGTTTTTACATTCCCTCTATACGTGATAGCTTATGATAAGTGTCTTTTTCTGTGTGACTTATTTCACTTAGAATCGTCGTACCTAAATCCACTCATCATGCTGCTACTAGCCTTATGACATTGTTTTCATGGCTGAGTGATATTCCATTGTACATAAGGACCACAACTTCTTTATCCATTTTTCTCTTTCCTGGGATATTTAAGGTGTCATGAAGTGGAGGTTCTTGTCAACAGAGCAGCCCTAAACTTTGGGGTGCCTGTGTCTTGCTGATTTTTAGTTTTCCCAATTTATACGCCCATGAGTGGAAGTGCCCTATGCTCCCTAAGCTGTGTTTTTTCGATGTTTAAGGCCACACCGTACACTTCTCCAGAGTGGCTGCTGGCAATTTACATCCCGCCCATCAGTGTAGCAAGGCTCCCATTTCTCCATGGCCTGTCCTGCTTTTGTGGTTTTGACACTTTTTTCAGCATGGCCCTTTTGACCGATTCGAAGCGAGACTCCTTTGTAGTGCTGATTTGCCTTTCCATGTTGCTTGGTTGGCCAAAAAGGGCGTATGCGTTTTTTCCTGAATATATTCAGGAAAAAACGCATACGCCCTTTTTGGCCAAGGGCATCATTGTCCACGTTTTGCCGCTTTTCATGTGCTTTAAAGGCGATTCGAATCTATCTCCTGAAACCTGTTTCCTGCAATTCTGCCTTGCTTTCAAATCCTCTTCGTTGCCTTCCCTCAATATATTTGTGGACGAGAGTTATCATTTATAACTCTGCAGGGTTGTGAATTGCAGTGCCCATGTGCTCCGTTTTTCAACTGGCTTTTTTTGGAGCTGGCCGCAGAAGCGCGGGATTGCCTCAGGCCCTATTCTGGTTCCGGGTGGCAGGCTGAGCCTGTGGTTATTTCTTCTTCCTGATGAGAAACTAGAGTGACCTGTGCCTGTCCCAACACCTAGATCTAGTCTCTCATTGGCTGCCCCTCTTCCCGTTCATCCTCAGGACAAATTGCAACCTGTACGGAACAGGAGGTTAAAGGTGCTGATTCTCCAAGTAGGGAGATTGCTAGTGAAGTAGCTGGAATGGCGAACCCGAGCACAAGGAGATGAGAAATGAGGTGCGTTTTAGAAACCTTTCAAAATCACACGGTGTACCATCTTCTGGGTTCCTCATGCAAGTTTTCGATGTAGGAAGATGCCCTTGAACCTGGAGATTTGGGACCCATGGGATGGGTACCACGCAGTATTACCTTAAAGGGTCTGTGTTGGCTCACCCAACCTCACCAAACCTCTCAGCCCCAAGAATGTCCACCCTTATGTCTCATCCAGCTGTGGGTCTAGATATGGTCAATCCAGGTTGCGTCACAGCCCCTGAATGAATTTTGTAAGAATTTCTGTCTCTTTCACTGTCTTTGTTTCATGGTTTTTTAAAACTAATTTATTTTTATAATGGGGTTTAGCTGCTTTTCACGGCTGTGTTTATGCGGCTTTACACACACTTGACACACTTCCAGAGATATATCAATACATAGGTTTTAAGATTCTTACTAGTCACATATATTCTTGTGCGGTGCATAGGGGGTGTTGAGTCCAGTTCACTGAGCAAGGAGTAGGTCTTGTCTATTACATATTGGGTGTATGGAACGGTATCTGAGCTAATTTGAAACCCTTGTTTTATGCATCACACCACCTCACCTTTCCCGTTAAGCAGCCATAGTGTGTTTTCTAAACGTGTGACTCTGTTCTCTTTTGTAATTCAGTTCAAGTGTAGCAGTTTTTACATTCCCTCTATACGTGATAGATTATGATAAGTGTCTTTTTCTGTGTGACTTATTTCACTTAGAGTCGTCGTACCTAAATCCACTCATCATGCTGCTACTAGCCTTATGACATTGATTTCATGGCTGAGTGATATTCCATTGTACATAAGGACCACAACTTCTTTATCCATTTTTCTCTTTCCTGGGATATTTAAGGTGTCATGAAGTGGAGGTTCTTGTCAACAGAGCAGCCCTAAACTTTGGGGTGCCTGTGTCTTGCTGATTTTTAGTTTTCCCAATTTATACGCCCATGAGTGGAAGTGCCCTATGCTCCCTAAGCTGTGTTTTTTCGATGTTTCAGGACACACCGTACACTTCTCCAGAGTGGCTGCTGGCAATTTACATCCCGCCCATCAGTGTAGCAAGGCTCCCATTTCTCCATGGCCTGTCCTGCTTTTGTGGTTTTGACACTTTTTTCAGCATGGCCCTTTTGACCGATTCGAAGCGAGACTCCTTTGTAGTGCTGATTTGCCTTTCCATGTTGCTTGGTTGGCCAAAAAGGGCGTATGCGTTTTTTCCTGAATATATTCAGGAAAAAACGCATACGCCCTTTTTGGCCAAGGGCATCATTGTCCACGTTTTGCCGCTTTTCATGTGCTTTAAAGGCGATTCGAATCTACCTCCTGAAACCTGTTTCCTGCAATTCTGCCTTGCTTTCAAATCCTCTTCGTTGCCTTCCCTCAATATATTTGTGGACGAGAGTTATCATTTATAACTCTGCAGGGTTGTGAATTGCAGTGACCATGTGCTCCATTTTTCAACTGGCTTTTTTGGGAGCTGGCCGCAGAAGCGCGGGATTGCCTCAGGCCCTATTCTGGTTGTGGGTGGCAGGCTGAGCCTGTGGTTATTTCTTCTTCCTGATGAGAAAATAGAGTGACCTGTGCCTGTTCCAACACCTAGATCTAGTCTCTCATTGGCTGCCCCTCTTCCCGTTCATCCTCAGGACAAATTGCAACCTGTACGGAACAGGAGGTTAAAGGTGCTGATTCTCCAAGTAGGGAGATTGCTAGTGAAGTAGCTGGAATGGCGAACCCGAGCACAAGGAGATGAGAAATGAGGTGCGTTTTAGAAACCTTTCAAAATCACACGGTGTACCATCTTCTGGGTTCCTCATGCAAGTTTTCGATGTAGGAATATGCCCTTGAACCTGGAGATTTGGGACCCATGGGATAGGTACCACGCAGTATTACCTTAAAGGGTCTGTGTTGGCTCACCCAACCTCACCAAACCTCTCAGCCCCAAGAATGTCCACCCTTATGTCTCATCCAGCTGTGGGTCTAGATATGGTCAATCCAGGTTGTGTCACAGCCCCTGAATGAATTTTGTAAGAATTTCTGTCTCTTTCACTGTTTTTGTTTCATGGGTTTTTAAAACTAATTTATTTTTATAATGGGGTTTAGCTGCTTTTCACGGCTGTGTTTATGCGGCTTTACACACACTTGACACACTTCCAGAGAGATATCAATACATAGGTTTTAAGATTCTTACTAGTCACATATATTCTTGTGCGGTGAATAGGGGGTGTTGAGTCCAGTTCACTGAGCAAGGAGTAGGTCTTGTCTATTACATATTGGGTGTATGGAACGGTATCTGAGCTAATGTGAAACCCTTGTTTTATGCATCACACTACCTCACCTTTCCCGTTAAGCAGCCATAGTGTGTTTTCTAAACGTGTGACTCTGTTCTCTTTTGTAATTCAGTTCAAGTGTAGCAGTTTTTACATTCCCTCTATACGTGATAGATTATGATAAGTGTCTTTTTCTGTGTGACTTATTTCACTTAGAGTCGTCGTACCTAAATCCACTCATCATGCTGCTACTAGCCTTATGACATTGATTTCATGGCTGAGTGATATTCCATTGTACATAAGGACCACAACTTCTTTATCCATTTTTCTCTTTCCTGGGATATTTAAGGTGTCATGAAGTGGAGGTTCTTGTCAACAGAGCAGCCCTAAACTTTGGGGTGCCTGTGTCTTGCTGATTTTTAGTTTTCCCAATTTATACGCCCATGAGTGGAAGTGCCCTATGCTCCCTAAGCTGTGTTTTTTCGATGTTTCAGGACACACCGTACACTTCTCCAGAGTGGCTGCTGGCAATTTACATCCCGCCCATCAGTGTAGCAAGGCTCCCATTTCTCCATGGCCTGTCCTGCTTTTGTGGTTTTGACACTTTTTTCAGCATGGCCCTTTTGACCGATTCGAAGCGAGACTCCTTTGTAGTGCTGATTTGCCTTTCCATGTTGCTTGGTTGGCCAAAAAGGGCGTATGCGTTTTTTCCTGAATATATTCAGGAAAAAACGCATACGCCCTTTTTGGCCAAGGGCATCATTGTCCACGTTTTGCCGCTTTTCATGTGCTTTAAAGGCGATTCGAATCTACCTCCTGAAACCTGTTTCCTGCAATTCTGCCTTGCTTTCAAATCCTCTTCGTTGCCTTCCCTCAATATATTTGTGGACGAGAGTTATCATTTATAACTCTGCAGGGTTGTGAATTGCAGTGCCCATGTGCTCCGTTTTTCAACTGGCTTTTTTTGGAGCTGGCCGCAGAAGCGCGGGATTGCCTCAGGCCCTATTCTGGTTCCGGGTGGCAGGCTGAGCCTGTGGTTATTTCTTCTTCCTGATGAGAAACTAGAGTGACCTGTGCCTGTCCCAACACCTAGATCTAGTCTCTCATTGGCTGCCCCTCTTCCCGTTCATCCTCAGGACAAATTGCAACCTGTACGGAACAGGAGGTTAAAGGTGCTGATTCTCCAAGTAGGGAGATTGCTAGTGAAGTAGCTGGAATGGCGAACCCGAGCACAAGGAGATGAGAAATGAGGTGCGTTTTAGAAACCTTTCAAAATCACACGGTGTACCATCTTCTGGGTTCCTCATGCAAGTTTTCGATGTAGGAAGATGCCCTTGAACCTGGAGATTTGGGACCCATGGGATGGGTACCACGCAGTATTACCTTAAAGGGTCTGTGTTGGCTCACCCAACCTCACCAAACCTCTCAGCCCCAAGAATGTCCACCCTTATGTCTCATCCAGCTGTGGGTCTAGATATGGTCAATCCAGGTTGCGTCACAGCCCCTGAATGAATTTTGTAAGAATTTCTGTCTCTTTCACTGTCTTTGTTTCATGGGTTTTTAAAACTAATTTATTTTTATAATGGGGTTTAGCTGCTTTTCACGGCTGTGTTTATGCGGCTTTACACACACTTGACACACTTCCAGAGAGATATCAATACATAGGTTTTAAGATTCTTACTAGTCACATATATTCTTGTGCGGTGCATAGGGGGTGTTGAGTCCAGTTCACTGAGCAAGGAGTAGGTCTTGTCTATTACATATTGGGTGTATGGAACGGTATCTGAGCTAATTTGAAACCCTTGTTTTATGCATCACACCACCTCACCTTTCCCGTTAAGCAGCCATAGTGTGTTTTCTAAACGTGTGACTCTGTTCTCTTTTGTAATTCAGTTCAAGTGTAGCAGTTTTTACATTCCCTCTATACGTGATAGATTATGATAAGTGTCTTTTTCTGTGTGACTTATTTCACTTAGAGTCGTCGTACCTAAATCCACTCATCATGCTGCTACTAGCCTTATGACATTGATTTCATGGCTGAGTGATATTCCATTGTACATAAGGACCACAACTTCTTTATCCATTTTTCTCTTTCCTGGGATATTTAAGGTGTCATGAAGTGGAGGTTCTTGTCAACAGAGCAGCCCTAAACTTTGGGGTGCCTGTGTCTTGCTGATTTTTAGTTTTCCCAATTTATACGCCCATGAGTGGAAGTGCCCTATGCTCCCTAAGCTGTGTTTTTTCGATGTTTCAGGACACACCGTACACTTCTCCAGAGTGGCTGCTGGCAATTTACATCCCGCCCATCAGTGTAGCAAGGCTCCCATTTCTCCATGGCCTGTCCTGCTTTTGTGGTTTTGACACTTTTTTCAGCATGGCCCTTTTGACCGATTCGAAGCGAGACTCCTTTGTAGTGCTGATTTGCCTTTCCATGTTGCTTGGTTGGCCAAAAAGGGCGTATGCGTTTTTTCCTGAATATATTCAGGAAAAAACGCATACGCCCTTTTTGGCCAAGGGCATCATTGTCCACGTTTTGCCGCTTTTCATGTGCTTTAAAGGCGATTCGAATCTACCTCCTGAAACCTGTTTCCTGCAATTCTTCCTTGCTTTCAAATCCTCTTCGTTGCCTTCCCTCAATATATTTGTGGACGAGAGTTATCATTTATAACTCTGCAGGGTTGTGAATTGCAGTGCCCATGTGCTCCATTTTTCAACTGGCTTTTTTGGGAGCTGGCCGCAGAAGCGCGGGATTGCCTCAGGCCCTATTCTGGTTGTGGGTGGCAGGCTGAGCCTGTGGTTATTTCTTCTTCCTGATGAGAAAATAGAGTGACCTGTGCCTGTTCCAACACCTAGATCTAGTCTCTCATTGGCTGCCCCTCTTCCCGTTCATCCTCAGGACAAATTGCAACCTGTACGGAACAGGAGGTTAAAGGTGCTGATTCTCCAAGTAGGGAGATTGCTAGTGAAGTAGCTGGAATGGCGAACCCGAGCACAAGGAGATGAGAAATGAGGTGCGTTTTAGAAACCTTTCAAAATCACACGGTGTACCATCTTCTGGGTTCCTCATGCAAGTTTTCGATGTAGGAATATGCCCTTGAACCTGGAGATTTGGGACCCATGGGATAGGTACCACGCAGTATTACCTTAAAGGGTCTGTGTTGGCTCACCCAACCTCACCAAACCTCTCAGCCCCAAGAATGTCCACCCTTATGTCTCATCCAGCTGTGGGTCTAGATATGGTCAATCCAGGTTGTGTCACAGCCCCTGAATGAATTTTGTAAGAATTTCTGTCTCTTTCACTGTTTTTGTTTCATGGGTTTTTAAAACTAATTTATTTTTATAATGGGGTTTAGCTGCTTTTCACGGCTGTGTTTATGCGGCTTTACACACACTTGACACACTTCCAGAGAGATATCAATACATAGGTTTTAAGATTCTTACTAGTCACATATATTCTTGTGCGGTGAATAGGGGGTGTTGAGTCCAGTTCACTGAGCAAGGAGTAGGTCTTGTCTATTACATATTGGGTGTATGGAACGGTATCTGAGCTAATGTGAAACCCTTGTTTTATGCATCACACTACCTCACCTTTCCCGTTAAGCAGCCATAGTGTGTTTTCTAAACGTGTGACTCTGTTCTCTTTTGTAATTCAGTTCAAGTGTAGCAGTTTTTACATTCCCTCTATACGTGATAGATTATGATAAGTGTCTTTTTCTGTGTGACTTATTTCACTTAGAGTCGTCGTACCTAAATCCACTCATCATGCTGCTACTAGCCTTATGACATTGATTTCATGGCTGAGTGATATTCCATTGTACATAAGGACCACAACTTCTTTATCCATTTTTCTCTTTCCTGGGATATTTAAGGTGTCATGAAGTTGAGGTTCTTGTCAACAGAGCAGCCCTACACTTTGGGGTGCCTGTGTCTTGCTGATTTTTAGTTTTCCCAATTTATACGCCCATGAGTGGAAGTGCCCTATGCTCCCTAAGCTGTGTTTTTTCGATGTTTCAGGACACACCGTACACTTCTCCAGAGTGGCTGCTGGCAATTTACATCCCGCCCATCAGTGTAGCAAGGCTCCCATTTCTCCATGGCCTGTCCTGCTTTTGTGGTTTTGACACTTTTTTCAGCATGGCCCTTTTGACCGATTCGAAGCGAGACTCCTTTGTAGTGCTGATTTGCCTTTCCATGTTGCTTGGTTGGCCAAAAAGGGCGTATGCGTTTTTTCCTGAATATATTCAGGAAAAAACGCATACGCACTTTTTGGCCAAGGGCATCATTGTCCACGTTTTGCCGCTTTTCATGTGCTTTAAAGGCGATTCGAATCTACCTCCTGAAACCTGTTTCCTGCAATTCTGCCTTGCTTTCAAATCCTCTTCGTTGCCTTCCCTCAATATATTTGTGGACGAGAGTTATCATTTATAACTCTGCAGGGTTGTGAATTGCAGTGCCCATGTGCTCCATTTTTCAACTGGCTTTTTTGGGAGCTGGCCGCAGAAGCGCGGGATTGCCTCAGGCCCTATTCTGGTTGTGGGTGGCAGGCTGAGCCTGTGGTTATTTCTTCTTCCTGATGAGAAAATAGAGTGACCTGTGCCTGTTCCAACACCTAGATCTAGTCTCTCATTGGCTGCCCCTCTTCCCGTTCATCCTCAGGACAAATTGCAACCTGTACGGAACAGGAGGTTAAAGGTGCTGATTCTCCAAGTAGGGAGATTGCTAGTGAAGTAGCTGGAATGGCGAACCCGAGCACAAGGAGATGAGAAATGAGGTGCGTTTTAGAAACCTTTCAAAATCACACGGTGTACCATCTTCTGGGTTCCTCATGCAAGTTTTCGATGTAGGAAGATGCCCTTGAACCTGGAGATTTGGGACCCATGGGATGGGTACCACGCAGTATTACCTTAAAGGGTCTGTGTTGGCTCACCCAACCTCACCAAACCTCTCAGCCCCAAGAATGTCCACCCTTATGTCTCATCCAGCTGTGGGTCTAGATATGGTCAATCCAGGTTGCGTCACAGCCCCTGAATGAATTTTGTAAGAATTTCTGTCTCTTTCACTGTCTTTGTTTCATGGGTTTTTAAAACTAATTTATTTTTATAATGGGGTTTAGCTGCTTTTCACGGCTGTGTTTATGCGGCTTTACACACACTTGACACACTTCCAGAGAGATATCAATACATAGGTTTTAAGATTCTTACTAGTCACATATATTCTTGTGCGGTGCATAGGGGGTGTTGAGTCCAGTTCACTGAGCAAGGAGTAGGTCTTGTCTATTACATATTGGGTGTATGGAACGGTATCTGAGCTAATTTGAAACCCTTGTTTTATGCATCACACCACCTCAACTTTCCCGTTAAGCAGCCATAGTGTGTTTTCTAAACGTGTGACTCTGTTCTCTTTTGTAATTCAGTTCAAGTGTAGCAGTTTTTACATTCCCTCTATACGTGATAGATTATGATAAGTGTCTTTTTCTGTGTGACTTATTTCACTTAGAGTCGTCGTACCTAAATCCACTCATCATGCTGCTACTAGCCTTATGACATTGATTTCATGGCTGAGTGATATTCCATTGTACATAAGGACCACAACTTCTTTATCCATTTTTCTCTTTCCTGGGATATTTAAGGTGTCATGAAGTGGAGGTTCTTGTCAACAGAGCAGCCCTAAACTTTGGGGTGCCTGTGTCTTGCTGATTTTTAGTTTTCCCAATTTATACACCCATGAGTGGAAGTGCCCTATGCTCCCTAAGCTGTGTTTTTTCGATGTTTCAGGACACACCGTACACTTCTCCAGAGTGGCTGCTGGCAATTTACATCCCGCCCATCAGTGTAGCAAGGCTCCCATTTCTCCATGGCCTGTCCTGCTTTTGTGGTTTTGACACTTTTTTCAGCATGGCCCTTTTGACCGATTCGAAGCGAGACTCCTTTGTAGTGCTGATTTGCCTTTCCATGTTGCTTGGTTGGCCAAAAAGTGCGTATGCGTTTTTTCCTGAATATATTCAGGAAAAAACGCATACGCCCTTTTTGGCCAAGGGCATCATTGTCCACGTTTTGCCGCTTTTCATGTGCTTTAAAGGCGATTCGAATCTACCTCCTGAAACCTGTTTCCTGCAATTCTGCCTTGCTTTCAAATCCTCTTCGTTGCCTTCCCTCAATATATTTGTGGACGAGAGTTATCATTTATAACTCTGCAGGGTTGTGAATTGCAGTGCCCATGTGCTCCGTTTTTCAACTGGCTTTTTTGGGAGCTGGCCGCAGAAGCGCGGGATTGCCTCAGTCCCTATTCTGGTTGTGGGTGGCAGGCTGAGCCTGTGGTTATTTCTTCTTCCTGATGAGAAAATAGAGTGACCTGTGCCTGTTCCAACACCTAGATCTAGTCTCTCATTGGCTGCCCCTCTTCCCGTTCATCCTCAGGACAAATTGCAACCTGTACGGAACAGGAGGTTAAAGGTGCTGATTCTCCAAGTAGGGAGATTGCTAGTGAAGTAGCTGGAATGGCGAACCCGAGCACAAGGAGATGAGAAATGAGGTGCGTTTTAGAAACCTTTCAAAATCACACGGTGTACCATCTTCTGGGTTCCTCATGCAAGTTTTCGATGTAGGAATATGCCCTTGAACCTGGAGATTTGGGACCCATGGGATAGGTACCACGCAGTATTACCTTAAAGGGTCTGTGTTGGCTCACCCAACCTCACCAAACCTCTCAGCCCCAAGAATGTCCACCCTTATGTCTCATCCAGCTGTGGGTCTAGATATGGTCAATCCAGGTTGCGTCACAGCCCCTGAATGAATTTTGTAAGAATTTCTGTCTCTTTCACTGTTTTTGTTTCATGGGTTTTTAAAACTAATTTATTTTTATAATGGGGTTTAGCTGCTTTTCACGGCTGTGTTTATGCGGCTTTACACACAATTGACACACTTCCAGAGAGATATCAATACATAGGTTTTAAGATTCTTACTAGTCACATATATTCTTGTGCGGTGAATAGGGGGTGTTGAGTCCAGTTCACTGAGCAAGGAGTAGGTCTTGTCTATTACATATTGGGTGTATGGAACGGTATCTGAGCTAATGTGAAACCCTTGTTTTATGCATCACACTACCTCACCTTTCCCGTTAAGCAGCCATAGTGTGTTTTCTAAACGTGTGACTCTGTTCTCTTTTGTAATTCAGTTCAAGTGTAGCAGTTTTTACATTCCCTCTATACGTGATAGATTATGATAAGTGTCTTTTTCTGTGTGACTTATTTCACTTAGAGTCGTCGTACCTAAATCCACTCATCATGCTGCTACTAGCCTTATGACATTGATTTCATGGCTGAGTGATATTCCATTGTACATAAGGACCACAACTTCTTTATCCATTTTTCTCTTTCCTGGGATATTTAAGGTGTCATGAAGTGGAGGTTCTTGTCAACAGAGCAGCCCTAAACTTTGGGGTGCCTGTGTCTTGCTGATTTTTAGTTTTCCCAATTTATACGCCCATGAGTGGAAGTGCCCTATGCTCCCTAAGCTGTGTTTTTTCGATGTTTCAGGACACACCGTACACTTCTCCAGAGTGGCTGCTGGCAATTTACATCCCGCCCATCAGTGTAGCAAGGCTCCCATTTCTCCATGGCCTGTCCTGCTTTTGTGGTTTTGACACTTTTTTCAGCATGGCCCTTTTGACCGATTCGAAGCGAGACTCCTTTGTAGTGCTGATTTGCCTTTCCATGTTGCTTGGTTGGCCAAAAAGGGCGTATGCGTTTTTTCCTGAATATATTCAGGAAAAAACGCATACGCCCTTTTTGGCCAAGGGCATCATTGTCCACGTTTTGCCGCTTTTCATGTGCTTTAAAGGCGATTCGAATCTACCTCCTGAAAACTGTTTCCTGCAATTCTGCCTTGCTTTCAAATCCTCTTCGTTGCCTTCCCTCAATATATTTGTGGACGAGAGTTATCATTTATAACTCTGCAGGGTTGTGAATTGCAGTGCCCATGTGCTCCGTTTTTCAACTGGCTTTTTTTGGAGCTGGCCGCAGAAGCGCGGGATTGCCTCAGGCCCTATTCTGGTTCCGGGTGGCAGGCTGAGCCTGTGGTTATTTCTTCTTCCTGATGAGAAACTAGAGTGACCTGTGCCTGTCCCAACACCTAGATCTAGTCTCTCATTGGCTGCCCCTCTTCCCGTTCATCCTCAGGACAAATTGCAACCTGTACGGAACAGGAGGTTAAAGGTGCTGATTCTCCAAGTAGGGAGATTGCTAGTGAAGTAGCTGGAATGGCGAACCCGAGCACAAGGAGATGAGAAATGAGGTGCGTTTTAGAAACCTTTCAAAATCACACGGTGTACCATCTTCTGGGTTCCTCATGCAAGTTTTCGATGTAGGAAGATGCCCTTGAACCTGGAGATTTGGGACCCATGGGATGGGTACCACGCAGTATTACCTTAAAGGGTCTGTGTTGGCTCACCCAACCTCACCAAACCTCTCAGCCCCAAGAATGTCCACCCTTATGTCTCATCCAGCTGTGGGCCTAGATATGGTCAATCCAGGTTGCGTCACAGCCCCTGAATGAATTTTGTAAGAATTTCTGTCTCTTTCACTGTCTTTGTTTCATGGGTTTTTAAAACTAATTTATTTTTATAATGGGGTTTAGCTGCTTTTCACGGCTGTGTTTATGCGGCTTTACACACACTTGACACACTTCCAGAGAGATATCAATACATAGGTTTTAAGATTCTTACTAGTCACATATATTCTTGTGCGGTGCATAGGGGGTGTTGAGTCCAGTTCACTGAGCAAGGAGTAGGTCTTGTCTATTACATATTGGGTGTATGGAACGGTATCTGAGCTAATTTGAAACCCTTGTTTTATGCATCACACCACCTCACCTTTCCCGTTAAGCAGCCATAGTGTGTTTTCTAAACGTGTGACTCTTCTCTTTTGTAATTCAGTTCAAGTGTAGCAGTTTTTACATTCCCTGTATACGTGATAGCTTATGATAAGTGTCTTTTTCTGTGTGACTTATTTCACTTAGAATCGTCGTACCTAAATCCACTCATCATGCTGCTACTAGCCTTATGACATTGTTTTCATGGCTGAGTGATATTCCATTGTACATAAGGACCGCAACTTCTTTATCCATTTTTCTCTTTCCTGGGATATTTAAGGTGTCATGAAGTGGAGGTTCTTGTCAACAGAGCAGCCCTAAACTTTGGGGTGCCTGTGTCTTGCTGATTTTTAGTTTTCCCAATTTATACGCCCATGAGTGGAAGTGCCCTATGCTCCCTAAGCTGTGTTTTTTCGATGTTTAAGGCCACACCGTACACTTCTCCAGAGTGGCTGCTGGCAATTTACATCCCGCCCATCAGTGTAGCAAGGCTCCCATTTCTCCATGGCCTGTCCTGCTTTTGTGGTTTTGACACTTTTTTCAGCATGGCCCTTTTGACCGATTCGAAGCGAGACTCCTTTGTAGTGCTGATTTGCCTTTCCATGTTGCTTGGTTGGCCAAAAAGGGCGTATGCGTTTTTTCCTGAATATATTCAGGAAAAAACGCATACGCCCTTTTTGGCCAAGGGCATCATTGTCCACGTTTTGCCGCTTTTCATGTGCTTTAAAGGCGATTCGAATCTACCTCCTGAAACCTGTTTCCTGCAATTCTGCCTTGCTTTCAAATCCTCTTCGTTGCCTTCCCTCAATATATTTGTGGACGAGAGTTATCATTTATAACTCTGCAGGGTTGTGAATTGCAGTGCCCATGTGCTCCGTTTTTCAACTGGCTTTTTTTGGAGCTGGCCGCAGAAGCGCGGGATTGCCTCAGGCCCTATTCTGGTTCCGGGTGGCAGGCTGAGCCTGTGGTTATTTCTTCTTCCTGATGAGAAACTAGAGTGACCTGTGCCTGTCCCAACACCTAGATCTAGTCTCTCATTGGCTGCCCCTCTTCCCGTTCATCCTCAGGACAAATTGCAACCTGTACGGAACAGGAGGTTAAAGGTGCTGATTCTCCAAGTAGGGAGATTGCTAGTGAAGTAGCTGGAATGGCGAACCCGAGCACAAGGAGATGAGAAATGAGGTGCGTTTTAGAAACCTTTCAAAATCACACGGTGTACCATCTTCTGGGTTCCTCATGCAAGTTTTCGATGTAGGAAGATGCCCTTGAACCTGGAGATTTGGGACCCATGGGATGGGTACCACGCAGTATTACCTTAAAGGGTCTGTGTTGGCTCACCCAACCTCACCAAACCTCTCAGCCCCAAGAATGTCCACCCTTATGTCTCATCCAGCTGTGGGTCTAGATATGGTCAATCCAGGTTGCGTCACAGCCCCTGAATGAATTTTGTAAGAATTTCTGTCTCTTTCACTGTCTTTGTTTCATGGGTTTTTAAAACTAATTTATTTTTATAATGGGGTTTAGCTGCTTTTCACGGCTGTGTTTATGCGGCTTTACACACACTTGACACACTTCCAGAGAGATATCAATACATAGGTTTTAAGATTCTTACTAGTCACATATATTCTTGTGCGGTGCATAGGGGGTGTTGAGTCCAGTTCACTGAGCAAGGAGTAGGTCTTGTCTATTACATATTGGGTGTATGGAACGGTATCTGAGCTAATTTGAAACCCTTGTTTTATGCATCACACCACCTCACCTTTCCCGTTAAGCAGCCATAGTGTGTTTTCTAAACGTGTGACTCTTCTCTTTTGTAATTCAGTTCAAGTGTAGCAGTTTCTACATTCCCTCTATACGTGATAGCTTATGATAAGTGTCTTTTTCTGTGTGACTTATTTCACTTAGAATCGTCGTAACTAAATCCACTCATCATGCTGCTACTAGCCTTATGACATTGTTTTCATGGCTGAGTGATATTCCATTGTACATAAGGACCGCAACTTCTTTATCCATTTTTCTCTTTCCTGGGATATTTAAGGTGTCATGAAGTGGAGGTTCTTGTCAACAGAGCAGCCCTAAACTTTGGGGTGCCTGTGTCTTGCTGATTTTTAGTTTTCCCAATTTATACGCCCATGAGTGGAAGTGCCCTATGCTCCCTAAGCTGTGTTTTTTCGATGTTTAAGGCCACACCGTACACTTCTCCAGAGTGGCTGCTGGCAATTTACATCCCGCCCATCAGTGTAGCAAGGCTCCCATTTCTCCATGGCCTGTCCTGCTTTTGTGGTTTTGACACTTTTTTCAGCATGGCCCTTTTGACCGATTCGAAGCGAGACTCCTTTGTAGTGCTGATTTGCCTTTCCATGTTGCTTGGTTGGCCAAAAAGGGCGTATGCGTTTTTTCCTGAATATATTCAGGAAAAAACGCATACGCCCTTTTTGGCCAAGGGCATCATTGTCCACGTTTTGCCGCTTTTCATGTGCTTTAAAGGCGATTCGAATCTACCTCCTGAAACCTGTTTCCTGCAATTCTGCCTTGCTTTCAAATCCTCTTCGTTGCCTTCCCTCAATATATTTGTGGACGAGAGTTATCATTTATAACTCTGCAGGGTTGTGAATTGCAGTGCCCATGTGCTCCGTTTTTCAACTGGCTTTTTTGGGAGCTGGCCGCAGAAGCGCGGGATTGCCTCAGGCCCTATTCTGGTTCCGGGTGGCAGGCTGAGCCTGTGGTTATTTCTTCTTCCTGATGAGAAAATAGAGTGACCTGTGCCTGTTCCAACACCTAGATCTAGTCTCTCATTGGCTGCCCCTCTTCCCGTTCATCCTCAGGACAAATTGCAACCTGTACGGAACAGGAGGTTAAAGGTGCTGATTCTCCAAGTAGGGAGATTGCTAGTGAAGTAGCTGGAATGGCGAACCCGAGCACAAGGAGATGAGAAATGAGGTGCGTTTTAGAAACCTTTCAAAATCACACGGTGTACCATCTTCTGGGTTCCTCATGCAAGTTTTCGATGTAGGAAGATGCCCTTGAACCTGGAGATTTGGGACCCATGGGATGGGTACCACGCAGTATTACCTTAAAGGGTCTGTGTTGGCTCACCCAACCTCACCAAACCTCTCAGCCCCAAGAATGTCCACCCTTATGTCTCATCCAGCTGTGGGTCTAGATATGGTCAATCCAGGTTGCGTCACAGCCCCTGAATGAATTTTGTAAGAATTTCTGTCTCTTTCACTGTCTTTGTTTCATGGGTTTTTAAAACTAATTTATTTTTATAATGGGGTTTAGCTGCTTTTCACGGCTGTGTTTATGCGGCTTTACACACACTTGACACACTTCCAGAGAGATATCAATACATAGGTTTTAAGATTCTTACTAGTCACATATATTCTTGTGCGGTGAATAGGGGGTGTTGAGTCCAGTTCACTGAGCAAGGAGTAGGTCTTGTCTATTACATATTGGGTGTATGGAACGGTATCTGAGCTAATTTGAAACCCTTGTTTTATGCATCACACCACCTCACCTTTCCCGTTAAGCAGCCATAGTGTGTTTTCTAAACGTGTGACTCTGTTCTCTTTTGTAATTCAGTTCAAGTGTAGCAGTTTTTACATTCCCTCTATACGTGATAGATTATGATAAGTGTCTTTTTCTCTGTGACTTATTTCACTTAGAGTCGTCGTACCTAAATCCACTCATCATGCTGCTACTAGCCTTATGACATTGATTTCATGGCTGAGTGATATTCCATTGTACATAAGGACCACAACGTCTTTATCCATTTTTCTCTTTCCTGGGATATTTAAGGTGTCATGAAGTGGAGGTTCTTGTCAACAGAGCAGCCCTAAACTTTGGGGTGCCTGTGTCTTGCTGATTTTTAGTTTTCCCAGTTTATACGCCCATGAGTGGAAGTGCCCTATGCTCCCTAAGCTGTGTTTTTTCGATGTTTCAGGACACACCGTACACTTCTCCAGAGTGGCTGCTGGCAATTTACATCCCGCCCATCAGTGTAGCAAGGCTCCCATTTCTCCATGGCCTGTCCTGCTTTTGTGGTTTTGACACTTTTTTCAGCATGACCCTTTTGAAGGATTCCAAGCGAGACTCCTTTGTAGTGCTGATTTGCCTTTCCATGTTGCTTGGTTGGCCAAAAAGGGCGTATGCGTTTTTTCCTGAATATATTCAGGAAAAAACGCATACGCCCTTTTTGGCCAAGGGCATCATTGTCCACGTTTTGCCGCTTTTCATGTGCTTTAAAGGCGATTCGAATCTACCTCCTGAAACCTGTTTCCTGCAATTCTGCCTTGCTTTCAAATCCTCTTCGTTGCCTTCCCTCAATATATTTGTGGACGAGAGTTATCATTTATAACTCTGCAGGGTTGTGAATTGCAGTGCCCATGTGCTCCGTTTTTCAACTGGCTTTTTTGGGAGCTGGCCGCAGAAGCGCGGGATTGCCTCAGGCCCTATTCTGGTTCCGGGTGGCAGGCTGAGCCTGTGGTTATTTCTTCTTCCTGATGAGAAAATAGAGTGACCTGTGCCTGTCCCAACACCTAGATCTAGTCTCTCATTGGCTGCCCCTCTTCCCGTTCATCCTCAGGACAAATTGCAACCTGTACGGAACAGGAGGTTAAAGGTGCTGATTCTCCAAGTAGGGAGATTGCTAGTGAAGTAGCTGGAATGGCGAACCCGAGCACAAGGAGATGAGAAATGAGGTGCGTTTTAGAAACCTTTCAAAATCACACGGTGTACCATCTTCTGGGTTCCTCATGCAAGTTTTCGATGTAGGAAGATGCCCTTGAACCTGGAGATTTGGGACCCATGGGATGGGTACCACGCAGTATTACCTTAAAGGGTCTGTGTTGGCTCACCCAACCTCACCAAACCTCTCAGCCCCAAGAATGTCCACCCTTATGTCTCATCCAGCTGTGGGTCTAGATATGGTCAATCCAGGTTGCGTCACAGCCCCTGAATGAATTTTGTAAGAATTTCTGTCTCTTTCACTGTCTTTGTTTCATGGGTTTTTAAAACTAATTTATTTTTATAATGGGGTTTAGCTGCTTTTCACGGCTGTGTTTATGCGGCTTTACACACACTTGACACACTTCCAGAGAGATATCAATACATAGGTTTTAAGATTCTTACTAGTCACATATATTCTTGTGCGGTGCATAGGGGGTGTTGAGTCCAGTTCACTGAGCAAGGAGTAGGTCTTGTCTATTACATATTGGGTGTATGGAACGGTATCTGAGCTAATTTGAAACCCTTGTTTTATGCATCACACCACCTCAACTTTCCCGTTAAGCAGCCATAGTGTGTTTTCTAAACGTGTGACTCTGTTCTCTTTTGTAATTCAGTTCAAGTGTAGCAGTTTTTACATTCCCTCTATACGTGATAGATTATGATAAGTGTCTTTTTCTGTGTGACTTATTTCACTTAGAGTCGTCGTACCTAAATCCACTCATCATGCTGCTACTAGCCTTATGACATTGATTTCATGGCTGAGTGATATTCCATTGTACATAAGGACCACAACTTCTTTATCCATTTTTCTCTTTCCTGGGATATTTAAGGTGTCATGAAGTGGAGGTTCTTGTCAACAGAGCAGCCCTAAACTTTGGGGTGCCTGTGTCTTGCTGATTTTTAGTTTTCCCAATTTATACGCCCATGAGTGGAAGTGCCCTATGCTCCCTAAGCTGTGTTTTTTCGATGTTTCAGGACACACCGTACACTTCTCCAGAGTGGCTGCTGGCAATTTACATCCCGCCCATCAGTGTAGCAAGGCTCCCATTTCTCCATGGCCTGTCCTGCTTTTGTGGTTTTGACACTTTTTTCAGCATGGCCCTTTTGACCGATTCGAAGCGAGACTCCTTTGTAGTGCTGATTTGCCTTTCCATGTTGCTTGGTTGGCCAAAAAGGGCGTATGCGTTTTTTCCTGAATATATTCAGGAAAAAACGCATACGCCCTTTTTGGCCAAGGGCATCATTGTCCACGTTTTGCCGCTTTTCATGTGCTTTAAAGGCGATTCGAATCTACCTCCTGAAACCTGTTTCCTGCAATTCTGCCTTGCTTTCAAATCCTCTTCGTTGCCTTCCCTCAATATATTTGTGGACGAGAGTTATCATTTATAACTCTGCAGGGTTGTGAATTGCAGTGCCCATGTGCTCCGTTTTTCAACTGGCTTTTTTGGGAGCTGGCCGCAGAAGCGCGGGATTGCCTCAGGCCCTATTCTGGTTGTGGGTGGCAGGCTGAGCCTGTGGTTATTTCTTCTTCCTGATGAGAAAATAGAGTGACCTGTGCCTGTTCCAACACCTAGATCTAGTCTCTCATTGGCTGCCCCTCTTCCCGTTCATCCTCAGGACAAATTGCAACCTGTACGGAACAGGAGGTTAAAGGTGCTGATTCTCCAAGTAGGGAGATTGCTAGTGAAGTAGCTGGAATGGCGAACCCGAGCACAAGGAGATGAGAAATGAGGTGCGTTTTAGAAACCTTTCAAAATCACACGGTGTACCATCTTCTGGGTTCCTCATGCAAGTTTTCGATGTAGGAAGATGCCCTTGAACCTGGAGATTTGGGACCCATGGGATGGGTACCACGCAGTATTACCTTAAAGGGTCTGTGTTGGCTCACCCAACCTCACCAAACCTCTCAGCCCCAAGAATGTCCACCCTTATGTCTCATCCAGCTGTGGGTCTAGATATGGTCAATCCAGGTTGCGTCACAGCCCCTGAATGAATTTTGTAAGAATTTCTGTCTCTTTCACTGTCTTTGTTTCATGGGTTTTTAAAACTAATTTATTTTTATAATGGGGTTTAGCTGCTTTTCACGGCTGTGTTTATGCGGCTTTACACACACTTGACACACTTCCAGAGAGATATCAATACATAGGTTTTAAGATTCTTACTAGTCACATATATTCTTGTGCGGTGCATAGGGGGTGTTGAGTCCAGTTCACTGAGCAAGGAGTAGGTCTTGTCTATTACATATTGGGTGTATGGAACGGTATCTGAGCTAATTTGAAACCCTTGTTTTATGCATCACACCACCTCAACTTTCCCGTTAAGCAGCCATAGTGTGTTTTCTAAACGTGTGACTCTGTTCTCTTTTGTAATTCAGTTCAAGTGTAGCAGTTTTTACATTCCCTCTATACGTGATAGATTATGATAAGTGTCTTTTTCTGTGTGACTTATTTCACTTAGAGTCGTCGTACCTAAATCCACTCATCATGCTGCTACTAGCCTTATGACATTGATTTCATGGCTGAGTGATATTCCATTGTACATAAGGACCACAACTTCTTTATCCATTTTTCTCTTTCCTGGGATATTTAAGGTGTCATGAAGTGGAGGTTCTTGTCAACAGAGCAGCCCTAAACTTTGGGGTGCCTGTGTCTTGCTGATTTTTAGTTTTCCCAATTTATACGCCCATGAGTGGAAGTGCCCTATGCTCCCTAAGCTGTGTTTTTTCGATGTTTCAGGACACACCGTACACTTCTCCAGAGTGGCTGCTGGCAATTTACATCCCGCCCATCAGTGTAGCAAGGCTCCCATTTCTCCATGGCCTGTCCTGCTTTTGTGGTTTTGACACTTTTTTCAGCATGGCCCTTTTGACCGATTCGAAGCGAGACTCCTTTGTAGTGCTGATTTGCCTTTCCATGTTGCTTGGTTGGCCAAAAAGGGCGTATGCGTTTTTTCCTGAATATATTCAGGAAAAAACGCATACGCCCTTTTTGGCCAAGGGCATCATTGTCCACGTTTTGCCGCTTTTCATGTGCTTTAAAGGCGATTCGAATCTACCTCCTGAAACCTGTTTCCTGCAATTCTGCCTTGCTTTCAAATCCTCTTCGTTGCCTTCCCTCAATATATTTGTGGACGAGAGTTATCATTTATAACTCTGCAGGGTTGTGAATTGCAGTGCCCATGTGCTCCGTTTTTCAACTGGCTTTTTTGGGAGCTGGCCGCAGAAGCGCGGGATTGCCTCAGGCCCTATTCTGGTTGTGGGTGGCAGGCTGAGCCTGTGGTTATTTCTTCTTCCTGATGAGAAAATAGAGTGACCTGTGCCTGTTCCAACACCTAGATCTAGTCTCTCATTGGCTGCCCCTCTTCCCGTTCATCCTCAGGACAAATTGCAACCTGTACGGAACAGGAGGTTAAAGGTGCTGATTCTCCAAGTAGGGAGATTGCTAGTGAAGTAGCTGGAATGGCGAACCCGAGCACAAGGAGATGAGAAATGAGGTGCGTTTTAGAAACCTTTCAAAATCACACGGTGTACCATCTTCTGGGTTCCTCATGCAAGTTTTCGATGTAGGAAGATGCCCTTGAACCTGGAGATTTGGGACCCATGGGATGGGTACCACGCAGTATTACCTTAAAGGGTCTGTGTTGGCTCACCCAACCTCACCAAACCTCTCAGCCCCAAGAATGTCCACCCTTATGTCTCATCCAGCTGTGGGTCTAGATATGGTCAATCCAGGTTGCGTCACAGCCCCTGAATGAATTTTGTAAGAATTTCTGTCTCTTTCACTGTTTTTGTTTCATGGGTTTTTAAAACTAATTTATTTTTATAATGGGGTTTAGCTGCTTTTCACGGCTGTGTTTATGCGGCTTTACACACACTTGACAAACTTCCAGAGAGATATCAATACATAGGTTTTAAGATTCTTACTAGTCACATATATTCTTGTGCGGTGAATAGGGGGTGTTGAGTCCAGTTCACTGAGCAAGGAGTAGGTCTTGTCTATTACATATTGGGTGTATGGAACGGTATCTGAGCTAATGTGAAACCCTTGTTTTATGCATCACACTACCTCACCTTTCCCGTTAAGCAGCCATAGTGTGTTTTCTAAACGTGTGACTCTGTTCTCTTTTGTAATTCAGTTCAAGTGTAGCAGTTTTTACATTCCCTCTATACGTGATAGATTATGATAAGTGTCTTTTTCTGTGTGACTTATTTCACTTAGAGTCGTCGTACCTAAATCCACTCATCATGCTGCTACTAGCCTTATGACATTGATTTCATGGCTGAGTGATATTCCATTGTACATAAGGACCACAACTTCTTTATCCATTTTTCTCTTTCCTGGGATATTTAAGGTGTCATGAAGTGGAGGTTCTTGTCAACAGAGCAGCCCTAAACTTTGGGGTGCCTGTGTCTTGCTGATTTTTAGTTTTCCCAATTTATACGCCCATGAGTGGAAGTGCCCTATGCTCCCTAAGCTGTGTTTTTTCGATGTTTCAGGACACACCGTACACTTCTCCAGAGTGGCTGCTGGCAATTTACATCCCGCCCATCAGTGTAGCAAGGCTCCCATTTCTCCATGGCCTGTCCTGCTTTTGTGGTTTTGACACTTTTTTCAGCATGGCCCTTTTGACCGATTCGAAGCGAGACTCCTTTGTAGTGCTGATTTGCCTTTCCATGTTGCTTGGTTGGCCAAAAAGGGCGTATGCGTTTTTTCCTGAATATATTCAGGAAAAAACGCATACGCCCTTTTTGGCCAAGGGCATCATTGTCCACGTTTTGCCGCTTTTCATGTGCTTTAAAGGCGATTCGAATCTACCTCCTGAAACCTGTTTCCTGCGATTCTGCCTTGCTTTCAAATCCTCTTCGTTGCCTTCCCTCAATATATTTGTGGACGAGAGTTATCATTTATAACTCTGCAGGGTTGTGAATTGCAGTGCCCATGTGCTCCGTTTTTCAACTGGCTTTTTTTGGAGCTGGCCGCAGAAGCGCGGGATTGCCTCAGGCCCTATTCTGGTTCCGGGTGGCAGGCTGAGCCTGTGGTTATTTCTTCTTCCTGATGAGAAAATAGAGTGACCTGTGCCTGTCCCAACACCTAGATCTAGTCTCTCATTGGCTGCCCCTCTTCCCGTTCATCCTCAGGACAAATTGCAACCTGTACGGAACAGGAGGTTAAAGGTGCTGATTCTCCAAGTAGGGAGATTGCTAGTGAAGTAGCTGGAATGGCGAACCCGAGCACAAGGAGATGAGAAATGAGGTGCGTTTTAGAAACCTTTCAAAATCACACGGTGTACCATCTTCTGGGTTCCTCATGCAAGTTTTCGATGTAGGAAGATGCCCTTGAACCTGGAGATTTGGGACCCATGGGATGGGTACCACGCAGTATTACCTTAAAGGGTCTGTGTTGGCTCACCCAACCTCACCAAACCTCTCAGCCCCAAGAATGTCCACCCTTATGTCTCATCCAGCTGTGGGTCTAGATATGGTCAATCCAGGTTGCGTCACAGCCCCTGAATGAATTTTGTAAGAATTTCTGTCTCTTTCACTGTCTTTGTTTCATGGGTTTTTAAAACTAATTTATTTTTATAATGGGGTTTAGCTGCTTTTCACGGCTGTGTTTATGCGGCTTTACACACACTTGACACACTTCCAGAGAGATATCAATACATAGGTTTTAAGATTCTTACTAGTCACATATATTCTTGTGCGGTGCATAGGGGGTGTTGAGTCCAGTTCACTGAGCAAGGAGTAGGTCTTGTCTATTACATATTGGGTGTATGGAACGGTATCTGAGCTAATTTGAAACCCTTGTTTTATGCATCACACCACCTCACCTTTCCCGTTAAGCAGCCATAGTGTGTTTTCTAAACGTGTGACTCTTCTCTTTTGTAATTCAGTTCAAGTGTAGCAGTTTTTACATTCCCTCTATACGTGATAGCTTATGATAAGTGTCTTTTTCTGTGTGACTTATTTCACTTAGAATCGTCGTACCTAAATCCACTCATCATGCTGCTACTAGCCTTATGACATTGTTTTCATGGCTGAGTGATATTCCATTGTACATAAGGACTGCAACTTCTTTATCCATTTTTCTCTTTCCTGGGATATTTAAGGTGTCATGAAGTGGAGGTTCTTGTCAACAGAGCAGCCCTAAACTTTGGGGTGCCTGTGTCTTGCTGATTTTTAGTTTTCCCAATTTATACGCCCATGAGTGGAAGTGCCCTATGCTCCCTAAGCTGTGTTTTTTCGATGTTTAAGGCCACACCGTACACTTCTCCAGAGTGGCTGCTGGCAATTTACATCCCGCCCATCAGTGTAGCAAGGCTCCCATTTCTCCATGGCCTGTCCTGCTTTTGTGGTTTTGACACTTTTTTCAGCATGGCCCTTTTGACCGATTCGAAGCGAGACTCCTTTGTAGTGCTGATTTGCCTTTCCATGTTGCTTGGTTGGCCAAAAAGGGCGTATGCGTTTTTTCCTGAATATATTCAGGAAAAAACGCATACGCCCTTTTTGGCCAAGGGCATCATTGTCCACGTTTTGCCGCTTTTCATGTGCTTTAAAGGCGATTCGAATCTACCTCCTGAAACCTGTTTCCTGCAATTCTGCCTTGCTTTCAAATCCTCTTCGTTGCCTTCCCTCAATATATTTGTGGACGAGAGTTATCATTTATAACTCTGCAGGGTTGTGAATTGCAGTGCCCATGTGCTCCGTTTTTCAACTGGCTTTTTTTGGAGCTGGCCGCAGAAGCGCGGGATTGCCTCAGGCCCTATTCTGGTTCCGGGTGGCAGGCTGAGCCTGTGGTTATTTCTTCTTCCTGATGAGAAACTAGAGTGACCTGTGCCTGTCCCAACACCTAGATCTAGTCTCTCATTGGCTGCCCCTCTTCCCGTTCATCCTCAGGACAAATTGCAACCTGTACGGAACAGGAGGTTAAAGGTGCTGATTCTCCAAGTAGGGAGATTGCTAGTGAAGTAGCTGGAATGGCGAACCCGAGCACAAGGAGATGAGAAATGAGGTGCGTTTTAGAAACCTTTCAAAATCACACGGTGTACCATCTTCTGGGTTCCTCATGCAAGTTTTCGATGTAGGAAGATGCCCTTGAACCTGGAGATTTGGGACCCATGGGATGGGTACCACGCAGTATTACCTTAAAGGGTCTGTGTTGGCTCACCCAACCTCACCAAACCTCTCAGCCCCAAGAATGTCCACCCTTATGTCTCATCCAGCTGTGGGTCTAGATATGGTCAATCCAGGTTGCGTCACAGCCCCTGAATGAATTTTGTAAGAATTTCTGTCTCTTTCACTGTCTTTGTTTCATGGGATTTAAAACTAATTTATTTTTATAATGGGGTTTAGCTGCTTTTCACGGCTGTGTTTATGCGGCTTTACACACACTTGACACACTTCCAGAGAGATATCAATACATAGGTTTTAAGATTCTTACTAGTCACATATATTCTTGTGCGGTGAATAGGGGGTGTTGAGTCCAGTTCACTGAGCAAGGAGTAGGTCTTGTCTATTACATATTGGGTGTATGGAACAGTATCTGAGCTAATTTGAAACCCTTGTTTTATGCATCACACCACCTCACCTTTCCCGTTAAGCAGCCATAGTGTGTTTTCTAAACGTGTGACTCTGTTCTCTTTTGTAATTCAGTTCAAGTGTAGCAGTTTTTACATTCCCTCTATACGTGATAGATTATGATAAGTGTCTTTTTCTCTGTGACTTATTTCACTTAGAGTCGTCGTACCTAAATCCACTCATCATGCTGCTACTAGCCTTATGACATTGATTTCATGGCTGAGTGATATTCCATTGTACATAAGGACCACAACTTCTTTATCCATTTTTCTCTTTCCTGGGATATTTAAGGTGTCATGAAGTGGAGGTTCTTGTCAACAGAGCAGCCCTAAACTTTGGGGTGCCTGTGTCTTGCTGATTTTTAGTTTTCCCAGTTTATACGCCCATGAGTGGAAGTGCCCTATGCTCCCTAAGCTGTGTTTTTTCGATGTTTCAGGACACACCGTACACTTCTCCAGAGTGGCTGCTGGCAATTTACATCCCGCCCATCAGTGTAGCAAGGCTCCCATTTCTCCATGGCCTGTCCTGCTTTTGTGGTTTTGACACTTTTTTCAGCATGACCCTTTTGACGGATTCCAAGCGAGACTCCTTTGTAGTGCTGATTTGCCTTTCCATGTTGCTTGGTTGGCCAAAAAGGGCGTATGCGTTTTTTCCTGAATATATTCAGGAAAAAACGCATACGCCCTTTTTGGCCAAGGGCATCATTGTCCACGTTTTGCCGCTTTTCATGTGCTTTAAAGGCGATTCGAATCTACCTCCTGAAACCTGTTTCCTGCAATTCTGCCTTGCTTTCAAAACCTCTTCGTTGCCTTCCCTCAATATATTTGTGGACGAGAGTTATCATTTATAACTCTGCAGGGTTGTGAATTGCAGTGCCCATGTGCTCCGTTTTTCAACTGGCTTTTTTGGGAGCTGGCCGCAGAAGCGCGGGATTGCCTCAGGCCCTATTCTGGTTCCGGGTGGCAGGCTGAGCCTGTGGTTATTTCTTCTTCCTGATGAGAAAATAGAGTGACCTGTGCCTGTTCCAACACCTATATCTAGTCTCTCATTGGCTGCCCCTCTTCCCGTTCATCCTCAGGACAAATTGCAACCTGTACGGAACAGGAGGTTAAAGGTGCTGATTCTCCAAGTAGGGAGATTGCTACTGAAGTAGCTGGAATGGCGAACCCGAGCACAAGGAGATGAGAAATGAGGTGCGTTTTAGAAACCTTTCAAAATCACACGGTGTACCATCTTCTGGGTTCCTCATGCAAGTTTTCGATGTAGGAAGATGCCCTTGAACCTGGAGATTTGGGACCCATGGGATGGGTACCACGCAGTATTACCTTAAAGGGTCTGTGTTGGCTCACCCAACCTCACCAAACCTCTCAGCCCCAAGAATGTCCACCCTTATGTCTCATCCAGCTGTGGGTCTAGATATGGTCAATCCAGGTTGCGTCACAGCCCCTGAATGAATTTTGTAAGAATTTCTGTCTCTTTCACTCTCTTTGTTTCATGGGATTTAAAACTAATTTATTTTTATAATGGGGTTTAGCTGCTTTTCACGGCTGTGTTTATGCGGCTTTACACACACTTGACACACTTCCAGAGAGATATCAATACATAGGTTTTAAGATTCTTACTAGTCACATATATTCTTGTGCGGTGAATAGGGGGTGTTGAGTCCAGTTCACTGAGCAAGGAGTAGGTCTTGTCTATTACATATTGGGTGTATGGAACGGTATCTGAGCTAATTTGAAACCCTTGTTTTATGCATCACACCACCTCACCTTTCCCGTTAAGCAGCCATAGTGTGTTTTCTAAACGTGTGACTCTGTTCTCTTTTGTAATTCAGTTCAAGTGTAGCAGTTTTTACATTCCCTCTATACGTGATAGATTATGATAAGTGTCTTTTTCTCTGTGACTTATTTCACTTAGAGTCGTCGTACCTAAATCCACTCATCATGCTGCTACTAGCCTTATGACATTGATTTCATGGCTGAGTGATATTCCATTGTACATAAGGACCACAAATTCTTTATCCATTTTTCTCTTTCCTGGGATATTTAAGGTGTCATGAAGTGGAGGTTCTTGTCAACAGAGCAGCCCTAAACTTTGGGGTGCCTGTGTCTTGCTGATTTTTAGTTTTCCCAGTTTATACGCCCATGAGTGGAAGTGCCCTATGCTCCCTAAGCTGTGTTTTTTCGATGTTTCAGGACACACCGTACACTTCTCCAGAGTGGCTGCTGGCAATTTACATCCCGCCCATCAGTGTAGCAAGGCTCCCATTTCTCCATGACCTGTCCTGCTTTTGTGGTTTTGACACTTTTTTCAGCATGACCCTTTTGACGGATTCCAAGCGAGACTCCTTTGTAGTGCTGATTTGCCTTTCCATGTTGCTTGGTTGGCCAAAAAGGGCGTATGCGTTTTTTCCTGAATATATTCAGGAAAAAACGCATACGCCCTTTTTGGCCAAGGGCATCATTGTCCACGTTTTGCCGCTTTTCATGTGCTTTAAAGGCGATTCGAATCTACCTCCTGAAACCTGTTTCCTGCAATTCTGCCTTGCTTTCAAATCCTCTTCGTTGCCTTCCCTCAATATATTTGTGGACGAGAGTTATCATTTATAACTCTGCAGGGTTGTGAATTGCAGTGCCCATGTGCTCCGTTTTTCAACTGGCTTTTTTTGGAGCTGGCCGCAGAAGCGCGGGATTGCCTCAGGCCCTATTCTGGTTCCGGGTGGCAGGCTGAGCCTGTGGTTATTTCTTCTTCCTGATGAGAAAATAGAGTGACCTGTGCCTGTCCCAACACCTAGATCTAGTCTCTCATTGGCTGCCCCTCTTCCCGTTCATCCTCAGGACAAATTGCAACCTGTACGGAACAGGAGGTTAAAGGTGCTGATTCTCCAAGTAGGGAGATTGCTAGTGAAGTAGCTGGAATGGCGAACCCGAGCACAAGGAGATGAGAAATGAGGTGCGTTTTAGAAACCTTTCAAAATCACACGGTGTACCATCTTCTGGGTTCCTCATGCAAGTTTTCGATGTAGGAAGATGCCCTTGAACCTGGAGATTTGGGACCCATGGGATGGGTACCACGCAGTATTACCTTAAAGGGTCTGTGTTGGCTCACCCAACCTCACCAAACCTCTCAGCCCCAAGAATGTCCACCCTTATGTCTCATCCAGCTGTGGGTCTAGATATGGTCAATCCAGGTTGCGTCACAGCCCCTGAATGAATTTTGTAAGAATTTCTGTCTCTTTCACTGTCTTTGTTTCATGGGTTTTTAAAACTAATTTATTTTTATAATGGGGTTTAGCTGCTTTTCACGGCTGTGTTTATGTGGCTTTACACACACTTGACACACTTCCAGAGAGATATCAATACATAGGTTTTAAGATTCTTACTAGTCACATATATTCTTGTGCGGTGCATAGGGGGTGTTGAGTCCAGTTCACTGAGCAAGGAGTAGGTCTTGTCTATTACATATTGGGTGTATGGAACGGTATCTGAGCTAATTTGAAACCCTTGTTTTATGCATCACACCACCTCACCTTTCCCGTTAAGCAGCCATAGTGTGTTTTCTAAACGTGTGACTCTGTTCTCTTTTGTAATTCAGTTCAAGTGTAGCAGTTTTTACATTCCCTCTATACGTGATAGATTATGATAAGTGTCTTTTTCTCTGTGACTTATTTCACTTAGAGTCGTCGTACCTAAATCCACTCATCATGCTGCTACTAGCCTTATGACATTGATTTCATGGCTGAGTGATATTCCATTGTACATAAGGACCACAACTTCTTTATCCATTTTTCTCTTTCCTGGGATATTTAAGGTGTCATGAAGTGGAGGTTCTTGTCAACAGAGCAGCCCTAAACTTTGGGGTGCCTGTGTCTTGCTGATTTTTAGTTTTCCCAGTTTATACGCCCATGAGTGGAAGTGCCCTATGCTCCCTAAGCTGTGTTTTTTCGATGTTTCAGGACACACCGTACACTTCTCCAGAGTGGCTGCTGGCAATTTACATCCCGCCCATCAGTGTAGCAAGGCTCCCATTTCTCCATGGCCTGTCCTGCTTTTGTGGTTTTGACACTTTTTTCAGCATGACCCTTTTGACGGATTCCAAGCGAGACTCCTTTGTAGTGCTGATTTGCCTTTCCATGTTGCTTGGTTGGCCAAAAAGGGCGTATGCGTTTTTTCCTGAATATATTCAGGAAAAAACGCATACACCCTTTTTGGCCAAGGGCATCATTGTCCACGTTTTGCCGCTTTTCATGTGCTTTAAAGGCGATTCGAATCTACCTCCTGAAACCTGTTTCCTGCAATTCTGCCTTGCTTTCAAATCCTCTTCGTTGCCTTCCCTCAATATATTTGTGGACGAGAGTTATCATTTATAACTCTGCAGGGTTGTGAATTGCAGTGCCCATGTGCTCCGTTTTTCAACTGGCTTTTTTGGGAGCTGGCCGCAGAAGCGCGGGATTGCCTCAGGCCCTATTCTGGTTCCGGGTGGCAGGCTGAGCCTGTGGTTATTTCTTCTTCCTGATGAGAAAATAGAGTGACCTGTGCCTGTTCCAACACCTAGATCTAGTCTCTCATTGGCTGCCCCTCTTCCCGTTCATCCTCAGGACAAATTGCAACCTGTACGGAACAGGAGGTTAAAGGTGCTGATTCTCCAAGTAGGGAGATTGCTAGTGAAGTAGCTGGAATGGCGAACCCGAGCACAAGGAGATGAGAAATGAGGTGCGTTTTAGAAACCTTTCAAAATCACACGGTGTACCATCTTCTGGGTTCCTCATGCAAGTTTTCGATGTAGGAAGATGCCCTTGAACCTGGAGATTTGGGACCCATGGGATGGGTACCACGCAGTATTACCTTAAAGGGTCTGTGTTGGCTCACCCAACCTCACCAAACCTCTCAGCCCCAAGAATGTCCACCCTTATGTCTCATCCAGCTGTGGGTCTAGATATGGTCAATCCAGGTTGCGTCACAGCCCCTGAATGAATTTTGTAAGAATTTCTGTCTCTTTCACTGTCTTTGTTTCATGGGATTTAAAACTAATTTATTTTTATAATGGGGTTTAGCTGCTTTTCACGGCTGTGTTTATGCGGCTTTACACACACTTGACACACTTCCAGAGAGATATCAATACATAGGTTTTAAGATTCTTACTAGTCACATATATTCTTGTGCGGTGAATAGGGGGTGTTGAGTCCAGTTCACTGAGCAAGGAGTAGGTCTTGTCTATTACATATTGGGTGTATGGAACGGTATCTGAGCTAATTTGAAACCCTTGTTTTATGCATCACACCACCTCACCTTTCCCGTTAAGCAGCCATAGTGTGTTTTCTAAACGTGTGACTCTGTTCTCTTTTGTAATTCAGTTCAAGTGTAGCAGTTTTTACATTCCCTCTATACGTGATAGATTATGATAAGTGTCTTTTTCTCTGTGACTTATTTCACTTAGAGTCGTCGTACCTAAATCCACTCATCATGCTGCTACTAGCCTTATGACATTGATTTCATGGCTGAGTGATATTCCATTGTACATAAGGACCACAACTTCTTTATCCATTTTTCTCTTTCCTGGGATATTTAAGGTGTCATGAAGTGGAGGTTCTTGTCAACAGAGCAGCCCTAAACTTTGGGGTGCCTGTGTCTTGCTGATTTTTAGTTTTCCCAGTTTATACGCCCATGAGTGGAAGTGCCCTATGCTCCCTAAGCTGTGTTTTTTCGATGTTTCAGGACACACCGTACACTTCTCCAGAGTGGCTGCTGGCAATTTACATCCCGCCCATCAGTGTAGCAAGGCTCCCATTTCTCCATGGCCTGTCCTGCTTTTGTGGTTTTGACACTTTTTTCAGCATGACCCTTTTGACGGATTCCAAGCGAGACTCCTTTGTAGTGCTGATTTGCCTTTCCATGTTGCTTGGTTGGCCAAAAAGGGCGTATGCGTTTTTTCCTGAATATATTCAGGAAAAAACGCATACGCCCTTTTTGGCCAAGGGCATCATTGTCCACGTTTTGCCGCTTTTCATGTGCTTTAAAGGCGATTCGAATCTACCTCCTGAAACCTGTTTCCTGCAATTCTGCCTTGCTTTCAAATCCTCTTCGTTGCCTTCCCTCAATATATTTGTGGACGAGAGTTATCATTTATAACTCTGCAGGGTTGTGAATTGCAGTGCCCATGTGCTCCATTTTTCAACTGGCTTTTTTGGGAGCTGGCCGCAGAAGCGCGGGATTGCCTCAGGCCCTATTCTGGTTCCGGTTGGCAGGCTGAGCCTGTGGTTATTTCTTCTTCCTGATGAGAAAATAGAGTGACCTGTGCCTGTTCCAACACCTAGATCTAGTCTCTCATTGGCTGCCCCTCTTCCCGTTCATCCTCAGGACAAATTGCAACCTGTACGGAACAGGAGGTTAAAGGTGCTGATTCTCCAAGTAGGGAGATTGCTAGTGAAGTAGCTGGAATGGCGAACCCGAGCACAAGGAGATGAGAAATGAGGTGCGTTTTAGAAACCTTTCAAAATCACACGGTGTACCATCTTCTGGGTTCCTCATGCAAGTTTTCGATGTAGGAAGATGCCCTTGAACCTGGAGATTTGGGACCCATGGGATGGGTACCACGCAGTATTACCTTAAAGGGTCTGTGTTGGCTCACCCAACCTCACCAAACCTCTCAGCCCCAAGAATGTCCACCCTTATGTCTCATCCAGCTGTGGGTCTAGATATGGTCAATCCAGGTTGCGTCACAGCCCCTGAATGAATTTTGTAAGAATTTCTGTCTCTTTCACTGTCTTTGTTTCATGGGATTTAAAACTAATTTATTTTTATAATGGGGTTTAGCTGCTTTTCACGGCTGTGTTTATGCGGCTTTACACACACTTGACACACTTCCAGAGAGATATCAATACATAGGTTTTAAGATTCTTTCTAGTGACATATATTCTTGTGCGGTGAATAGGGGGTGTTGAGTCCAGTTCACTGAGCAAGGAGTAGGTCTTGTCTATTACATATTGGGTGTATGGAACGGTATCTGAGCTAATTTGAAACCCTTGTTTTATGCATCACACCACCTCACCTTTCCCGTTAAGCAGCCATAGTGTGTTTTCTAAACGTGTGACTCTGTTCTCTTTTGTAATTCAGTTCAAGTGTAGCAGTTTTTACATTCCCTCTATACGTGATAGATTATGATAAGTGTCTTTTTCTCTGTGACTTATTTCACTTAGAGTCGTCGTACCTAAATCCACTCATCATGCTGCTACTAGCCTTATGACATTGATTTCATGGCTGAGTGATATTCCATTGTACATAAGGACCACAAATTATTTATCCATTTTTCTCTTTCCTGGGATATTTAAGGTGTCATGAAGTGGAGGTTCTTGTCAACAGAGCAGCCCTAAACTTTGGGGTGCCTGTGTCTTGCTGATTTTTAGTTTTCCCAATTTATACGCCCATGAGTGGAAGTGCCCTATGCTCCCTAAGCTGTGTTTTTTCGATGTTTCAGGACACACCGTACACTTCTCCAGAGTGGCTGCTGGCAATTTACATCCCGCCCATCAGTGTAGCAAGGCTCCCATTTCTCCATGGCCTGTCCTGCTTTTGTGGTTTTGACACTTTTTTCAGCATGGCCCTTTTGACAGATTCGAAGCGAGACTCCTTTGTAGTGCTGATTTGCCTTTCCATGTTGCTTGGTTGGCCAAAAAGGGCGTATGCGTTTTTTCCTGAATATATTCAGGAAAAAACGCATACGCCCTTTTTGGCCAAGGGCATCATTGTCCACGTTTTGCCGCTTTTCATGTGCTTTAAAGGCGATTCGAATCTACCTCCTGAAACCTGTTTCCTGCAATTCTGCCTTGCTTTCAAATCCTCTTCGTTGCCTTCCCTCAATATATTTGTGGACGAGAGTTATCATTTATAACTCTGCAGGGTTGTGAATTGCAGTGCCCATGTGCTCCGTTTTTCAACTGGCTTTTTTTGGAGCTGGCCGCAGAAGCGCGGGATTGCCTCAGGCCCTATTCTGGTTCCGGGTGGCAGGCTGAGCCTGTGGTTATTTCTTCTTCCTGATGAGAAAATAGAGTGACCTGTGCCTGTCCCAACACCTAGATCTAGTCTCTCATTGGCTGCCCCTCTTCCCGTTCATCCTCAGGACAAATTGCAACCTGTACGGAACAGGAGGTTAAAGGTGCTGATTCTCCAAGTAGGGAGATTGCTAGTGAAGTAGCTGGAATGGCGAACCCGAGCACAAGGAGATGAGAAATGAGGTGCGTTTTAGAAACCTTTCAAAATCACACGGTGTACCATCTTCTGGGTTCCTCATGCAAGTTTTCGATGTAGGAAGATGCCCTTGAACCTGGAGATTTGGGACCCATGGGATGGGTACCACGCAGTATTACCTTAAAGGGTCTGTGTTGGCTCACCCAACCTCACCAAACCTCTCAGCCCCAAGAATGTCCACCCTTATGTCTCATCCAGCTGTGGGTCTAGATATGGTCAATCCAGGTTGCGTCACAGCCCCTGAATGAATTTTGTAAGAATTTCTGTCTCTTTCACTGTCTTTGTTTCATGGGTTTTTAAAACTAATTTATTTTTATAATGGGGTTTAGCTGCTTTTCACGGCTGTGTTTATGCGGCTTTACACACACTTGACACACTTCCAGAGAGATATCAATACATAGGTTTTAAGATTCTTACTAGTCACATATATTCTTGTGCGGTGAATAGGGGGTGTTGAGTCCAGTTCACTGAGCAAGGAGTAGGTCTTGTCTATTACATATTGGGTGTATGGAACGGTATCTGAGCTAATTTGAAACCCTTGTTTTATGCATCACACCACCTCACCTTTCCCGTTAAGCAGCCATAGTGTGTTTTCTAAACGTGTGACTCTGTTCTCTTTTGTAATTCAGTTCAAGTGTAGCAGTTTTTACATTCCCTCTATACGTGATAGATTATGATAAGTGTCTTTTTCTCTGTGACTTATTTCACTTAGAGTCGTCGTACCTAAATCCACTCATCATGCTGCTACTAGCCTTATGACATTGATTTCATGGCTGAGTGATATTCCATTGTACATAAGGACCACAACTTCTTTATCCATTTTTCTCTTTCCTGGGATATTTAAGGTGTCATGAAGTGGAGGTTCTTGTCAACAGAGCAGCCCTAAACTTTGGGGTGCCTGTGTCTTGCTGATTTTTAGTTTTCCCAATTTATACGCCCATGAGTGGAAGTGCCCTATGCTCCCTAAGCTGTGTTTTTTCGATGTTTAAGGCCACACCGTACACTTCTCCAGAGTGGCTGCTGGCAATTTACATCCCGCCCATCAGTGTAGCAAGGCTCCCATTTCTCCATGGCCTGTCCTGCTTTTGTGGTTTTGACACTTTTTTCAGCATGGCCCTTTTGACCGATTCGAAGCGAGACTCCTTTGTAGTGCTGATTTGCCTTTCCATGTTGCTTGGTTGGCCAAAAAGGGCGTATGCGTTTTTTCCTGAATATATTCAGGAAAAAACGCATACGCCCTTTTTGACCAAGGGCATCATTGTCCACGTTTTGCCGCTTTTCATGTGCTTTAAAGGCGATTCGAATCTACCTCCTGAAACCTGTTTCCTGCAATTCTGCCTTGCTTTCAAATCCTCTTCGTTGCCTTCCCTCAATATATTTGTGGACGAGAGTTATCATTTATAACTCTGCAGGGTTGTGAATTGCAGTGCCCATGTGCTCCGTTTTTCAACTGGCTTTTTTTGGAGCTGGCCGCAGAAGCGCGGGATTGCCTCAGGCCCTATTCTGGTTCCGGGTGGCAGGCTGAGCCTGTGGTTATTTCTTCTTCCTGATGAGAAAATAGAGTGACCTGTGCCTGTCCCAACACCTAGATCTAGTCTCTCATTGGCTGCCCCTCTTCCCGTTCATCCTCAGGACAAATTGCAACCTGTACGGAACAGGAGGTTAAAGGTGCTGATTCTCCAAGTAGGGAGATTGCTAGTGAAGTAGCTGGAATGGCGAACCCGAGCACAAGGAGATGAGAAATGAGGTGCGTTTTAGAAACCTTTCAAAATCACACGGTGTACCATCTTCTGGGTTCCTCATGCAAGTTTTCGATGTAGGAAGATGCCCTTGAACCTGGAGATTTGGGACCCATGGGATGGGTACCACGCAGTATTACCTTAAAGGGTCTGTGTTGGCTCACCCAACCTCACCAAACCTCTCAGCCCCAAGAATGTCCACCCTTATGTCTCATCCAGCTGTGGGTCTAGATATGGTCAATCCAGGTTGCGTCACAGCCCCTGAATGAATTTTGTAAGAATTTCTGTCTCTTTCACTGTCTTTGTTTCATGGGTTTTTAAAACTAATTTATTTTTATAATGGGGTTTAGCTGCTTTTCACGGCTGTGTTTATGCGGCTTTACACACACTTGACACACTTCCAGAGAGATATCAATACATAGGTTTTAAGATTCTTACTAGTCACATATATTCTTGTGCGGTGAATAGGGGGTGTTGAGTCCAGTTCACTGAGCAAGGAGTAGGTCTTGTCTATTACATATTGGGTGTATGGAACGGTATCTGAGCTAATTTGAAACCCTTGTTTTATGCATCACACCACCTCACCTTTCCCGTTAAGCAGCCATAGTGTGTTTTCTAAACGTGTGACTCTGTTCTCTTTTGTAATTCAGTTCAAGTGTAGCAGTTTTTACATTCCCTCTATACGTGATAGATTATGATAAGTGTCTTTTTCTCTGTGACTTATTTCACTTAGAGTCGTCGTACCTAAATCCACTCATCATGCTGCTACTAGCCTTATGACATTGATTTCATGGCTGAGTGATATTCCATTGTACATAAGGACCACAACTTCTTTATCCATTTTTCTCTTTCCTGGGATATTTAAGGTGTCATGAAGTGGAGGTTCTTGTCAACAGAGCAGCCCTAAACTTTGGGGTGCCTGTGTCTTGCTGATTTTTAGTTTTCCCAGTTTATACGCCCATGAGTGGAAGTGCCCTATTCTCCCTAAGCTGTGTTTTTTCGATGTTTCAGGACACACCGTACACTTCTCCAGAGTGGCTGCTGGCAATTTACATCCCGCCCATCAGTGTAGCAAGGCTCCCATTTCTCCATGGCCTGTCCTGCTTTTGTGGTTTTGACACTTTTTTCAGCATGACCCTTTTGACGGATTCCAAGCGAGACTCCTTTGTAGTGCTGATTTGCCTTTCCATGTTGCTTGGTTGGCCAAAAAGGGCGTATGCGTTTTTTCCTGAATATATTCAGGAAAAAACGCATACGCCCTTTTTGGCCAAGGGCATCATTGTCCACGTTTTGCCGCTTTTCATGTGCTTTAAAGGCGATTCGAATCTACCTCCTGAAACCTGTTTCCTGCAATTCTGCCTTGCTTTCAAATCCTCTTCGTTGCCTTCCCTCAATATATTTGTGGACGAGAGTTATCATTTATAACTCTGCAGGGTTGTGAATTGCAGTGCCCATGTGCTCCATTTTTCAACTGGCTTTTTTGGGAGCTGGCCGCAGAAGCGCGGGATTGCCTCAGGCCCTATTCTGGTTCCGGGTGGCAGGCTGAGCCTGTGGTTATTTCTTCTTCCTGATGAGAAAATAGAGTGACCTGTGCCTGTTCCAGCACCTAGATCTAGTCTCTCATTGGCTGCCCCTCTTCCCGTTCATCCTCAGGACAAATTGCAACCTGTACGGAACAGGAGGTTAAAGGTGCTGATTCTCCAAGTAGGGAGATTGCTAGTGAAGTAGCTGGAATGGCGAACCCGAGCACAAGGAGATGAGAAATGAGGTGCGTTTTAGAAACCTTTCAAAATCACACGGTGTACCATCTTCTGGGTTCCTCATGCAAGTTTTCGATGTAGGAAGATGCCCTTGAACCTGGAGATTTGGGACCCATGGGATGGGTACCACGCAGTATTACCTTAAAGGGTCTGTGTTGGCTCACCCAACCTCACCAAACCTCTCAGCCCCAAGAATGTCCACCCTTATGTCTCATCCAGCTGTGGGTCTAGATATGGTCAATCCAGGTTGCGTCACAGCCCCTGAATGAATTTTGTAAGAATTTCTGTCTCTTTCACTGTCTTTGTTTCATGGGATTTAAAACTAATTTATTTTTATAATGGGGTTTAGCTGCTTTTCACGGCTGTGTTTATGCGGCTTTACACACACTTGACACACTTCCAGAGAGATATCAATACATAGGTTTTAAGATTCTTACTAGTCACATATATTCTTGTGCGGTGAATAGGGGGTGTTGAGTCCAGTTCACTGAGCAAGGAGTAGGTCTTGTCTATTACATATTGGGTGTATGGAACGGTATCTGAGCTAATTTGAAACCCTTGTTTTATGCATCACACCACCTCACCTTTCCCGTTAAGCAGCCATAGTGTGTTTTCTAAACGTGTGACTCTGTTCTCTTTTGTAATTCAGTTCAAGTGTAGCAGTTTTTACATTCCCTCTATACGTGATAGATTATGATAAGTGTCTTTTTCTCTGTGACTTATTTCACTTAGAGTCGTCGTACCTAAATCCACTCATCATGCTGCTACTAGCCTTATGACATTGATTTCATGGCTGAGTGATATTCCATTGTACATAAGGACCACAACTTCTTTATCCATTTTTCTCTTTCCTGGGATATTTAAGGTGTCATGAAGTGGACGTTCTTGTCAACAGAGCAGCCCTAAACTTTGGGGTGCCTGTGTCTTGCTGATTTTTAGTTTTCTCAGTTTATACGCCCATGAGTGGAAGTGCCCTATGCTCCCTAAGCTGTGTTTTTTCGATGTTTCAGGACACACCGTACACTTCTCCAGAGTGGCTGCTGGCAATTTACATCCCGCCCATCAGTGTAGCAAGGCTCCCATTTCTCCATGGCCTGTCCTGCTTTTGTGGTTTTGACACTTTTTTCAGCATGACCCTTTTGACGGATTCCAAGCGAGACTCCTTTGTAGTGCTGATTTGCCTTTCCATGTTGCTTGGTTGGCCAAAAAGGGCGTATGCGTTTTTTCCTGAATATATTCAGGAAAAAACGCATACGCCCTTTTTGGCCAAGGGCATCATTGTCCACGTTTTGCCGCTTTTCATGTGCTTTAAAGGCGATTCGAATCTACCTCCTGAAACCTGTTTCCTGCAATTCTGCCTTGCTTTCAAATCCTCTTCGTTGCCTTCCCTCAATATATTTGTGGACGAGAGTTATCATTTATAACTCTGCAGGGTTGTGAATTGCAGTGCCCATGTGCTCCATTTTTCAACTGGCTTTTTTGGGAGCTGGCCGCAGAAGCGCGGGATTGCCTCAGGCCCTATTCTGGTTCCGGGTGGCAGGCTGAGCCTGTGGTTATTTCTTCTTCCTGATGAGAAAATAGAGTGACCTGTGCCTGTTCCAACACCTAGATCTAGTCTCTCATTGGCTGCCCCTCTTCCCGTTCATCCTCAGGACAAATTGCAACCTGTACGGAACAGGAGGTTAAAGGTGCTGATTCTCCAAGTAGGGAGATTGCTAGTGAAGTAGCTGGAATGGCGAACCCGAGCACAAGGAGATGAGAAATGAGGTGCGTTTTAGAAACCTTTCAAAATCACACGGTGTACCATCTTCTGGGTTCCTCATGCAAGTTTTCGATGTAGGAAGATGCCCTTGAACCTGGAGATTTGGGACCCATGGGATGGGTACCACGCAGTATTACCTTAAAGGGTCTGTGTTGGCTCACCCAACCTCACCAAACCTCTCAGCCCCAAGAATGTCCACCCTTATGTCTCATCCAGCTGTGGGTCTAGATATGGTCAATCCAGGTTGCGTCACAGCCCCTGAATGAATTTTGTAAGAATTTCTGTCTCTTTCACTGTCTTTGTTTCATGGGATTTAAAACTAATTTATTTTTATAATGGGGTTTAGCTGCTTTTCACGGCTGTGTTTATGCGGCTTTACACACACTTGACACACTTCCAGAGAGATATCAATACATAGGTTTTAAGATTCTTACTAGTCACATATATTCTTGTGCGGTGAATAGGGGGTGTTGAGTCCAGTTCACTGAGCAAGGAGTAGGTCTTGTCTATTACATATTGGGTGTATGGAACGGTATCTGAGCTAATTTGAAACCCTTGTTTTATGCATCACACCACCTCACCTTTCCCGTTAAGCAGCCATAGTGTGTTTTCTAAACGTGTGACTCTGTTCTCTTTTGTAATTCAGTTCAAGTGTAGCAGTTTTTACATTCCCTCTATAAGTGATAGATTATGATAAGTGTCTTTTTCTCTGTGACTTATTTCACTTAGAGTCGTCGTACCTAAATCCACTCATCATGCTGCTACTAGCCTTATGACATTGATTTCATGGCTGAGTGATATTCCATTGTACATAAGGACCACAACTTCTTTATCCATTTTTCTCTTTCCTGGGATATTTAAGGTGTCATGAAGTGGAGGTTCTTGTCAACAGAGCAGCCCTAAACTTTGGGGTGCCTGTGTCTTGCTGATTTTTAGTTTTCCCAGTTTATACGCCCATGAGTGGAAGTGCCCTATGCTCCCTAAGCTGTGTTTTTTCGATGTTTCAGGACACACCGTACACTTCTCCAGAGTGGCTGCTGGCAATTTACATCCCGCCCATCAGTGTAGCAAGGCTCCCATTTCTCCATGGCCTGTCCTGCTTTTGTGGTTTTGACACTTTTTTCAGCATGACCCTTTTGACGGATTCCAAGCGAGACTCCTTTGTAGTGCTGATTTGCCTTTCCATGTTGCTTGGTTGGCCAAAAAGGGCGTATGCGTTTTTTCCTGAATATATTCAGGAAAAAACGCATACACCCTTTTTGGCCAAGGGCATCATTGTCCACGTTTTGCCGCTTTTCATGTGCTTTAAAGGCGATTCGAATCTACCTCCTGAAACCTGTTTCCTGCAATTCTGCCTTGCTTTCAAATCCTCTTCGTTGCCTTCCCTCAATATATTTGTGGACGAGAGTTATCATTTATAACTCTGCAGGGTTGTGAATTGCAGTGCCCATGTGCTCCGTTTTTCAACTGGCTTTTTTGGGAGCTGGCCGCAGAAGCGCGGGATTGCCTCAGGCCCTATTCTGGTTCCGGGTGGCAGGCTGAGCCTGTGGTTATTTCTTCTTCCTGATGAGAAAATAGAGTGACCTGTGCCTGTTCCAACACCTAGATCTAGTCTCTCATTGGCTGCCCCTCTTCCCGTTCATCCTCAGGACAAATTGCAACCTGTACGGAACAGGAGGTTAAAGGTGCTGATTCTCCAAGTAGGGAGATTGCTAGTGAAGTAGCTGGAATGGCGAACCCGAGCACAAGGAGATGAGAAATGAGGTGCGTTTTAGAAACCTTTCAAAATCACACGGTGTACCATCTTCTGGGTTCCTCATGCAAGTTTTCGATGTAGGAAGATGCCCTTGAACCTGGAGATTTGGGACCCATGGGATGGGTACCACGCAGTATTACCTTAAAGGGTCTGTGTTGGCTCACCCAACCTCACCAAACCTCTCAGCCCCAAGAATGTCCACCCTTATGTCTCATCCAGCTGTGGGTCTAGATATGGTCAATCCAGGTTGCGTCACAGCCCCTGAATGAATTTTGTAAGAATTTCTGTCTCTTTCACTGTCTTTGTTTCATGGGATTTAAAACTAATTTATTTTTATAATGGGGTTTAGCTGCTTTTCACGGCTGTGTTTATGCGGCTTTACACACACTTGACACACTTCCAGAGAGATATCAATACATAGGTTTTAAGATTCTTACTAGTCACATATATTCTTGTGCGGTGAATAGGGGGTGTTGAGTCCAGTTCACTGAGCAAGGAGTAGGTCTTGTCTATTACATATTGGGTGTATGGAACGGTATCTGAGCTAATTTGAAACCCTTGTTTTATGCATCACACCACCTCACCTTTCCCGTTAAGCAGCCATAGTGTGTTTTCTAAACGTGTGACTCTGTTCTCTTTTGTAATTCAGTTCAAGTGTAGCAGTTTTTACATTCCCTCTATACGTGATAGATTATGATAAGTGTCTTTTTCTCTGTGACTTATTTCACTTAGAGTCGTCGTACCTAAATCCACTCATCATGCTGCTACTAGCCTTATGACATTGATTTCATGGCTGAGTGATATTCCATTGTACATAAGGACCACAACTTCTTTATCCATTTTTCTCTTTCCTGGGATATTTAAGGTGTCATGAAGTGGAGGTTCTTGTCAACAGAGCAGCCCTAAACTTTGGGGTGCCTGTGTCTTGCTGATTTTTAGTTTTCCCAGTTTATACGCCCATGAGTGGAAGTGCCCTATGCTCCCTAAGCTGTGTTTTTTCGATGTTTCAGGACACACCGTACACTTCTCCAGAGTGGCTGCTGGCAATTTACATCCCGCCCATCAGTGTAGCAAGGCTCCCATTTCTCCATGGCCTGTCCTGCTTTTGTGGTTTTGACACTTTTTTCAGCATGACCCTTTTGACGGATTCCAAGCGAGACTCCTTTGTAGTGCTGATTTGCCTTTCCATGTTGCTTGGTTGGCCAAAAAGGGCGTATGCGTTTTTTCCTGAATATATTCAGGAAAAAACGCATACGCCCTTTTTGGCCAAGGGCATCATTGTCCACGTTTTGCCGCTTTTCATGTGCTTTAAAGGCGATTCGAATCTACCTCCTGAAACCTGTTTCCTGCAATTCTGCCTTGCTTTCAAATCCTCTTCGTTGCCTTCCCTCAATATATTTGTGGACGAGAGTTATCATTTATAACTCTGCAGGGTTGTGAATTGCAGTGCCCATGTGCTCCATTTTTCAACTGGCTTTTTTGGGAGCTGGCCGCAGAAGCGCGGGATTGCCTCAGGCCCTATTCTGGTTCCGGTTGGCAGGCTGAGCCTGTGGTTATTTCTTCTTCCTGATGAGAAAATAGAGTGACCTGTGCCTGTTCCAACACCTAGATCTAGTCTCTCATTGGCTGCCCCTCTTCCCGTTCATCCTCAGGACAAATTGCAACCTGTACGGAACAGGAGGTTAAAGGTGCTGATTCTCCAAGTAGGGAGATTGCTAGTGAAGTAGCTGGAATGGCGAACCCGAGCACAAGGAGATGAGAAATGAGGTGCGTTTTAGAAACCTTTCAAAATCACACGGTGTACCATCTTCTGGGTTCCTCATGCAAGTTTTCGATGTAGGAAGATGCCCTTGAACCTGGAGATTTGGGACCCATGGGATGGGTACCACGCAGTATTACCTTAAAGGGTCTGTGTTGGCTCACCCAACCTCACCAAACCTCTCAGCCCCAAGAATGTCCACCCTTATGTCTCATCCAGCTGTGGGTCTAGATATGGTCAATCCAGGTTGCGTCACAGCCCCTGAATGAATTTTGTAAGAATTTCTGTCTCTTTCACTGTCTTTGTTTCATGGGATTTAAAACTAATTTATTTTTATAATGGGGTTTAGCTGCTTTTCACGGCTGTGTTTATGCGGCTTTACACACACTTGACACACTTCCAGAGAGATATCAATACATAGGTTTTAAGATTCTTTCTAGTGACATATATTCTTGTGCGGTGAATAGGGGGTGTTGAGTCCAGTTCACTGAGCAAGGAGTAGGTCTTGTCTATTACATATTGGGTGTATGGAACGGTATCTGAGCTAATTTGAAACCCTTGTTTTATGCATCACACCACCTCACCTTTCCCGTTAAGCAGCCATAGTGTGTTTTCTAAACGTGTGACTCTGTTCTCTTTTGTAATTCAGTTCAAGTGTAGCAGTTTTTACATTCCCTCTATACGTGATAGATTATGATAAGTGTCTTTTTCTCTGTGACTTATTTCACTTAGAGTCGTCGTACCTAAATCCACTCATCATGCTGCTACTAGCCTTATGACATTGATTTCATGGCTGAGTGATATTCCATTGTACATAAGGACCACAAATTATTTATCCATTTTTCTCTTTCCTGGGATATTTAAGGTGTCATGAAGTGGAGGTTCTTGTCAACAGAGCAGCCCTAAACTTTGGGGTGCCTGTGTCTTGCTGATTTTTAGTTTTCCCAATTTATACGCCCATGAGTGGAAGTGCCCTATGCTCCCTAAGCTGTGTTTTTTCGATGTTTCAGGACACACCGTACACTTCTCCAGAGTGGCTGCTGGCAATTTACATCCCGCCCATCAGTGTAGCAAGGCTCCCATTTCTCCATGGCCTGTCCTGCTTTTGTGGTTTTGACACTTTTTTCAGCATGGCCCTTTTGACCGATTCGAAGCGAGACTCCTTTGTAGTGCTGATTTGCCTTTCCATGTTGCTTGGTTGGCCAAAAAGGGCGTATGCGTTTTTTCCTGAATATATTCAGGAAAAAACGCATACGCCCTTTTTGGCCAAGGGCATCATTGTCCACGTTTTGCCGCTTTTCATGTGCTTTAAAGGCGATTCGAATCTACCTCCTGAAACCTGTTTCCTGCAATTCTGCCTTGCTTTCAAATCCTCTTCGTTGCCTTCCCTCAATATATTTGTGGACGAGAGTTATCATTTATAACTCTGCAGGGTTGTGAATTGCAGTGCCCATGTGCTCCGTTTTTCAACTGGCTTTTTTTGGAGCTGGCCGCAGAAGCGCGGGATTGCCTCAGGCCCTATTCTGGTTCCGGGTGGCAGGCTGAGCCTGTGGTTATTTCTTCTTCCTGATGAGAAAATAGAGTGACCTGTGCCTGTCCCAACACCTAGATCTAGTCTCTCATTGGCTGCCCCTCTTCCCGTTCATCCTCAGGACAAATTGCAACCTGTACGGAACAGGAGGTTAAAGGTGCTGATTCTCCAAGTAGGGAGATTGCTAGTGAAGTAGCTGGAATGGCGAACCCGAGCACAAGGAGATGAGAAATGAGGTGCGTTTTAGAAACCTTTCAAAATCACACGGTGTACCATCTTCTGGGTTCCTCATGCAAGTTTTCGATGTAGGAAGATGCCCTTGAACCTGGAGATTTGGGACCCATGGGATGGGTACCACGCAGTATTACCTTAAAGGGTCTGTGTTGGCTCACCCAACCTCACCAAACCTCTCAGCCCCAAGAATGTCCACCCTTATGTCTCATCCAGCTGTGGGTCTAGATATGGTCAATCCAGGTTGCGTCACAGCCCCTGAATGAATTTTGTAAGAATTTCTGTCTCTTTCACTGTCTTTGTTTCATGGGTTTTTAAAACTAATTTATTTTTATAATGGGGTTTAGCTGCTTTTCACGGCTGTGTTTATGCGGCTTTACACACACTTGACACACTTCCAGAGAGATATCAATACATAGGTTTTAAGATTCTTACTAGTCACATATATTCTTGTGCGGTGAATAGGGGGTGTTGAGTCCAGTTCACTGAGCAAGGAGTAGGTCTTGTCTATTACATATTGGGTGTATGGAACGGTATCTGAGCTAATTTGAAACCCTTGTTTTATGCATCACACCACCTCACCTTTCCCGTTAAGCAGCCATAGTGTGTTTTCTAAACGTGTGACTCTGTTCTCTTTTGTAATTCAGTTCAAGTGTAGCAGTTTTTACATTCCCTCTATACGTGATAGATTATGATAAGTGTCTTTTTCTCTGTGACTTATTTCACTTAGAGTCGTCGTACCTAAATCCACTCATCATGCTGCTACTAGCCTTATGACATTGATTTCATGGCTGAGTGATATTCCATTGTACATAAGGACCACAACTTCTTTATCCATTTTTCTCTTTCCTGGGATATTTAAGGTGTCATGAAGTGGAGGTTCTTGTCAACAGAGCAGCCCTAAACTTTGGGGTGCCTGTGTCTTGCTGATTTTTAGTTTTCCCAATTTATACGCCCATGAGTGGAAGTGCCCTATGCTCCCTAAGCTGTGTTTTTTCGATGTTTCAGGACACACCGTACACTTCTCCAGAGTGGCTGCTGGCAATTTACATCCCGCCCATCAGTGTAGCAAGGCTCCCATTTCTCCATGGCCTGTCCTGCTTTTGTGGTTTTGACACTTTTTTCAGCATGGCCCTTTTGACCGATTCGAAGCGAGACTCCTTTGTAGTGCTGATTTGCCTTTCCATGTTGCTTGGTTGGCCAAAAAGGGCGTATGCGTTTTTTCCTGAATATATTCAGGAAAAAACGCATACGCCCTTTTTGGCCAAGGGCATCATTGTCCACGTTTTGCCGCTTTTCATGTGCTTTAAAGGCGATTCGAATCTACCTCCTGAAACCTGTTTCCTGCAATTCTGCCTTGCTTTCAAATCCTCTTCGTTGCCTTCCCTCAATATATTTGTGGACGAGAGTTATCATTTATAACTCTGCAGGGTTGTGAATTGCAGTGCCCATGTGCTCCGTTTTTCAACTGGCTTTTTTTGGAGCTGGCCGCAGAAGCGCGGGATTGCCTCAGGCCCTATTCTGGTTCCGGGTGGCAGGCTGAGCCTGTGGTTATTTCTTCTTCCTGATGAGAAAATAGAGTGACCTGTGCCTGTCCCAACACCTAGATCTAGTCTCTCATTGGCTGCCCCTCTTCCCGTTCATCCTCAGGACAAATTGCAACCTGTACGGAACAGGAGGTTAAAGGTGCTGATTCTCCAAGTAGGGAGATTGCTAGTGAAGTAGCTGGAATGGCGAACCCGAGCACAAGGAGATGAGAAATGAGGTGCGTTTTAGAAACCTTTCAAAATCACACGGTGTACCATCTTCTGGGTTCCTCATGCAAGTTTTCGATGTAGGAAGATGCCCTTGAACCTGGAGATTTGGGACCCATGGGATGGGTACCACGCAGTATTACCTTAAAGGGTCTGTGTTGGCTCACCCAACCTCACCAAACCTCTCAGCCCCAAGAATGTCCACCCTTATGTCTCATCCAGCTGTGGGTCTAGATATGGTCAATCCAGGTTGCGTCACAGCCCCTGAATGAATTTTGTAAGAATTTCTGTCTCTTTCACTGTCTTTGTTTCATGGGTTTTTAAAACTAATTTATTTTTATAATGGGGTTTAGCTGCTTTTCACGGCTGTGTTTATGCGGCTTTACACACACTTGACACACTTCCAGAGAGATATCAATACATAGGTTTTAAGATTCTTACTAGTCACATATATTCTTGTGCGGTGAATAGGGGGTGTTGAGTCCAGTTCACTGAGCAAGGAGTAGGTCTTGTCTATTACATATTGGGTGTATGGAACGGTATCTGAGCTAATTTGAAACCCTTGTTTTATGCATCACACCACCTCACCTTTCCCGTTAAGCAGCCATAGTGTGTTTTCTAAACGTGTGACTCTGTTCTCTTTTGTAATTCAGTTCAAGTGTAGCAGTTTTTACATTCCCTCTATACGTGATAGATTATGATAAGTGTCTTTTTCTCTGTGACTTATTTCACTTAGAGTCGTCGTACCTAAATCCACTCATCATGCTGCTACTAGCCTTATGACATTGATTTCATGGCTGAGTGATATTCCATTGTACATAAGGACCACAACTTCTTTATCCATTTTTCTCTTTCCTGGGATATTTAAGGTGTCATGAAGTGGAGGTTCTTGTCAACAGAGCAGCCCTAAACTTTGGGGTGCCTGTGTCTTGCTGATTTTTAGTTTTCCCAGTTTATACGCCCATGAGTGGAAGTGCCCTATTCTCCCTAAGCTGTGTTTTTTCGATGTTTCAGGACACACCGTACACTTCTCCAGAGTGGCTGCTGGCAATTTACATCCCGCCCATCAGTGTAGCAAGGCTCCCATTTCTCCATGGCCTGTCCTGCTTTTGTGGTTTTGACACTTTTTTCAGCATGACCCTTTTGACGGATTCCAAGCGAGACTCCTTTGTAGTGCTGATTTGCCTTTCCATGTTGCTTGGTTGGCCAAAAAGGGCGTATGCGTTTTTTCCTGAATATATTCAGGAAAAAACGCATACGCCCTTTTTGGCCAAGGGCATCATTGTCCACGTTTTGCCGCTTTTCATGTGCTTTAAAGGCGATTCGAATCTACCTCCTGAAACCTGTTTCCTGCAATTCTGCCTTGCTTTCAAATCCTCTTCGTTGCCTTCCCTCAATATATTTGTGGACGAGAGTTATCATTTATAACTCTGCAGGGTTGTGAATTGCAGTGCCCATGTGCTCCATTTTTCAACTGGCTTTTTTGGGAGCTGGCCGCAGAAGCGCGGGATTGCCTCAGGCCCTATTCTGGTTCCGGGTGGCAGGCTGAGCCTGTGGTTATTTCTTCTTCCTGATGAGAAAATAGAGTGACCTGTGCCTGTTCCAGCACCTAGATCTAGTCTCTCATTGGCTGCCCCTCTTCCCGTTCATCCTCAGGACAAATTGCAACCTGTACGGAACAGGAGGTTAAAGGTGCTGATTCTCCAAGTAGGGAGATTGCTAGTGAAGTAGCTGGAATGGCGAACCCGAGCACAAGGAGATGAGAAATGAGGTGCGTTTTAGAAACCTTTCAAAATCACACGGTGTACCATCTTCTGGGTTCCTCATGCAAGTTTTCGATGTAGGAAGATGCCCTTGAACCTGGAGATTTGGGACCCATGGGATGGGTACCACGCAGTATTACCTTAAAGGGTCTGTGTTGGCTCACCCAACCTCACCAAACCTCTCAGCCCCAAGAATGTCCACCCTTATGTCTCATCCAGCTGTGGGTCTAGATATGGTCAATCCAGGTTGCGTCACAGCCCCTGAATGAATTTTGTAAGAATTTCTGTCTCTTTCACTGTCTTTGTTTCATGGGATTTAAAACTAATTTATTTTTATAATGGGGTTTAGCTGCTTTTCACGGCTGTGTTTATGCGGCTTTACACACACTTGACACACTTCCAGAGAGATATCAATACATAGGTTTTAAGATTCTTACTAGTCACATATATTCTTGTGCGGTGAATAGGGGGTGTTGAGTCCAGTTCACTGAGCAAGGAGTAGGTCTTGTCTATTACATATTGGGTGTATGGAACGGTATCTGAGCTAATTTGAAACCCTTGTTTTATGCATCACACCACCTCACCTTTCCCGTTAAGCAGCCATAGTGTGTTTTCTAAACGTGTGACTCTGTTCTCTTTTGTAATTCAGTTCAAGTGTAGCAGTTTTTACATTCCCTCTATACGTGATAGATTATGATAAGTGTCTTTTTCTCTGTGACTTATTTCACTTAGAGTCGTCGTACCTAAATCCACTCATCATGCTGCTACTAGCCTTATGACATTGATTTCATGGCTGAGTGATATTCCATTGTACATAAGGACCACAACTTCTTTATCCATTTTTCTCTTTCCTGGGATATTTAAGGTGTCATGAAGTGGAGGTTCTTGTCAACAGAGCAGCCCTAAACTTTGGGGTGCCTGTGTCTTGCTGATTTTTAGTTTTCCCAATTTATACGCCCATGAGTGGAAGTGCCCTATGCTCCCTAAGCTGTGTTTTTTCGATGTTTCAGGACACACCGTACACTTCTCCAGAGTGGCTGCTGGCAATTTACATCCCGCCCATCAGTGTAGCAAGGCTCCCATTTCTCCATGGCCTGTCCTGCTTTTGTGGTTTTGACACTTTTTTCAGCATGACCCTTTTGACGGATTCCAAGCGAGACTCCTTTGTAGTGCTGATTTGCCTTTCCATGTTGCTTGGTTGGCCAAAAAGGGCGTATGCGTTTTTTCCTGAATATATTCAGGAAAAAACGCATACGCCCTTTTTGGCCAAGGGCATCATTGTCCACGTTTTGCCGCTTTTCATGTGCTTTAAAGGCGATTCGAATCTACCTCCTGAAACCTGTTTCCTGCAATTCTGCCTTGCTTTCAAATCCTCTTCGTTGCCTTCCCTCAATATATTTGTGGACGAGAGTTATCATTTATAACTCTGCAGGGTTGTGAATTGCAGTGCCCATGTGCTCCATTTTTCAACTGGCTTTTTTGGGAGCTGGCCGCAGAAGCGCGGGATTGCCTCAGGCCCTATTCTGGTTCCGGGTGGCAGGCTGAGCCTGTGGTTATTTCTTCTTCCTGATGAGAAAATAGAGTGACCTGTGCCTGTTCCAACACCTAGATCTAGTCTCTCATTGGCTGCCCCTCTTCCCGTTCATCCTCAGGACAAATTGCAACCTGTACGGAACAGGAGGTTAAAGGTGCTGATTCTCCAAGTAGGGAGATTGCTAGTGAAGTAGCTGGAATGGCGAACCCGAGCACAAGGAGATGAGAAATGAGGTGCGTTTTAGAAACCTTTCAAAATCACACGGTGTACCATCTTCTGGGTTCCTCATGCAAGTTTTCGATGTAGGAAGATGCCCTTGAACCTGGAGATTTGGGACCCATGGGATGGGTACCACGCAGTATTACCTTAAAGGGTCTGTGTTGGCTCACCCAACCTCACCAAACCTCTCAGCCCCAAGAATGTCCACCCTTATGTCTCATCCAGCTGTGGGTCTAGATATGGTCAATCCAGGTTGCGTCACAGCCCCTGAATGAATTTTGTAAGAATTTCTGTCTCTTTCACTGTCTTTGTTTCATGGGATTTAAAACTAATTTATTTTTATAATGGGGTTTAGCTGCTTTTCACGGCTGTGTTTATGCGGCTTTACACACACTTGACACACTTCCAGAGAGATATCAATACATAGGTTTTAAGATTCTTTCTAGTGACATATATTCTTGTGCGGTGAATAGGGGGTGTTGAGTCCAGTTCACTGAGCAAGGAGTAGGTCTTGTCTATTACATATTGGGTGTATGGAACGGTATCTGAGCTAATTTGAAACCCTTGTTTTATGCATCACACCACCTCACCTTTCCCGTTAAGCAGCCATAGTGTGTTTTCTAAACGTGTGACTCTGTTCTCTTTTGTAATTCAGTTCAAGTGTAGCAGTTTTTACATTCCCTCTATACGTGATAGATTATGATAAGTGTCTTTTTCTCTGTGACTTATTTCACTTAGAGTCGTCGTACCTAAATCCACTCATCATGCTGCTACTAGCCTTATGACATTGATTTCATGGCTGAGTGATATTCCATTGTACATAAGGACCACAACTTCTTTATCCATTTTTCTCTTTCCTGGGATATTTAAGGTGTCATGAAGTGGAGGTTCTTGTCAACAGAGCAGCCCTAAACTTTGGGGTGCCTGTGTCTTGCTGATTTTTAGTTTTCCCAATTTATACGCCCATGAGTGGAAGTGCCCTATGCTCCCTAAGCTGTGTTTTTTCGATGTTTCAGGACACACCGTACACTTCTCCAGAGTGGCTGCTGGCAATTTACATCCCGCCCATCAGTGTAGCAAGGCTCCCATTTCTCCATGGCCTGTCCTGCTTTTGTGGTTTTGACACTTTTTTCAGCATGACCCTTTTGACGGATTCCAAGCGAGACTCCTTTGTAGTGCTGATTTGCCTTTCCATGTTGCTTGGTTGGCCAAAAAGGGCGTATGCGTTTTTTCCTGAATATATTCAGGAAAAAACGCATACGCCCTTTTTGGCCAAGGGCATCATTGTCCACGTTTTGCCGCTTTTCATGTGCTTTAAAGGCGATTCGAATCTACCTCCTGAAACCTGTTTCCTGCAATTCTGCCTTGCTTTCAAATCCTCTTCGTTGCCTTCCCTCAATATATTTGTGGACGAGAGTTATCATTTATAACTCTGCAGGGTTGTGAATTGCAGTGCCCATGTGCTCCATTTTTCAACTGGCTTTTTTGGGAGCTGGCCGCAGAAGCGCGGGATTGCCTCAGGCCCTATTCTGGTTCCGGGTGGCAGGCTGAGCCTGTGGTTATTTCTTCTTCCTGATGAGAAACTAGAGTGACCTGTGCCTGTCCCAACACCTAGATCTAGTCTCTCATTGGCTGCCCCTCTTCCCGTTCATCCTCAGGACAAATTGCAACCTGTACGGAACAGGAGGTTAAAGGTGCTGATTCTCCAAGTAGGGAGATTGCTAGTGAAGTAGCTGGAATGGCGAACCCGAGCACAAGGAGATGAGAAATGAGGTGCGTTTTAGAAACCTTTCAAAATCACACGGTGTACCATCTTCTGGGTTCCTCATGCAAGTTTTCGATGTAGGAAGATGCCCTTGAACCTGGAGATTTGGGACCCATGGGATGGGTACCACGCAGTATTACCTTAAAGGGTCTGTGTTGGCTCACCCAACCTCACCAAACCTCTCAGCCCCAAGAATGTCCACCCTTATGTCTCATCCAGCTGTGGGTCTAGATATGGTCAATCCAGGTTGCGTCACAGCCCCTGAATGAATTTTGTAAGAATTTCTGTCTCTTTCACTGTCTTTGTTTCATGGGATTTAAAACTAATTTATTTTTATAATGGGGTTTAGCTGCTTTTCACGGCTGTGTTTATGCGGCTTTACACACACTTGACACACTTCCAGAGAGATATCAATACATAGGTTTTAAGATTCTTTCTAGTGACATATATTCTTGTGCGGTGAATAGGGGGTGTTGAGTCCAGTTCACTGAGCAAGGAGTAGGTCTTGTCTATTACATATTGGGTGTATGGAACGGTATCTGAGCTAATTTGAAACCCTTGTTTTATGCATCACACCACCTCACCTTTCCCGTTAAGCAGCCATAGTGTGTTTTCTAAACGTGTGACTCTGTTCTCTTTTGTAATTCAGTTCAAGTGTAGCAGTTTTTACATTCCCTCTATACGTGATAGATTATGATAAGTGTCTTTTTCTCTGTGACTTATTTCACTTAGAGTCGTCGTACCTAAATCCACTCATCATGCTGCTACTAGCCTTATGACATTGATTTCATGGCTGAGTGATATTCCATTGTACATAAGGACCACAACTTCTTTATCCATTTTTCTCTTTCCTGGGATATTTAAGGTGTCATGAAGTGGAGGTTCTTGTCAACAGAGCAGCCCTAAACTTTGGGGTGCCTGTGTCTTGCTGATTTTTAGTTTTCCCAATTTATACGCCCATGAGTGGAAGTGCCCTATGCTCCCTAAGCTGTGTTTTTTCGATGTTTCAGGACACACCGTACACTTCTCCAGAGTGGCTGCTGGCAATTTACATCCCGCCCATCAGTGTAGCAAGGCTCCCATTTCTCCATGGCCTGTCCTGCTTTTGTGGTTTTGACACTTTTTTCAGCATGACCCTTTTGACGGATTCCAAGCGAGACTCCTTTGTAGTGCTGATTTGCCTTTCCATGTTGCTTGGTTGGCCAAAAAGGGCGTATGCGTTTTTTCCTGAATATATTCAGGAAAAAACGCATACGCCCTTTTTGGCCAAGGGCATCATTGTCCACGTTTTGCCGCTTTTCATGTGCTTTAAAGGCGATTCGAATCTACCTCCTGAAACCTGTTTCCTGCAATTCTGCCTTGCTTTCAAATCCTCTTCGTTGCCTTCCCTCAATATATTTGTGGACGAGAGTTATCATTTATAACTCTGCAGGGTTGTGAATTGCAGTGCCCATGTGCTCCATTTTTCAACTGGCTTTTTTGGGAGCTGGCCGCAGAAGCGCGGGATTGCCTCAGGCCCTATTCTGGTTCCGGGTGGCAGGCTGAGCCTGTGGTTATTTCTTCTTCCTGATGAGAAAATAGAGTGACCTGTGCCTGTTCCAACACCTAGATCTAGTCTCTCATTGGCTGCCCCTCTTCCCGTTCATCCTCAGGACAAATTGCAACCTGTACGGAACAGGAGGTTAAAGGTGCTGATTCTCCAAGTAGGGAGATTGCTAGTGAAGTAGCTGGAATGGCGAACCCGAGCACAAGGAGATGAGAAATGAGGTGCGTTTTAGAAACCTTTCAAAATCACACGGTGTACCATCTTCTGGGTTCCTCATGCAAGTTTTCGATGTAGGAAGATGCCCTTGAACCTGGAGATTTGGGACCCATGGGATGGGTACCACGCAGTATTACCTTAAAGGGTCTGTGTTGGCTCACCCAACCTCACCAAACCTCTCAGCCCCAAGAATGTCCACCCTTATGTCTCATCCAGCTGTGGGTCTAGATATGGTCAATCCAGGTTGCGTCACAGCCCCTGAATGAATTTTGTAAGAATTTCTGTCTCTTTCACTGTCTTTGTTTCATGGGATTTAAAACTAATTTATTTTTATAATGGGGTTTAGCTGCTTTTCACGGCTGTGTTTATGCGGCTTTACACACACTTGACACACTTCCAGAGAGATATCAATACATAGGTTTTAAGATTCTTTCTAGTGACATATGTTCTTGTGCGGTGAATAGGGGGTGTTGAGTCCAGTTCACTGAGCAAGGAGTAGGTCTTGTCTATTACATATTGGGTGTATGGAACGGTATCTGAGCTAATTTGAAACCCTTGTTTTATGCATCACACCACCTCACCTTTCCCGTTAAGCAGCCATAGTGTGTTTTCTAAACGTGTGACTCTGTTCTCTTTTGTAATTCAGTTCAAGTGTAGCAGTTTTTACATTCCCTCTATACGTGATAGATTATGATAAGTGTCTTTTTCTCTGTGACTTATTTCACTTAGAGTCGTCGTACCTAAATCCACTCATCATGCTGCTACTAGCCTTATGACATTGATTTCATGGCTGAGTGATATTCCATTGTACATAAGGACCACAACTTCTTTATCCATTTTTCTCTTTCCTGGGATATTTAAGGTGTCATGAAGTGGAGGTTCTTGTCAACAGAGCAGCCCTAAACTTTGGGGTGCCTGTGTCTTGCTGATTTTTAGTTTTCCCAATTTATACGCCCATGAGTGGAAGTGCCCTATGCTCCCTAAGCTGTGTTTTTTCGATGTTTCAGGACACACCGTACACTTCTCCAGAGTGGCTGCTGGCAATTTACATCCCGCCCATCAGTGTAGCAAGGCTCCCATTTCTCCATGGCCTGTCCTGCTTTTGTGGTTTTGACACTTTTTTCAGCATGACCCTTTTGACGGATTCCAAGCGAGACTCCTTTGTAGTGCTGATTTGCCTTTCCATGTTGCTTGGTTGGCCAAAAAGGGCGTATGCGTTTTTTCCTGAATATATTCAGGAAAAAACGCATACGCCCTTTTTGGCCAAGGGCATCATTGTCCACGTTTTGCCGCTTTTCATGTGCTTTAAAGGCGATTCGAATCTACCTCCTGAAACCTGTTTCCTGCAATTCTGCCTTGCTTTCAAATCCTCTTCGTTGCCTTCCCTCAATATATTTGTGGACGAGAGTTATCATTTATAACTCTGCAGGGTTGTGAATTGCAGTGCCCATGTGCTCCATTTTTCAACTGGCTTTTTTGGGAGCTGGCCGCAGAAGCGCGGGATTGCCTCAGGCCCTATTCTGGTTCCGGGTGGCAGGCTGAGCCTGTGGTTATTTCTTCTTCCTGATGAGAAACTAGAGTGACCTGTGCCTGTCCCAACACCTAGATCTAGTCTCTCATTGGCTGCCCCTCTTCCCGTTCATCCTCAGGACAAATTGCAACCTGTACGGAACAGGAGGTTAAAGGTGCTGATTCTCCAAGTAGGGAGATTGCTAGTGAAGTAGCTGGAATGGCGAACCCGAGCACAAGGAGATGAGAAATGAGGTGCGTTTTAGAAACCTTTCAAAATCACACGGTGTACCATCTTCTGGGTTCCTCATGCAAGTTTTCGATGTAGGAAGATGCCCTTGAACCTGGAGATTTGGGACCCATGGGATGGGTACCACGCAGTATTACCTTAAAGGGTCTGTGTTGGCTCACCCAACCTCACCAAACCTCTCAGCCCCAAGAATGTCCACCCTTATGTCTCATCCAGCTGTGGGTCTAGATATGGTCAATCCAGGTTGCGTCACAGCCCCTGAATGAATTTTGTAAGAATTTCTGTCTCTTTCACTGTCTTTGTTTCATGGGATTTAAAACTAATTTATTTTTATAATGGGGTTTAGCTGCTTTTCACGGCTGTGTTTATGCGGCTTTACACACACTTGACACACTTCCAGAGAGATATCAATACATAGGTTTTAAGATTCTTTCTAGTGACATATATTCTTGTGCGGTGAATAGGGGGTGTTGAGTCCAGTTCACTGAGCAAGGAGTAGGTCTTGTCTATTACATATTGGGTGTATGGAACGGTATCTGAGCTAATTTGAAACCCTTGTTTTATGCATCACACCACCTCACCTTTCCCGTTAAGCAGCCATAGTGTGTTTTCTAAACGTGTGACTCTGTTCTCTTTTGTAATTCAGTTCAAGTGTAGCAGTTTTTACATTCCCTCTATACGTGATAGATTATGATAAGTGTCTTTTTCTCTGTGACTTATTTCACTTAGAGTCGTCGTACCTAAATCCACTCATCATGCTGCTACTAGCCTTATGACATTGATTTCATGGCTGAGTGATATTCCATTGTACATAAGGACCACAACTTCTTTATCCATTTTTCTCTTTCCTGGGATATTTAAGGTGTCATGAAGTGGAGGTTCTTGTCAACAGAGCAGCCCTAAACTTTGGGGTGCCTGTGTCTTGCTGATTTTTAGTTTTCCCAATTTATACGCCCATGAGTGGAAGTGCCCTATGCTCCCTAAGCTGTGTTTTTTCGATGTTTCAGGACACACCGTACACTTCTCCAGAGTGGCTGCTGGCAATTTACATCCCGCCCATCAGTGTAGCAAGGCTCCCATTTCTCCATGGCCTGTCCTGCTTTTGTGGTTTTGACACTTTTTTCAGCATGACCCTTTTGACGGATTCCAAGCGAGACTCCTTTGTAGTGCTGATTTGCCTTTCCATGTTGCTTGGTTGGCCAAAAAGGGCGTATGCGTTTTTTCCTGAATATATTCAGGAAAAAACGCATACGCCCTTTTTGGCCAAGGGCATCATTGTCCACGTTTTGCCGCTTTTCATGTGCTTTAAAGGCGATTCGAATCTACCTCCTGAAACCTGTTTCCTGCAATTCTGCCTTGCTTTCAAATCCTCTTCGTTGCCTTCCCTCAATATATTTGTGGACGAGAGTTATCATTTATAACTCTGCAGGGTTGTGAATTGCAGTGCCCATGTGCTCCATTTTTCAACTGGCTTTTTTGGGAGCTGGCCGCAGAAGCGCGGGATTGCCTCAGGCCCTATTCTGGTTCCGGGTGCCAGGCTGAGCCTGTGGTTATTTCTTCTTCCTGATGAGAAAATAGAGTGACCTGTGCCTGTTCCAACACCTAGATCTAGTCTCTCATTGGCTGCCCCTCTTCCCGTTCATCCTCAGGACAAATTGCAACCTGTACGGAACAGGAGGTTAAAGGTGCTGATTCTCCAAGTAGGGAGATTGCTAGTGAAGTAGCTGGAATGGCGAACCCGAGCACAAGGAGATGAGAAATGAGGTGCGTTTTAGAAACCTTTCAAAATCACACGGTGTACCATCTTCTGGGTTCCTCATGCAAGTTTTCGATGTAGGAAGATGCCCTTGAACCTGGAGATTTGGGACCCATGGGATGGGTACCACGCAGTATTACCTTAAAGGGTCTGTGTTGGCTCACCCAACCTCACCAAACCTCTCAGCCCCAAGAATGTCCACCCTTATGTCTCATCCAGCTGTGGGTCTAGATATGGTCAATCCAGGTTGCGTCACAGCCCCTGAATGAATTTTGTAAGAATTTCTGTCTCTTTCACTGTCTTTGTTTCATGGGATTTAAAACTAATTTATTTTTATAATGGGGTTTAGCTGCTTTTCACGGCTGTGTTTATGCGGCTTTACACACACTTGACACACTTCCAGAGAGATATCAATACATAGGTTTTAAGATTCTTTCTAGTGACATATGTTCTTGTGCGGTGAATAGGGGGTGTTGAGTCCAGTTCACTGAGCAAGGAGTAGGTCTTGTCTATTACATATTGGGTGTATGGAACGGTATCTGAGCTAATTTGAAACCCTTGTTTTATGCATCACACCACCTCACCTTTCCCGTTAAGCAGCCATAGTGTGTTTTCTAAACGTGTGACTCTGTTCTCTTTTGTAATTCAGTTCAAGTGTAGCAGTTTTTACATTCCCTCTATACGTGATAGATTATGATAAGTGTCTTTTTCTCTGTGACTTATTTCACTTAGAGTCGTCGTACCTAAATCCACTCATCATGCTGCTACTAGCCTTATGACATTGATTTCATGGCTGAGTGATATTCCATTGTACATAAGGACCACAACTTCTTTATCCATTTTTCTCTTTCCTGGGATATTTAAGGTGTCATGAAGTGGAGGTTCTTGTCAACAGAGCAGCCCTAAACTTTGGGGTGCCTGTGTCTTGCTGATTTTTAGTTTTCCCAATTTATACGCCCATGAGTGGAAGTGCCCTATGCTCCCTAAGCTGTGTTTTTTCGATGTTTCAGGACACACCGTACACTTCTCCAGAGTGGCTGCTGGCAATTTACATCCCGCCCATCAGTGTAGCAAGGCTCCCATTTCTCCATGGCCTGTCCTGCTTTTGTGGTTTTGACACTTTTTTCAGCATGACCCTTTTGACGGATTCCAAGCGAGACTCCTTTGTAGTGCTGATTTGCCTTTCCATGTTGCTTGGTTGGCCAAAAAGGGCGTATGCGTTTTTTCCTGAATATATTCAGGAAAAAACGCATACGCCCTTTTTGGCCAAGGGCATCATTGTCCACGTTTTGCCGCTTTTCATGTGCTTTAAAGGCGATTCGAATCTACCTCCTGAAACCTGTTTCCTGCAATTCTGCCTTGCTTTCAAATCCTCTTCGTTGCCTTCCCTCAATATATTTGTGGACGAGAGTTATCATTTATAACTCTGCAGGGTTGTGAATTGCAGTGCCCATGTGCTCCATTTTTCAACTGGCTTTTTTGGGAGCTGGCCGCAGAAGCGCGGGATTGCCTCAGGCCCTATTCTGGTTCCGGGTGGCAGGCTGAGCCTGTGGTTATTTCTTCTTCCTGATGAGAAACTAGAGTGACCTGTGCCTGTCCCAACACCTAGATCTAGTCTCTCATTGGCTGCCCCTCTTCCCGTTCATCCTCAGGACAAATTGCAACCTGTACGGAACAGGAGGTTAAAGGTGCTGATTCTCCAAGTAGGGAGATTGCTAGTGAAGTAGCTGGAATGGCGAACCCGAGCACAAGGAGATGAGAAATGAGGTGCGTTTTAGAAACCTTTCAAAATCACACGGTGTACCATCTTCTGGGTTCCTCATGCAAGTTTTCGATGTAGGAAGATGCCCTTGAACCTGGAGATTTGGGACCCATGGGATGGGTACCACGCAGTATTACCTTAAAGGGTCTGTGTTGGCTCACCCAACCTCACCAAACCTCTCAGCCCCAAGAATGTCCACCCTTATGTCTCATCCAGCTGTGGGTCTAGATATGGTCAATCCAGGTTGCGTCACAGCCCCTGAATGAATTTTGTAAGAATTTCTGTCTCTTTCACTGTCTTTGTTTCATGGGATTTAAAACTAATTTATTTTTATAATGGGGTTTAGCTGCTTTTCACGGCTGTGTTTATGCGGCTTTACACACACTTGACACACTTCCAGAGAGATATCAATACATAGGTTTTAAGATTCTTTCTAGTGACATATATTCTTGTGCGGTGAATAGGGGGTGTTGAGTCCAGTTCACTGAGCAAGGAGTAGGTCTTGTCTATTACATATTGGGTGTATGGAACGGTATCTGAGCTAATTTGAAACCCTTGTTTTATGCATCACACCACCTCACCTTTCCCGTTAAGCAGCCATAGTGTGTTTTCTAAACGTGTGACTCTGTTCTCTTTTGTAATTCAGTTCAAGTGTAGCAGTTTTTACATTCCCTCTATACGTGATAGATTATGATAAGTGTCTTTTTCTCTGTGACTTATTTCACTTAGAGTCGTCGTACCTAAATCCACTCATCATGCTGCTACTAGCCTTATGACATTGATTTCATGGCTGAGTGATATTCCATTGTACATAAGGACCACAACTTCTTTATCCATTTTTCTCTTTCCTGGGATATTTAAGGTGTCATGAAGTGGAGGTTCTTGTCAACAGAGCAGCCCTAAACTTTGGGGTGCCTGTGTCTTGCTGATTTTTAGTTTTCCCAATTTATACGCCCATGAGTGGAAGTGCCCTATGCTCCCTAAGCTGTGTTTTTTCGATGTTTCAGGACACACCGTACACTTCTCCAGAGTGGCTGCTGGCAATTTACATCCCGCCCATCAGTGTAGCAAGGCTCCCATTTCTCCATGGCCTGTCCTGCTTTTGTGGTTTTGACACTTTTTTCAGCATGACCCTTTTGACGGATTCCAAGCGAGACTCCTTTGTAGTGCTGATTTGCCTTTCCATGTTGCTTGGTTGGCCAAAAAGGGCGTATGCGTTTTTTCCTGAATATATTCAGGAAAAAACGCATACGCCCTTTTTGGCCAAGGGCATCATTGTCCACGTTTTGCCGCTTTTCATGTGCTTTAAAGGCGATTCGAATCTACCTCCTGAAACCTGTTTCCTGCAATTCTGCCTTGCTTTCAAATCCTCTTCGTTGCCTTCCCTCAATATATTTGTGGACGAGAGTTATCATTTATAACTCTGCAGGGTTGTGAATTGCAGTGCCCATGTGCTCCATTTTTCAACTGGCTTTTTTGGGAGCTGGCCGCAGAAGCGCGGGATTGCCTCAGGCCCTATTCTGGTTCCGGGTGGCAGGCTGAGCCTGTGGTTATTTCTTCTTCCTGATGAGAAAATAGAGTGACCTGTGCCTGTTCCAACACCTAGATCTAGTCTCTCATTGGCTGCCCCTCTTCCCGTTCATCCTCAGGACAAATTGCAACCTGTACGGAACAGGAGGTTAAAGGTGCTGATTCTCCAAGTAGGGAGATTGCTAGTGAAGTAGCTGGAATGGCGAACCCGAGCACAAGGAGATGAGAAATGAGGTGCGTTTTAGAAACCTTTCAAAATCACACGGTGTACCATCTTCTGGGTTCCTCATGCAAGTTTTCGATGTAGGAAGATGCCCTTGAACCTGGAGATTTGGGACCCATGGGATGGGTACCACGCAGTATTACCTTAAAGGGTCTGTGTTGGCTCACCCAACCTCACCAAACCTCTCAGCCCCAAGAATGTCCACCCTTATGTCTCATCCAGCTGTGGGTCTAGATATGGTCAATCCAGGTTGCGTCACAGCCCCTGAATGAATTTTGTAAGAATTTCTGTCTCTTTCACTGTCTTTGTTTCATGGGATTTAAAACTAATTTATTTTTATAATGGGGTTTAGCTGCTTTTCACGGCTGTGTTTATGCGGCTTTACACACACTTGACACACTTCCAGAGAGATATCAATACATAGGTTTTAAGATTCTTTCTAGTGACATATGTTCTTGTGCGGTGAATAGGGGGTGTTGAGTCCAGTTCACTGAGCAAGGAGTAGGTCTTGTCTATTACATATTGGGTGTATGGAACGGTATCTGAGCTAATTTGAAACCCTTGTTTTATGCATCACACCACCTCACCTTTCCCGTTAAGCAGCCATAGTGTGTTTTCTAAACGTGTGACTCTGTTCTCTTTTGTAATTCAGTTCAAGTGTAGCAGTTTTTACATTCCCTCTATACGTGATAGATTATGATAAGTGTCTTTTTCTCTGTGACTTATTTCACTTAGAGTCGTCGTACCTAAATCCACTCATCATGCTGCTACTAGCCTTATGACATTGATTTCATGGCTGAGTGATATTCCATTGTACATAAGGACCACAACTTCTTTATCCATTTTTCTCTTTCCTGGGATATTTAAGGTGTCATGAAGTGGAGGTTCTTGTCAACAGAGCAGCCCTAAACTTTGGGGTGCCTGTGTCTTGCTGATTTTTAGTTTTCCCAATTTATACGCCCATGAGTGGAAGTGCCCTATGCTCCCTAAGCTGTGTTTTTTCGATGTTTCAGGACACACCGTACACTTCTCCAGAGTGGCTGCTGGCAATTTACATCCCGCCCATCAGTGTAGCAAGGCTCCCATTTCTCCATGGCCTGTCCTGCTTTTGTGGTTTTGACACTTTTTTCAGCATGACCCTTTTGACGGATTCCAAGCGAGACTCCTTTGTAGTGCTGATTTGCCTTTCCATGTTGCTTGGTTGGCCAAAAAGGGCGTATGCGTTTTTTCCTGAATATATTCAGGAAAAAACGCATATGCCCTTTTTGGCCAAGGGCATCATTGTCCACGTTTTGCCGCTTTTCATGTGCTTTAAAGGCGATTCGAATCTACCTCCTGAAACCTGTTTCCTGCAATTCTGCCTTGCTTTCAAATCCTCTTCGTTGCCTTCCCTCAATATATTTGTGGACGAGAGTTATCATTTATAACTCTGCAGGGTTGTGAATTGCAGTGCCCATGTGCTCCATTTTTCAACTGGCTTTTTTGGGAGCTGGCCGCAGAAGCGCGGGATTGCCTCAGGCCCTATTCTGGTTCCGGGTGGCAGGCTGAGCCTGTGGTTATTTCTTCTTCCTGATGAGAAAATAGAGTGACCTGTGCCTGTTCCAACACCTAGATCTAGTCTCTCATTGGCTGCCCCTCTTCCCGTTCATCCTCAGGACAAATTGCAACCTGTACGGAACAGGAGGTTAAAGGTGCTGATTCTCCAAGTAGGGAGATTGCTAGTGAAGTAGCTGGAATGGCGAACCCGAGCACAAGGAGATGAGAAATGAGGTGCGTTTTAGAAACCTTTCAAAATCACACGGTGTACCATCTTCTGGGTTCCTCATGCAAGTTTTCGATGTAGGAAGATGCCCTTGAACCTGGAGATTTGGGACCCATGGGATGGGTACCACGCAGTATTACCTTAAAGGGTCTGTGTTGGCTCACCCAACCTCACCAAACCTCTCAGCCCCAAGAATGTCCACCCTTATGTCTCATCCAGCTGTGGGTCTAGATATGGTCAATCCAGGTTGCGTCACAGCCCCTGAATGAATTTTGTAAGAATTTCTGTCTCTTTCACTGTCTTTGTTTCATGGGATTTAAAACTAATTTATTTTTATAATGGGGTTTAGCTGCTTTTCACGGCTGTGTTTATGCGGCTTTACACACACTTGACACACTTCCAGAGAGATATCAATACATAGGTTTTAAGATTCTTTCTAGTGACATATATTCTTGTGCGGTGAATAGGGGGTGTTGAGTCCAGTTCACTGAGCAAGGAGTAGGTCTTGTCTATTACATATTGGGTGTATGGAACGGTATCTGAGCTAATTTGAAACCCTTGTTTTATGCATCACACCACCTCACCTTTCCCGTTAAGCAGCCATAGTGTGTTTTCTAAACGTGTGACTCTGTTCTCTTTTGTAATTCAGTTCAAGTGTAGCAGTTTTTACATTCCCTCTATACGTGATAGATTATGATAAGTGTCTTTTTCTCTGTGACTTATTTCACTTAGAGTCGTCGTACCTAAATCCACTCATCATGCTGCTACTAGCCTTATGACATTGATTTCATGGCTGAGTGATATTCCATTGTACATAAGGACCACAACTTCTTTATCCATTTTTCTCTTTCCTGGGATAATTAAGGTGTCATGAAGTGGAGGTTCTTGTCAACAGAGCAGCCCTAAACTTTGGGGTGCCTGTGTCTTGCTGATTTTTAGTTTTCCCAATTTATACGCCCATGAGTGGAAGTGCCCTATGCTCCCTAAGCTGTGTTTTTTCGATGTTTCAGGACACACCGTACACTTCTCCAGAGTGGCTGCTGGCAATTTACATCCCGCCCATCAGTGTAGCAAGGCTCCCATTTCTCCATGGCCTGTCCTGCTTTTGTGGTTTTGACACTTTTTTCAGCATGACCCTTTTGACGGATTCCAAGCGAGACTCCTTTGTAGTGCTGATTTGCCTTTCCATGTTGCTTGGTTGGCCAAATGGGCGTATGCGTTTTTTCCTGAATATATTCAGGAAAAAACGCATACGCCCTTTTTGGCCAAGGGCATCATTGTCCACGTTTTGCCGCTTTTCATGTGCTTTAAAGGCGATTCGAATCTACCTCCTGAAACCTGTTTCCTGCAATTCTGCCTTGCTTTCAAATCCTCTTCGTTGCCTTCCCTCAATATATTTGTGGACGAGAGTTATCATTTATAACTCTGCAGGGTTGTGAATTGCAGTGCCCATGTGCTCCATTTTTCAACTGGCTTTTTTGGGAGCTGGCCGCAGAAGCGCGGGATTGCCTCAGGCCCTATTCTGGTTCCGGGTGGCAGGCTGAGCCTGTGGTTATTTCTTCTTCCTGATGAGAAACTAGAGTGACCTGTGCCTGTCCCAACACCTAGATCTAGTCTCTCATTGGCTGCCCCTCTTCCCGTTCATCCTCAGGACAAATTGCAACCTGTACGGAACAGGAGGTTAAAGGTGCTGATTCTCCAAGTAGGGAGATTGCTAGTGAAGTAGCTGGAATGGCGAACCCGAGCACAAGGAGATGAGAAATGAGGTGCGTTTTAGAAACCTTTCAAAATCACACGGTGTACCATCTTCTGGGTTCCTCATGCAAGTTTTCGATGTAGGAAGATGCCCTTGAACCTGGAGATTTGGGACCCATGGGATGGGTACCACGCAGTATTACCTTAAAGGGTCTGTGTTGGCTCACCCAACCTCACCAAACCTCTCAGCCCCAAGAATGTCCACCCTTATGTCTCATCCAGCTGTGGGTCTAGATATGGTCAATCCAGGTTGCGTCACAGCCCCTGAATGAATTTTGTAAGAATTTCTGTCTCTTTCACTGTCTTTGTTTCATGGGTTTTTAAAACTAATTTATTTTTATAATGGGGTTTAGCTGCTTTTCACGGCTGTGTTTATGCGGCTTTACACACACTTGACACACTTCCAGAGAGATATCAATACATAGGTTTTAAGATTCTTTCTAGTGACATATGTTCTTGTGCGGTGAATAGGGGGTGTTGAGTCCAGTTCACTGAGCAAGGAGTAGGTCTTGTCTATTACATATTGGGTGTATGGAACGGTATCTGAGCTAATTTGAAACCCTTGTTTTATGCATCACACCACCTCACCTTTCCCGTTAAGCAGCCATAGTGTGTTTTCTAAACGTGTGACTCTGTTCTCTTTTGTAATTCAGTTCAAGTGTAGCAGTTTTTACATTCCCTCTATACGTGATAGCTTATGATAAGTGTCTTTTTCTGTGTGACTTATTTCACTTAGAATCGTCGTAACTAAATCCACTCATCATGCTGCTACTAGCCTTATGACATTGTTTTCATGGCTGAGTGATATTCCATTGTACATAAGGACCGCAACTTCTTTATCCATTTTTCTCTTTCCTGGGATATTTAAGGTGTCATGAAGTGGAGGTTCTTGTCAACAGAGCAGCCCTAAACTTTGGGGTGCCTGTGTCTTGCTGATTTTTAGTTTTCCCAATTTATACGCCCATGAGTGGAAGTGCCCTATGCTCCCTAAGCTGTGTTTTTTCGATGTTTCAGTACACACCGTACACTTCTCCAGAGTGGCTGCTGGCAATTTACATCCCGCCCATCAGTGTAGCAAGGCTCCCATTTCTCCATGGCCTGTCCTGCTTTTGTGGTTTTGACACTTTTTTCAGCATGACCCTTTTGACGGATTCCAAGCGAGACTCCTTTGTAGTGCTGATTTGCCTTTCCATGTTGCTTGGTTGGCCAAAAAGGGCGTATGCGTTTTTTCCTGAATATATTCAGGAAAAAACGCATACGCCCTTTTTGGCCAAGGGCATCATTGTCCACGTTTTGCCGCTTTTCATGTGCTTTAAAGGCGATTCGAATCTACCTCCTGAAACCTGTTTCCTGCAATTCTGCCTTGCTTTCAAATCCTCTTCGTTGCCTTCCCTCAATATATTTGTGGACGAGAGTTATCATTTATAACTCTGCAGGGTTGTGAATTGCAGTGCCCATGTGCTCCATTTTTCAACTGGCTTTTTTTGGAGCTGGCCGCAGAAGCGCGGGATTGCCTCAGGCCCTATTCTGGTTCCGGGTGGCAGGCTGAGCCTGTGGTTATTTCTTCTTCCTGATGAGAAACTAGAGTGACCTGTGCCTGTCCCAACACCTAGATCTAGTCTCTCATTGGCTGCCCCTCTTCCCGTTCATCCTCAGGACAAATTGCAACCTGTACGGAACAGGAGGTTAAAGGTGCTGATTCTCCAAGTAGGGAGATTGCTAGTGAAGTAGCTGGAATGGCGAACCCGAGCACAAGGAGATGAGAAATGAGGTGCGTTTTAGAAACCTTTCAAAATCACACGGTGTACCATCTTCTGGGTTCCTCATGCAAGTTTTCGATGTAGGAAGATGCCCTTGAACCTGGAGATTTGGGACCCATGGGATGGGTACCACGCAGTATTACCTTAAAGGGTCTGTGTTGGCTCACCCAACCTCACCAAACCTCTCAGCCCCAAGAATGTCCACCCTTATGTCTCATCCAGCTGTGGGTCTAGATATGGTCAATCCAGGTTGCGTCACAGCCCCTGAATGAATTTTGTAAGAATTTCTGTCTCTTTCACTGTCTTTGTTTCATGGGTTTTTAAAACTAATTTATTTTTATAATGGGGTTTAGCTGCTTTTCACGGCTGTGTTTATGCGGCTTTACACACACTTGACACACTTCCAGAGAGATATCAATACATAGGTTTTAAGATTCTTACTAGTCACATATATTCTTGTGCGGTGCATAGGGGGTGTTGAGTCCAGTTCACTGAGCAAGGAGTAGGTCTTGTCTATTACATATTGGGTGTATGGAACGGTATCTGAGCTAATTTGAAACCCTTGTTTTATGCATCACACCACCTCACCTTTCCCGTTAAGCAGCCATAGTGTGTTTTCTAAACGTGTGACTCTGTTCTCTTTTGTAATTCAGTTCAAGTGTAGCAGTTTTTACATTCCCTCTATACGTGATAGCTTATGATAAGTGTCTTTTTCTGTGTGACTTATTTCACTTAGAATCGTCGTAACTAAATCCACTCATCATGCTGCTACTAGCCTTATGACATTGTTTTCATGGCTGAGTGATATTCCATTGTACATAAGGACCGCAACTTCTTTATCCATTTTTCTCTTTCCTGGGATATTTAAGGTGTCATGAAGTGGAGGTTCTTGTCAACAGAGCAGCCCTAAACTTTGGGGTGCCTGTGTCTTGCTGATTTTTAGTTTTCCCAATTTATACGCCCATGAGTGGAAGTGCCCTATGCTCCCTAAGCTGTGTTTTTTCGATGTTTAAGGCCACACCGTACACTTCTCCAGAGTGGCTGCTGGCAATTTACATCCCGCCCATCAGTGTAGCAAGGCTCCCATTTCTCCATGGCCTGTCCTGCTTTTGTGGTTTTGACACTTTTTTCAGCATGGCCCTTTTGACCGATTCGAAGGGAGACTCCTTTGTAGTGCTGATTTGCCTTTCCATGTTGCTTGGTTGGCCAAAAAGGGCGTATGCGTTTTTTCCTGAATATATTCAGGAAAAAACGCATACGCCCTTTTTGGCCAAGGGCATCATTGTCCACGTTTTGCCGCTTTTCATGTGCTTTAAAGGCGATTCGAATCTACCTCCTGAAACCTGTTTCCTGCAATTCTGCCTTGCTTTCAAATCCTCTTCGTTGCCTTCCCTCAATATATTTGTGGACGAGAGTTATCATTTATAACTCTGCAGGGTTGTGAATTGCAGTGCCCATGTGCTCCGTTTTTCAACTGGCTTTTTTTGGAGCTGGCCGCAGAAGCGCGGGATTGCCTCAGGCCCTATTCTGGTTCCGGGTGGCAGGCTGAGCCTGTGGTTATTTCTTCTTCCTGATGAGAAAATAGAGTGACCTGTGCCTGTCCCAACACCTAGATCTAGTCTCTCATTGGCTGCCCCTCTTCCCGTTCATCCTCAGGACAAATTGCAACCTGTACGGAACAGGAGGTTAAAGGTGCTGATTCTCCAAGTAGGGAGATTGCTAGTGAAGTAGCTGGAATGGCGAACCCGAGCACAAGGAGATGAGAAATGAGGTGCGTTTTAGAAACCTTTCAAAATCACACGGTGTACCATCTTCTGGGTTCCTCATGCAAGTTTTCGATGTAGGAAGATGCCCTTGAACCTGGAGATTTGGGACCCATGGGATGGGTACCACGCAGTATTACCTTAAAGGGTCTGTGTTGGCTCACCCAACCTCACCAAACCTCTCAGCCCCAAGAATGTCCACCCTTATGTCTCATCCAGCTGTGGGTCTAGATATGGTCAATCCAGGTTGCGTCACAGCCCCTGAATGAATTTTGTAAGAATTTCTGTCTCTTTCACTGTCTTTGTTTCATGGGTTTTTAAAACTAATTTATTTTTATAATGGGGTTTAGCTGCTTTTCACGGCTGTGTTTATGCGGCTTTACACACACTTGACACACTTCCAGAGAGATATCAATACATAGGTTTTAAGATTCTTACTAGTCACATATATTCTTGTGCGGTGAATAGGGGGTGTTGAGTCCAGTTCACTGAGCAAGGAGTAGGTCTTGTCTATTACATATTGGGTGTATGGAACGGTATCTGAGCTAATTTGAAACCCTTGTTTTATGCATCACACCACCTCACCTTTCCCGTTAAGCAGCCATAGTGTGTTTTCTAAACGTGTGACTCTGTTCTCTTTTGTAATTCAGTTCAAGTGTAGCAGTTTTTACATTCCCTCTATACGTGATAGATTATGATAAGTGTCTTTTTCTCTGTGACTTATTTCACTTAGAGTCGTCGTACCTAAATCCACTCATCATGCTGCTACTAGCCTTATGACATTCATTTCATGGCTGAGTGATATTCCATTGTACATAAGGACCACAACTTCTTTATCCATTTTTCTCTTTCCTGGGATATTTAAGGTGTCATGAAGTGGAGGTTCTTGTCAACAGAGCAGCCCTAAACTTTGGGGTGCCTGTGTCTTGCTGATTTTTAGTTTTCCCAGTTTATACGCCCATGAGTGGAAGTGCCCTATGCTCCCTAAGCTGTGTTTTTTCGATGTTTCAGGACACACCGTACACTTCTCCAGAGTGGCTGCTGGCAATTTACATCCCGCCCATCAGTGTAGCAAGGCTCCCATTTCTCCATGGCCTGTCCTGCTTTTGTGGTTTTGACACATTTTTCAGCATGACCCTTTTGACGGATTCCAAGCGAGACTCCTTTGTAGTGCTGATTTGCCTTTCCATGTTGCTTGGTTGGCCAAAAAGGGCGTATGCGTTTTTTCCTGAATATATTCAGGAAAAAACGCATACGCCCTTTTTGGCCAAGGGCATCATTGTCCACGTTTTGCCGCTTTTCATGTGCTTTAAAGGCGATTCGAATCTACCTCCTGAAACCTGTTTCCTGCAATTCTGCCTTGCTTTCAAATCCTCTTCGTTGCCTTCCCTCAATATATTTGTGGACGAGAGTTATCATTTATAACTCTGCAGGGTTGTGAATTGCAGTGCCCATGTGCTCCATTTTTCAACTGGCTTTTTTGGGAGCTGGCCGCAGAAGCGCGGGATTGCCTCAGGCCCTATTCTGGTTCCGGGTGGCAGGCTGAGCCTGTGGTTATTTCTTCTTCCTGATGAGAAACTAGAGTGACCTGTGCCTGTTCCAACACCTAGATCTAGTCTCTCATTGGCTGCCCCTCTTCCCGTTCATCCTCAGGACAAATTGCAACCTGTACGGAACAGGAGGTTAAAGGTGCTGATTCTCCAAGTAGGGAGATTGCTAGTGAAGTAGCTGGAATGGCGAACCCGAGCACAAGGAGATGAGAAATGAGGTGCGTTTTAGAAACCTTTCAAAATCACACGGTGTACCATCTTCTGGGTTCCTCATGCAAGTTTTCGATGTAGGAAGATGCCCTTGAACCTGGAGATTTGGGACCCATGGGATGGGTACCACGCAGTATTACCTTAAAGGGTCTGTGTTGGCTCACCCAACCTCACCAAACCTCTCAGCCCCAAGAATGTCCACCCTTATGTCTCATCCAGCTGTGGGTCTAGATATGGTCAATCCAGGTTGCGTCACAGCCCCTGAATGAATTTTGTAAGAATTTCTGTCTCTTTCACTGTCTTTGTTTCATGGGATTTAAAACTAATTTATTTTTATAATGGGGTTTAGCTGCTTTTCACGGCTGTGTTTATGCGGCTTTACACACACTTGACACACTTCCAGAGAGATATCAATACATAGGTTTTAAGATTCTTTCTAGTGACATATATTCTTGTGCGGTGAATAGGGGGTGTTGAGTCCAGTTCACTGAGCAAGGAGTAGGTCTTGTCTATTACATATTGGGTGTATGGAACGGTATCTGAGCTAATTTGAAACCCTTGTTTTATGCATCACACCACCTCACCTTTCCCGTTAAGCAGCCATAGTGTGTTTTCTAAACGTGTGACTCTGTTCTCTTTTGTAATTCAGTTCAAGTGTAGCAGTTTTTACATTCCCTCTATACGTGATAGATTATGATAAGTGTCTTTTTCTCTGTGACTTATTTCACTTAGAGTCGTCGTACCTAAATCCACTCATCATGCTGCTACTAGCCTTATGACATTGATTTCATGGCTGAGTGATATTCCATTGTACATAAGGACCACAACTTCTTTATCCATTTTTCTCTTTCCTGGGATATTTAAGGTGTCATGAAGTGGAGGTTCTTGTCAACAGAGCAGCCCTAAACTTTGGGGTGCCTGTGTCTTGCTGATTTTTAGTTTTCCCAATTTATACGCCCATGAGTGGAAGTGCCCTATGCTCCCTAAGCTGTGTTTTTTCGATGTTTCAGGACACACCGTACACTTCTCCAGAGTGGCTGCTGGCAATTTACATCCCGCCCATCAGTGTAGCAAGGCTCCCATTTCTCCATGGCCTGTCCTGCTTTTGTGGTTTTGACACTTTTTTCAGCATGACCCTTTTGACGGATTCCAAGCGAGACTCCTTTGTAGTGCTGATTTGCCTTTCCATGTTGCTTGGTTGGCCAAAAAGGGCGTATGCGTTTTTTCCTGAATATATTCAGGAAAAAACGCATATGCCCTTTTTGGCCAAGGGCATCATTGTCCACGTTTTGCCGCTTTTCATATGCTTTAAAGGCGATTCGAATCTACCTCCTGAAACCTGTTTCCTGCAATTCTGCCTTGCTTTCAAATCCTCTTCGTTGCCTTCCCTCAATATATTTGTGGACGAGAGTTATCATTTATAACTCTGCAGGGTTGTGAATTGCAGTGCCCATGTGCTCCATTTTTCAACTGGCTTTTTTGGGAGCTGGCCGCAGAAGCACGGGATTGCCTCAGGCCCTATTCTGGTTCCGGGTGGCAGGCTGAGCCTGTGGTTATTTCTTCTTCCTGATGAGAAAATAGAGTGACCTGTGCCTGTTCCAACACCTAGATCTAGTCTCTCATTGGCTGCCCCTCTTCCCGTTCATCCTCAGGACAAATTGCAACCTGTACGGAACAGGAGGTTAAAGGTGCTGATTCTCCAAGTAGGGAGATTGCTAGTGAAGTAGCTGGAATGGCGAACCCGAGCACAAGGAGATGAGAAATGAGGTGCGTTTTAGAAACCTTTCAAAATCACACGGTGTACCATCTTCTGGGTTCCTCATGCAAGTTTTCGATGTAGGAAGATGCCCTTGAACCTGGAGATTTGGGACCCATGGGATGGGTACCACGCAGTATTACCTTAAAGGGTCTGTGTTGGCTCACCCAACCTCACCAAACCTCTCAGCCCCAAGAATGTCCACCCTTATGTCTCATCCAGCTGTGGGTCTAGATATGGTCAATCCAGGTTGCGTCACAGCCCCTGAATGAATTTTGTAAGAATTTCTGTCTCTTTCACTGTCTTTGTTTCATGGGTTTTTAAAACTAATTTATTTTTATAATGGGGTTTAGCTGCTTTTCACGGCTGTGTTTATGCGGCTTTACACACACTTGACACACTTCCAGAGAGATATCAATACATAGGTTTTAAGATTCTTACTAGTCACATATATTCTTGTGCGGTGAATAGGGGTTGTTGAGTCCAGTTCACTGAGCAAGGAGTAGGTCTTGTCTATTACATATTGGGTGTATGGAACGGTATCTGAGCTAATTTGAAACCCTTGTTTTATGCATCACACCACCTCACCTTTCCCGTTAAGCAGCCATAGTGTGTTTTCTAAACGTGTGACTCTGTTCTCTTTTGTAATTCAGTTCAAGTGTAGCAGTTTTTACATTCCCTCTATACGTGATAGCTTATGATAAGTGTCTTTTTCTGTGTGACTTATTTCACTTAGAATCGTCGTAACTAAATCCACTCATCATGCTGCTACTAGCCTTATGACATTGTTTTCATGGCTGAGTGATATTCCATTGTACATAAGGACCGCAACTTCTTTATCCATTTTTCTCTTTCCTGGGATATTTAAGGTGTCATGAAGTGGAGGTTCTTGTCAACAGAGCAGCCCTAAACTTTGGGGTGCCTGTGTCTTGCTGATTTTTAGTTTTCCCAATTTATACGCCCATGAGTGGAAGTGCCCTATGCTCCCTAAGCTGTGTTTTTTCGATGTTTCAGGACACACCGTACACTTCTCCAGAGTGGCTGCTGGCAATTTACATCCCGCCCATCAGTGTAGCAAGGCTCCCATTTCTCCATGGCCTGTCCTGCTTTTGTGGTTTTGACACTTTTTTCAGCATGACCCTTTTGACGGATTCGAAGCGAGACTCCTTTGTAGTGCTGATTTGCCTTTCCATGTTGCTTGGTTGGCCAAAAAGGGCGTATGCGTTTTTTCCTGAATATATTCAGGAAAAAACGCATACGCCCTTTTTGGCCAAGGGCATCATTGTCCACGTTTTGCCGCTTTTCATGTGCTTTAAAGGCGATTCGAATCTACCTCCTGAAACCTGTTTCCTGCAATTCTGCCTTGCTTTCAAATCCTCTTCGTTGCCTTCCCTCAATATATTTGTGGACGAGAGTTATCATTTATAACTCTGCAGGGTTGTGAATTGCAGTGCCCATGTGCTCCATTTTTCAACTGGCTTTTTTGGGAGCTGGCCGCAGAAGCGCGGGATTGCCTCAGGCCCTATTCTGGTTCCGGGTGGCAGGCTGAGCCTGTGGTTATTTCTTCTTCCTGATGAGAAAATAGAGTGACCTGTGCCTGTTCCAACACCTAGATCTAGTCTCTCATTGGCTGCCCCTCTTCCCGTTCATCCTCAGGACAAATTGCAACCTGTACGGAACAGGAGGTTAAAGGTGCTGATTCTCCAAGTAGGGAGATTGCTAGTGAAGTAGCTGGAATGGCGAACCCGAGCACAAGGAGATGAGAAATGAGGTGCGTTTTAGAAACCTTTCAAAATCACACGGTGTACCATCTTCTGGGTTCCTCATGCAAGTTTTCGATGTAGGAAGATGCCATTGAACCTGGAGATTTGGGACCCATGGGATGGGTACCACGCAGTATTACCTTAAAGGGTCTGTGTTGGCTCACCCAACCTCACCAAACCTCTCAGCCCCAAGAATGTCCACCCTTATGTCTCATCCAGCTGTGGGTCTAGATATGGTCAATCCAGGTTGCGTCACAGCCCCTGAATGAATTTTGTAAGAATTTCTGTCTCTTTCACTGTCTTTGTTTCATGGGATTTAAAACTAATTTATTTTTATAATGGGGTTTAGCTGCTTTTCACGGCTGTGTTTATGCGGCTTTACACACACTTGACACACTTCCAGAGAGATATCAATACATAGGTTTTAAGATTCTTTCTAGTGACATATATTCTTGTGCGGTGAATAGGGGGTGTTGAGTCCAGTTCACTGAGCAAGGAGTAGGTCTTGTCTATTACATATTGGGTGTATGGAACGGTATCTGAGCTAATTTGAAACCCTTGTTTTATGCATCACACCACCTCACCTTTCCCGTTAAGCAGCCATAGTGTGTTTTCTAAACGTGTGACTCTGTTCTCTTTTGTAATTCAGTTCAAGTGTAGCAGTTTTTACATTCCCTCTATACGTGATAGATTATGATAAGTGTCTTTTTCTCTGTGACTTATTTCACTTAGAGTCGTCGTACCTAAATCCACTCATCATGCTGCTACTAGCCTTATGACATTGATTTCATGGCTGAGTGATATTCCATTGTACATAAGGACCACAACTTCTTTATCCATTTTTCTCTTTCCTGGGATATTTAAGGTGTCATGAAGTGGAGGTTCTTGTCAACAGAGCAGCCCTAAACTTTGGGGTGCCTGTGTCTTGCTGATTTTTAGTTTTCCCAATTTATACGCCCATGAGTGGAAGTGCCCTATGCTCCCTAAGCTGTGTTTTTTCGATGTTTCAGGACACACCGTACACTTCTCCAGAGTGGCTGCTGGCAATTTACATCCCGCCCATCAGTGTAGCAAGGCTCCCATTTCTCCATGGCCTGTCCTGCTTTTGTGGTTTTGACACTTTTTTCAGCATGACCCTTTTGACGGATTCCAAGCGAGACTCCTTTGTAGTGCTGATTTGCCTTTCCATGTTGCTTGGTTGGCCAAAAAGGGCGTATGCGTTTTTTCCTGAATATATTCAGGAAAAAACGCATATGCCCTTTTTGGCCAAGGGCATCATTGTCCACGTTTTGCCGCTTTTCATGTGCTTTAAAGGCGATTCGAATCTACCTCCTGAAACCTGTTTCCTGCAATTCTGCCTTGCTTTCAAATCCTCTTCGTTGCCTTCCCTCAATATATTTGTGGACGAGAGTTATCATTTATAACTCTGCAGGGTTGTGAATTGCAGTGCCCATGTGCTCCATTTTTCAACTGGCTTTTTTGGGAGCTGGCCGCAGAAGCACGGGATTGCCTCAGGCCCTATTCTGGTTCCGGGTGGCAGGCTGAGCCTGTGGTTATTTCTTCTTCCTGATGAGAAAATAGAGTGACCTGTGCCTGTTCCAACACCTAGATCTAGTCTCTCATTGGCTGCCCCTCTTCCCGTTCATCCTCAGGACAAATTGCAACCTGTACGGAACAGGAGGTTAAAGGTGCTGATTCTCCAAGTAGGGAGATTGCTAGTGAAGTAGCTGGAATGGCGAACCCGAGCACAAGGAGATGAGAAATGAGGTGCGTTTTAGAAACCTTTCAAAATCACACGGTGTACCATCTTCTGGGTTCCTCATGCAAGTTTTCGATGTAGGAAGATGCCCTTGAACCTGGAGATTTGGGACCCATGGGATGGGTACCACGCAGTATTACCTTAAAGGGTCTGTGTTGGCTCACCCAACCTCACCAAACCTCTCAGCCCCAAGAATGTCCACCCTTATGTCTCATCCAGCTGTGGGTCTAGATATGGTCAATCCAGGTTGCGTCACAGCCCCTGAATGAATTTTGTAAGAATTTCTGTCTCTTTCACTGTCTTTGTTTCATGGGTTTTTAAAACTAATTTATTTTTATAATGGGGTTTAGCTGCTTTTCACGGCTGTGTTTATGCGGCTTTACACACACTTGACACTCTTCCAGAGAGATATCAATACATAGGTTTTAAGATTCTTACTAGTCACATATATTCTTGTGCGGTGAATAGGGGTTGTTGAGTCCAGTTCACTGAGCAAGGAGTAGGTCTTGTCTATTACATATTGGGTGTATGGAACGGTATCTGAGCTAATTTGAAACCCTTGTTTTATGCATCACACCACCTCACCTTTCCCGTTAAGCAGCCATAGTGTGTTTTCTAAACGTGTGACTCTGTTCTCTTTTGTAATTCAGTTCAAGTGTAGCAGTTTTTACATTCCCTCTATACGTGATAGCTTATGATAAGTGTCTTTTTCTGTGTGACTTATTTCACTTAGAATCGTCGTAACTAAATCCACTCATCATGCTGCTACTAGCCTTATGACATTGTTTTCATGGCTGAGTGATATTCCATTGTACATAAGGACCGCAACTTCTTTATCCATTTTTCTCTTTCCTGGGATATTTAAGGTGTCATGAAGTGGAGGTTCTTGTCAACAGAGCAGCCCTAAACTTTGGGGTGCCTGTGTCTTGCTGATTTTTAGTTTTCCCAATTTATACGCCCATGAGTGGAAGTGCCCTATGCTCCCTAAGCTGTGTTTTTTCGATGTTTCAGGACACACCGTACACTTCTCCAGAGTGGCTGCTGGCAATTTACATCCCGCCCATCAGTGTAGCAAGGCTCCCATTTCTCCATGGCCTGTCCTGCTTTTGTGGTTTTGACACTTTTTTCAGCATGACCCTTTTGACGGATTCCAAGCGAGACTCCTTTGTAGTGCTGATTTGCCTTTCCATGTTGCTTGGTTGGCCAAAAAGGGCGTATGCGTTTTTTCCTGAATATATTCAGGAAAAAACGCATACGCCCTTTTTGGCCAAGGGCATCATTGTCCACGTTTTGCCGCTTTTCATGTGCTTTAAAGGCGATTCGAATCTACCTCCTGAAACCTGTTTCCTGCAATTCTGCCTTGCTTTCAAATCCTCTTCGTTGCCTTCCCTCAATATATTTGTGGACGAGAGTTATCATTTATAACTCTGCAGGGTTGTGAATTGCAGTGCCCATGTGCTCCATTTTTCAACTGGCTTTTTTTGGAGCTGGCCGCAGAAGCGCGGGATTGCCTCAGGCCCTATTCTGGTTCCAGGTGGCAGGCTGAGCCTGTGGTTATTTCTTCTTCCTGATGAGAAACTAGAGTGACCTGTGCCTGTCCCAACACCTAGATCTAGTCTCTCATTGGCTGCCCCTCTTCCCGTTCATCCTCAGGACAAATTGCAACCTGTACGGAACAGGAGGTTAAAGGTGCTGATTCTCCAAGTAGGGAGATTGCTAGTGAAGTAGCTGGAATGGCGAACCCGAGCACAAGGAGATGAGAAATGAGGTGCGTTTTAGAAACCTTTCAAAATCACACGGTGTACCATCTTCTGGGTTCCTCATGCAAGTTTTCGATGTAGGAAGATGCCCTTGAACCTGGAGATTTGGGACCCATGGGATGGGTACCACGCAGTATTACCTTAAAGGGTCTGTGTTGGCTCACCCAACCTCACCAAACCTCTCAGCCCCAAGAATGTCCACCCTTATGTCTCATCCAGCTGTGGGTCTAGATATGGTCAATCCAGGTTGCGTCACAGCCCCTGAATGAATTTTGTAAGAATTTCTGTCTCTTTCACTGTCTTTGTTTCATGGGTTTTTAAAACTAATTTATTTTTATAATGGGGTTTAGCTGCTTTTCACGGCTGTGTTTATGCGGCTTTACACACACTTGACACACTTCCAGAGAGATATCAATACATAGGTTTTAAGATTCTTACTAGTCACATATATTCTTGTGCGGTGCATAGGGGGTGTTGAGTCCAGTTCACTGAGCAAGGAGTAGGTCTTGTCTATTACATATTGGGTGTATGGAACGGTATCTGAGCTAATTTGAAACCCTTGTTTTATGCATCACACCACCTCACCTTTCCCGTTAAGCAGCCATAGTGTGTTTTCTAAACGTGTGACTCTGTTCTCTTTTGTAATTCAGTTCAAGTGTAGCAGTTTTTACATTCCCTCTATACGTGATAGCTTATGATAAGTGTCTTTTTCTGTGTGACTTATTTCACTTAGAATCGTCGTAACTAAATCCACTCATCATGCTGCTACTAGCCTTATGACATTGTTTTCATGGCTGAGTGATATTCCATTGTACATAAGGACCGCAACTTCTTTATCCATTTTTCTCTTTCCTGGGATATTTAAGGTGTCATGAAGTGGAGGTTCTTGTCAACAGAGCAGCCCTAAACTTTGGGGTGCCTGTGTCTTGCTGATTTTTAGTTTTCCCAATTTATACGCCCATGAGTGGAAGTGCCCTATGCTCCCTAAGCTGTGTTTTTTCGATGTTTAAGGCCACACCGTACACTTCTCCAGAGTGGCTGCTGGCAATTTACATCCCGCCCATCAGTGTAGCAAGGCTCCCATTTCTCCATGGCCTGTCCTGCTTTTGTGGTTTTGACACTTTTTTCAGCATGGCCCTTTTGACCGATTCGAAGGGAGACTCCTTTGTAGTGCTGATTTGCCTTTCCATGTTGCTTGGTTGGCCAAAAAGGGCGTATGCGTTTTTTCCTGAATATATTCAGGAAAAAACGCATACGCCCTTTTTGGCCAAGGGCATCATTGTCCACGTTTTGCCGCTTTTCATGTGCTTTAAAGGCGATTCGAATCTACCTCCTGAAACCTGTTTCCTGCAATTCTGCCTTGCTTTCAAATCCTCTTCGTTGCCTTCCCTCAATATATTTGTGGACGAGAGTTATCATTTATAACTCTGCAGGGTTGTGAATTGCAGTGCCCATGTGCTCCGTTTTTCAACTGGCTTTTTTTGGAGCTGGCCGCAGAAGCGCGGGATTGCCTCAGGCCCTATTCTGGTTCCGGGTGGCAGGCTGAGCCTGTGGTTATTTCTTCTTCCTGATGAGAAAATAGAGTGACCTGTGCCTGTCCCAACACCTAGATCTAGTCTCTCATTGGCTGCCCCTCTTCCCGTTCATCCTCAGGACAAATTGCAACCTGTACGGAACAGGAGGTTAAAGGTGCTGATTCTCCAAGTAGGGAGATTGCTAGTGAAGTAGCTGGAATGGCGAACCCGAGCACAAGGAGATGAGAAATGAGGTGCGTTTTAGAAACCTTTCAAAATCACACGGTGTACCATCTTCTGGGTTCCTCATGCAAGTTTTCGATGTAGGAAGATGCCCTTGAACCTGGAGATTTGGGACCCATGGGATGGGTACCACGCAGTATTACCTTAAAGGGTCTGTGTTGGCTCACCCAACCTCACCAAACCTCTCAGCCCCAAGAATGTCCACCCTTATGTCTCATCCAGCTGTGGGTCTAGATATGGTCAATCCAGGTTGCGTCACAGCCCCTGAATGAATTTTGTAAGAATTTCTGTCTCTTTCACTGTCTTTGTTTCATGGGTTTTTAAAACTAATTTATTTTTATAATGGGGTTTAGCTGCTTTTCACGGCTGTGTTTATGCGGCTTTACACACACTTGACACACTTCCAGAGAGATATCAATACATAGGTTTTAAGATTCTTACTAGTCACATATATTCTTGTGCGGTGAATAGGGGGTGTTGAGTCCAGTTCACTGAGCAAGGAGTAGGTCTTGTCTATTACATATTGGGTGTATGGAACGGTATCTGAGCTAATTTGAAACCCTTGTTTTATGCATCACACCACCTCACCTTTCCCGTTAAGCAGCCATAGTGTGTTTTCTAAACGTGTGACTCTGTTCTCTTTTGTAATTCAGTTCAAGTGTAGCAGTTTTTACATTCCCTCTATACGTGATAGATTATGATAAGTGTCTTTTTCTCTGTGACTTATTTCACTTAGAGTCGTCGTACCTAAATCCACTCATCATGCTGCTACTAGCCTTATGACATTGATTTCATGGCTGAGTGATATTCCATTGTACATAAGGACCACAACTTCTTTATCCATTTTTCTCTTTCCTGGGATATTTAAGGTGTCATGAAGTGGAGGTTCTTGTCAACAGAGCAGCCCTAAACTTTGGGGTGCCTGTGTCTTGCTGATTTTTAGTTTTCCCAGTTTATACGCCCATGAGTGGAAGTGCCCTATGCTCCCTAAGCTGTGTTTTTTCGATGTTTCAGGACACACCGTACACTTCTCCAGAGTGGCTGCTGGCAATTTACATCCCGCCCATCAGTGTAGCAAGGCTCCCATTTCTCCATGGCCTGTCCTGCTTTTGTGGTTTTGACACATTTTTCAGCATGACCCTTTTGACGGATTCCAAGCGAGACTCCTTTGTAGTGCTGATTTGCCTTTCCATGTTGCTTGGTTGGCCAAAAAGGGCGTATGCGTTTTTTCCTGAATATATTCAGGAAAAAACGCATACGCCCTTTTTGGCCAAGGGCATCATTGTCCACGTTTTGCCGCTTTTCATGTGCTTTAAAGGCGATTCGAATCTACCTCCTGAAACCTGTTTCCTGCAATTCTGCCTTGCTTTCAAATCCTCTTCGTTGCCTTCCCTCAATATATTTGTGGACGAGAGTTATCATTTATAACTCTGCAGGGTTGTGAATTGCAGTGCCCATGTGCTCCATTTTTCAACTGGCTTTTTTGGGAGCTGGCCGCAGAAGCGCGGGATTGCCTCAGGCCCTATTCTGGTTCCGGGTGGCAGGCTGAGCCTGTGGTTATTTCTTCTTCCTGATGAGAAAATAGAGTGACCTGTGCCTGTTCCAACACCTAGATCTAGTCTCTCATTGGCTGCCCCTCTTCCCGTTCATCCTCAGGACAAATTGCAACCTGTACGGAACAGGAGGTTAAAGGTGCTGATTCTCCAAGTAGGGAGATTGCTAGTGAAGTAGCTGGAATGGCGAACCCGAGCACAAGGAGATGAGAAATGAGGTGCGTTTTAGAAACCTTTCAAAATCACACGGTGTACCATCTTCTGGGTTCCTCATGCAAGTTTTCGATGTAGGAAGATGCCCTTGAACCTGGAGATTTGGGACCCATGGGATGGGTACCACGCAGTATTACCTTAAAGGGTCTTTGTTGGCTCACCCAACCTCACCAAACCTCTCAGCCCCAAGAATGTCCACCCTTATGTCTCATCCAGCTGTGGGTCTAGATATGGTCAATCCAGGTTGCGTCACAGCCCCTGAATGAATTTTGTAAGAATTTCTGTCTCTTTCACTGTCTTTGTTTCATGGGATTTAAAACTAATTTATTTTTATAATGGGGTTTAGCTGCTTTTCACGGCTGTGTTTATGCGGCTTTACACACACTTGACACACTTCCAGAGAGATATCAATACATAGGTTTTAAGATTCTTTCTAGTGACATATATTCTTGTGCGGTGAATAGGGGGTGTTGAGTCCAGTTCACTGAGCAAGGAGTAGGTCTTGTCTATTACATATTGGGTGTATGGAACGGTATCTGAGCTAATTTGAAACCCTTGTTTTATGCATCACACCACCTCACCTTTCCCGTTAAGCAGCCATAGTGTGTTTTCTAAACGTGTGACTCTGTTCTCTTTTGTAATTCAGTTCAAGTGTAGCAGTTTTTACATTCCCTCTATACGTGATAGATTATGATAAGTGTCTTTTTCTCTGTGACTTATTTCACTTAGAGTCGTCGTACCTAAATCCACTCATCATGCTGCTACTAGCCTTATGACATTGATTTCATGGCTGAGTGATATTCCATTGTACATAAGGACCACAACTTCTTTATCCATTTTTCTCTTTCCTGGGATATTTAAGGTGTCATGAAGTGGAGGTTCTTGTCAACAGAGCAGCCCTAAACTTTGGGGTGCCTGTGTCTTGCTGATTTTTAGTTTTCCCAATTTATACGCCCATGAGTGGAAGTGCCCTATGCTCCCTAAGCTGTGTTTTTTCGATGTTTCAGGACACACCGTACACTTCTCCAGAGTGGCTGCTGGCAATTTACATCCCGCCCATCAGTGTAGCAAGGCTCCCATTTCTCCATGGCCTGTCCTGCTTTTGTGGTTTTGACACTTTTTTCAGCATGACCCTTTTGACGGATTCCAAGCGAGACTCCTTTGTAGTGCTGATTTGCCTTTCCATGTTGCTTGGTTGGCCAAAAAGGGCGTATGCGTTTTTTCCTGAATATATTCAGGAAAAAACGCATACGCCCTTTTTGGCCAAGGGCATCATTGTCCACGTTTTGCCGCTTTTCATGTGCTTTAAAGGCGATTCGAATCTACCTCCTGAAACCTGTTTCCTGCAATTCTGCCTTGCTTTCAAATCCTCTTCGTTGCCTTCCCTCAATATATTTGTGGACGAGAGTTATCATTTATAACTCTGCAGGGTTGTGAATTGCAGTGCCCATGTGCTCCATTTTTCAACTGGCTTTTTTGGGAGCTGGCCGCAGAAGCGCGGGATTGCCTCAGGCCCTATTCTGGTTCCGGGTGGCAGGCTGAGCCTGTGGTTATTTCTTCTTCCTGATGAGAAAATAGAGTGACCTGTGCCTGTTCCAACACCTAGATCTAGTCTCTCATTGGCTGCCCCTCTTCCCGTTCATCCTCAGGACAAATTGCAACCTGTACGGAACAGGAGGTTAAAGGTGCTGATTCTCCAAGTAGGGAGATTGCTAGTGAAGTAGCTGGAATGGCGAACCCGAGCACAAGGAGATGAGAAATGAGGTGCGTTTTAGAAACCTTTCAAAATCACACGGTGTACCATCTTCTGGGTTCCTCATGCAAGTTTTCGATGTAGGAAGATGCCCTTGAACCTGGAGATTTGGGACCCATGGGATGGGTACCACGCAGTATTACCTTAAAGGGTCTGTGTTGGCTCACCCAACCTCACCAAACCTCTCAGCCCCAAGAATGTCCACCCTTATGTCTCATCCAGCTGTGGGTTTAGATATGGTCAATCCAGGTTGCGTCACAGCCCCTGAATGAATTTTGTAAGAATTTCTGTCTCTTTCACTGTCTTTGTTTCATGGGTTTTTAAAACTAATTTATTTTTATAATGGGGTTTAGCTGCTTTTCACGGCTGTGTTTATGCGGCTTTACACACACTTGACACACTTCCAGAGAGATATCAATACATAGGTTTTAAGATTCTTACTAGTCACATATATTCTTGTGCGGTGAATAGGGGGTGTTGAGTCCAGTTCACTGAGCAAGGAGTAGGTCTTGTCTATTACATATTGGGTGTATGGAACGGTATCTGAGCTAATTTGAAACCCTTGTTTTATGCATCACACCACCTCACCTTTCCCGTTAAGCAGCCATAGTGTGTTTTCTAAACGTGTGACTCTGTTCTCTTTTGTAATTCAGTTCAAGTGTAGCAGTTTTTACATTCCCTCTATACGTGATAGCTTATGATAAGTGTCTTTTTCTGTGTGACTTATTTCACTTAGAATCGTCGTAACTAAATCCACTCATCATGCTGCTACTAGCCTTATGACATTGTTTTCATGGCTGAGTGATATTCCATTGTACATAAGGACCGCAACTTCTTTATCCATTTTTCTCTTTCCTGGGATATTTAAGGTGTCATGAAGTGGAGGTTCTTGTCAACAGAGCAGCCCTAAACTTTGGGGTGCCTGTGTCTTGCTGATTTTTAGTTTTCCCAATTTATACGCCCATGAGTGGAAGTGCCCTATGCTCCCTAAGCTGTGTTTTTTCGATGTTTCAGGACACACCGTACACTTCTCCAGAGTGGCTGCTGGCAATTTACATCCCGCCCATCAGTGTAGCAAGGCTCCCATTTCTCCATGGCCTGTCCTGCTTTTGTGGTTTTGACACTTTTTTCAGCATGACCCTTTTGACGGATTCCAAGCGAGACTCCTTTGTAGTGCTGATTTGCCTTTCCATGTTGCTTGGTTGGCCAAAAAGGGCGTATGCGTTTTTTCCTGAATATATTCAGGAAAAAACGCATACGCCCTTTTTGGCCAAGGGCATCATTGTCCACGTTTTGCCGCTTTTCATGTGCTTTAAAGGCGATTCGAATCTACCTCCTGAAACCTGTTTCCTGCAATTCTGCCTTGCTTTCAAATCCTCTTCGTTGCCTTCCCTCAATATATTTGTGGACGAGAGTTATCATTTATAACTCTGCAGGGTTGTGAATTGCAGTGCCCATGTGCTCCGTTTTTCAACTGGCTTTTTTTGGAGCTGGCCGCAGAAGCGCGGGATTGCCTCAGGCCCTATTCTGGTTCCGGGTGGCAGGCTGAGCCTGTGGTTATTTCTTCTTCCTGATGAGAAAATAGAGTGACCTGTGCCTGTCCCAACACCTAGATCTAGTCTCTCATTGGCTGCCCCTCTTCCCGTTCATCCTCAGGACAAATTGCAACCTGTACGGAACAGGAGGTTAAAGGTGCTGATTCTCCAAGTAGGGAGATTGCTAGTGAAGTAGCTGGAATGGCGAACCCGAGCACAAGGAGATGAGAAATGAGGTGCGTTTTAGAAACCTTTCAAAATCACACGGTGTACCATCTTCTGGGTTCCTCATGCAAGTTTTCGATGTAGGAAGATGCCCTTGAACCTGGAGATTTGGGACCCATGGGATGGGTACCACGCAGTATTACCTTAAAGGGTCTGTGTTGGCTCACCCAACCTCACCAAACCTCTCAGCCCCAAGAATGTCCACCCTTATGTCTCATCCAGCTGTGGGTCTAGATATGGTCAATCCAGGTTGCGTCACAGCCCCTGAATGAATTTTGTAAGAATTTCTGTCTCTTTCACTGTCTTTGTTTCATGGGTTTTTAAAACTAATTTATTTTTATAATGGGGTTTAGCTGCTTTTCACGGCTGTGTTTATGCGGCTTTACACACACTTGACACACTTCCAGAGAGATATCAATACATAGGTTTTAAGATTCTTACTAGTCACATATATTCTTGTGCGGTGAATAGGGGGTGTTGAGTCCAGTTCACTGAGCAAGGAGTAGGTCTTGTCTATTACATATTGGGTGTATGGAACGGTATCTGAGCTAATTTGAAACCCTTGTTTTATGCATCACACCACCTCACCTTTCCCGTTAAGCAGCCATAGTGTGTTTTCTAAACGTGTGACTCTGTTCTCTTTTGTAATTCAGTTCAAGTGTAGCAGTTTTTACATTCCCTCTATACGTGATAGATTATGATAAGTGTCTTTTTCTCTGTGACTTATTTCACTTAGAGTCGTCGTACCTAAATCCACTCATCATGCTGCTACTAGCCTTATGACATTGATTTCATGGCTGAGTGATATTCCATTGTACATAAGGACCACAACTTCTTTATCCATTTTTCTCTTTCCTGGGATATTTAAGGTGTCATGAAGTGGAGGTTCTTGTCAACAGAGCAGCCCTAAACTTTGGGGTGCCTGTGTCTTGCTGATTTTTAGTTTTCCCAATTTATACGCCCATGAGTGGAAGTGCCCTATGCTCCCTAAGCTGTGTTTTTTCGATGTTTCAGGACACACCGTACACTTCTCCAGAGTGGCTGCTGGCAATTTACATCCCGCCCATCAGTGTAGCAAGGCTCCCATTTCTCCATGGCCTGTCCTGCTTTTGTGGTTTTGACACTTTTTTCAGCATGACCCTTTTGACGGATTCCAAGCGAGACTCCTTTGTAGTGCTGATTTGCCTTTCCATGTTGCTTGGTTGGCCAAAAAGGGCGTATGCGTTTTTTCCTGAATATATTCAGGAAAAAACGCATACGCCCTTTTTGGCCAAGGGCATCATTGTCCACGTTTTGCCGCTTTTCATGTGCTTTAAAGGCGATTCGAATCTACCTCCTGAAACCTGTTTCCTGCAATTCTGCCTTGCTTTCAAATCCTCTTCGTTGCCTTCCCTCAATATATTTGTGGACGAGAGTTATCATTTATAACTCTGCAGGGTTGTGAATTGCAGTGCCCATGTGCTCCATTTTTCAACTGGCTTTTTTGGGAGCTGGCCGCAGAAGCGCGGGATTGCCTCAGGCCCTATTCTGGTTCCGGGTGGCAGGCTGAGCCTGTGGTTATTTCTTCTTCCTGATGAGAAAATAGAGTGACCTGTGCCTGTTCCAACACCTAGATCTAGTCTCTCATTGGCTGCCCCTCTTCCCGTTCATCCTCAGGACAAATTGCAACCTGTACGGAACAGGAGGTTAAAGGTGCTGATTCTCCAAGTAGGGAGATTGCTAGTGAAGTAGCTGGAATGGCGAACCCGAGCACAAGGAGATGAGAAATGAGGTGCGTTTTAGAAACCTTTCAAAATCACACGGTGTACCATCTTCTGGGTTCCTCATGCAAGTTTTCGATGTAGGAAGATGCCCTTGAACCTGGAGATTTGGGACCCATGGGATGGGTACCACGCAGTATTACCTTAAAGGGTCTGTGTTGGCTCACCCAACCTCACCAAACCTCTCAGCCCCAAGAATGTCCACCCTTATGTCTCATCCAGCTGTGGGTCTAGATATGGTCAATCCAGGTTGCGTCACAGCCCCTGAATGAATTTTGTAAGAATTTCTGTCTCTTTCACTGTCTTTGTTTCATGGGTTTTTAAAACTAATTTATTTTTATAATGGGGTTTAGCTGCTTTTCACGGCTGTGTTTATGCGGCTTTACACACACTTGACACACTTCCAGAGAGATATCAATACATAGGTTTTAAGATTCTTACTAGTCACATATATTCTTGTGCGGTGAATAGGGGGTGTTGAGTCCAGTTCACTGAGCAAGGAGTAGGTCTTGTCTATTACATATTGGGTGTATGGAACGGTATCTGAGCTAATTTGAAACCCTTGTTTTATGCATCACACCACCTCACCTTTCCCGTTAAGCAGCCATAGTGTGTTTTCTAAACGTGTGACTCTGTTCTCTTTTGTAATTCAGTTCAAGTGTAGCAGTTTTTACATTCCCTCTATACGTGATAGCTTATGATAAGTGTCTTTTTCTGTGTGACTTATTTCACTTAGAATCGTCGTAACTAAATCCACTCATCATGCTGCTACTAGCCTTATGACATTGTTTTCATGGCTGAGTGATATTCCATTGTACATAAGGACCGCAACTTCTTTATCCATTTTTCTCTTTCCTGGGATATTTAAGGTGTCATGAAGTGGAGGTTCTTGTCAACAGAGCAGCCCTAAACTTTGGGGTGCCTGTGTCTTGCTGATTTTTAGTTTTCCCAATTTATACGCCCATGAGTGGAAGTGCCCTATGCTCCCTAAGCTGTGTTTTTTCGATGTTTCAGGACACACCGTACACTTCTCCAGAGTGGCTGCTGGCAATTTACATCCCGCCCATCAGTGTAGCAAGGCTCCCATTTCTCCATGGCCTGTCCTGCTTTTGTGGTTTTGACACTTTTTTCAGCATGACCCTTTTGACGGATTCCAAGCGAGACTCCTTTGTAGTGCTGATTTGCCTTTCCATGTTGCTTGGTTGGCCAAAAAGGGCGTATGCGTTTTTTCCTGAATATATTCAGGAAAAAACGCATACGCCCTTTTTGGCCAAGGGCATCATTGTCCACGTTTTGCCGCTTTTCATGTGCTTTAAAGGCGATTCGAATCTACCTCCTGAAACCTGTTTCCTGCAATTCTGCCTTGCTTTCAAATCCTCTTCGTTGCCTTCCCTCAATATATTTGTGGACGAGAGTTATCATTTATAACTCTGCAGGGTTGTGAATTGCAGTGCCCATGTGCTCCGTTTTTCAACTGGCTTTTTTTGGAGCTGGCCGCAGAAGCGCGGGATTGCCTCAGGCCCTATTCTGGTTCCGGGTGGCAGGCTGAGCCTGTGGTTATTTCTTCTTCCTGATGAGAAAATAGAGTGACCTGTGCCTGTCCCAACACCTAGATCTAGTCTCTCATTGGCTGCCCCTCTTCCCGTTCATCCTCAGGACAAATTGCAACCTGTACGGAACAGGAGGTTAAAGGTGCTGATTCTCCAAGTAGGGAGATTGCTAGTGAAGTAGCTGGAATGGCGAACCCGAGCACAAGGAGATGAGAAATGAGGTGCGTTTTAGAAACCTTTCAAAATCACACGGTGTACCATCTTCTGGGTTCCTCATGCAAGTTTTCGATGTAGGAAGATGCCCTTGAACCTGGAGATTTGGGACCCATGGGATGGGTACCACGCAGTATTACCTTAAAGGGTCTGTGTTGGCTCACCCAACCTCACCAAACCTCTCAGCCCCAAGAATGTCCACCCTTATGTCTCATCCAGCTGTGGGTCTAGATATGGTCAATCCAGGTTGCGTCACAGCCCCTGAATGAATTTTGTAAGAATTTCTGTCTCTTTCACTGTCTTTGTTTCATGGGTTTTTAAAACTAATTTATTTTTATAATGGGGTTTAGCTGCTTTTCACGGCTGTGTTTATGCGGCTTTACACACACTTGACACACTTCCAGAGAGATATCAATACATAGGTTTTAAGATTCTTACTAGTCACATATATTCTTGTGCGGTGAATAGGGGGTGTTGAGTCCAGTTCACTGAGCAAGGAGTAGGTCTTGTCTATTACATATTGGGTGTATGGAACGGTATCTGAGCTAATTTGAAACCCTTGTTTTATGCATCACACCACCTCACCTTTCCCGTTAAGCAGCCATAGTGTGTTTTCTAAACGTGTGACTCTGTTCTCTTTTGTAATTCAGTTCAAGTGTAGCAGTTTTTACATTCCCTCTATACGTGATAGATTATGATAAGTGTCTTTTTCTCTGTGACTTATTTCACTTAGAGTCGTCGTACCTAAATCCACTCATCATGCTGCTACTAGCCTTATGACATTGATTTCATGGCTGAGTGATATTCCATTGTACATAAGGACCACAACTTCTTTATCCATTTTTCTCTTTCCTGGGATATTTAAGGTGTCATGAAGTGGAGGTTCTTGTCAACAGAGCAGCCCTAAACTTTGGGGTGCCTGTGTCTTGCTGATTTTTAGTTTTCCCAGTTTATACGCCCATGAGTGGAAGTGCCCTATGCTCCCTAAGCTGTGTTTTTTCGATGTTTCAGGACACACCGTACACTTCTCCAGAGTGGCTGCTGGCAATTTACATCCCGCCCATCAGTGTAGCAAGGCTCCCATTTCTCCATGGCCTGTCCTGCTTTTGTGGTTTTGACACATTTTTCAGCATGACCCTTTTGACGGATTCCAAGCGAGACTCCTTTGTAGTGCTGATTTGCCTTTCCATGTTGCTTGGTTGGCCAAAAAGGGCGTATGCGTTTTTTCCTGAATATATTCAGGAAAAAACGCATACGCCCTTTTTGGCCAAGGGCATCATTGTCCACGTTTTGCCGCTTTTCATGTGCTTTAAAGGCGATTCGAATCTACCTCCTGAAACCTGTTTCCTGCAATTCTGCCTTGCTTTCAAATCCTCTTCGTTGCCTTCCCTCAATATATTTGTGGACGAGAGTTATCATTTATAACTCTGCAGGGTTGTGAATTGCAGTGCCCATGTGCTCCATTTTTCAACTGGCTTTTTTGGGAGCTGGCCGCAGAAGCGCGGGATTGCCTCAGGCCCTATTCTGGTTCCGGGTGGCAGGCTGAGCCTGTGGTTATTTCTTCTTCCTGATGAGAAAATAGAGTGACCTGTGCCTGTTCCAACACCTAGATCTAGTCTCTCATTGGCTGCCCCTCTTCCCGTTCATCCTCAGGACAAATTGCAACCTGTACGGAACAGGAGGTTAAAGGTGCTGATTCTCCAAGTAGGGAGATTGCTAGTGAAGTAGCTGGAATGGCGAACCCGAGCACAAGGAGATGAGAAATGAGGTGCGTTTTAGAAACCTTTCAAAATCACACGGTGTACCATCTTCTGGGTTCCTCATGCAAGTTTTCGATGTAGGAAGATGCCCTTGAACCTGGAGATTTGGGACCCATGGGATGGGTACCACGCAGTATTACCTTAAAGGGTCTGTGTTGGCTCACCCAACCTCACCAAACCTCTCAGCCCCAAGAATGTCCACCCTTATGTCTCATCCAGCTGTGGGTCTAGATATGGTCAATCCAGGTTGCGTCACAGCCCCTGAATGAATTTTGTAAGAATTTCTGTCTCTTTCACTGTCTTTGTTTCATGGGATTTAAAACTAATTTATTTTTATAATGGGGTTTAGCTGCTTTTCACGGCTGTGTTTATGCGGCTTTACACACACTTGACACACTTCCAGAGAGATATCAATACATAGGTTTTAAGATTCTTTCTAGTGACATATATTCTTGTGCGGTGAATAGGGGGTGTTGAGTCCAGTTCACTGAGCAAGGAGTAGGTCTTGTCTATTACATATTGGGTGTATGGAACGGTATCTGAGCTAATTTGAAACCCTTGTTTTATGCATCACACCACCTCACCTTTCCCGTTAAGCAGCCATAGTGTGTTTTCTAAACGTGTGACTCTGTTCTCTTTTGTAATTCAGTTCAAGTGTAGCAGTTTTTACATTCCCTCTATACGTGATAGATTATGATAAGTGTCTTTTTCTCTGTGACTTATTTCACTTAGAGTCGTCGTACCTAAATCCACTCATCATGCTGCTACTAGCCTTATGACATTGATTTCATGGCTGAGTGATATTCCATTGTACATAAGGACCACAACTTCTTTATCCATTTTTCTCTTTCCTGGGATATTTAAGGTGTCATGAAGTGGAGGTTCTTGTCAACAGAGCAGCCCTAAACTTTGGGGTGCCTGTGTCTTGCTGATTTTTAGTTTTCCCAGTTTATACGCCCATGAGTGGAAGTGCCCTATGCTCCCTAAGCTGTGTTTTTTCGATGTTTCAGGACACACCGTACACTTCTCCAGAGTGGCTGCTGGCAATTTACATCCCGCCCATCAGTGTAGCAAGGCTCCCATTTCTCCATGGCCTGTCCTGCTTTTGTGGTTTTGACACTTTTTTCAGCATGACCCTTTTGACGGATTCCAAGCGAGACTCCTTTGTAGTGCTGATTTGCCTTTCCATGTTGCTTGGTTGGCCAAAAAGGGCGTATGCGTTTTTTCCTGAATATATTCAGGAAAAAACGCATATGCCCTTTTTGGCCAAGGGCATCATTGTCCACGTTTTGCCGCTTTTCATGTGCTTTAAAGGCGATTCGAATCTACCTCCTGAAACCTGTTTCCTGCAATTCTGCCTTGCTTTCAAATCCTCTTCGTTGCCTTCCCTCAATATATTTGTGGACGAGAGTTATCATTTATAACTCTGCAGGGTTGTGAATTGCAGTGCCCATGTGCTCCATTTTTCAACTGGCTTTTTTGGGAGCTGGCCGCAGAAGCGCGGGATTGCCTCAGGCCCTATTCTGGTTCCGGGTGGCAGGCTGAGCCTGTGGTTATTTCTTCTTCCTGATGAGAAAATAGAGTGACCTGTGCCTGTTCCAACACCTAGATCTAGTCTCTCATTGGCTGCCCCTCTTCCCGTTCATCCTCAGGACAAATTGCAACCTGTACGGAACAGGAGGTTAAAGGTGCTGATTCTCCAAGTAGGGAGATTGCTAGTGAAGTAGCTGGAATGGCGAACCCGAGCACAAGGAGATGAGAAATGAGGTGCGTTTTAGAAACCTTTCAAAATCACACGGTGTACCATCTTCTGGGTTCCTCATGCAAGTTTTCGATGTAGGAAGATGCCCTTGAACCTGGAGATTTGGGACCCATGGGATGGGTACCACGCAGTATTACCTTAAAGGGTCTGTGTTGGCTCACCCAACCTCACCAAACCTCTCAGCCCCAAGAATGTCCACCCTTATGTCTCATCCAGCTGTGGGTCTAGATATGGTCAATCCAGGTTGCGTCACAGCCCCTGAATGAATTTTGTAAGAATTTCTGTCTCTTTCACTGTCTTTGTTTCATGGGTTTTTAAAACTAATTTATTTTTATAATGGGGTTTAGCTGCTTTTCACGGCTGTGTTTATGCGGCTTTACACACACTTGACACACTTCCAGAGAGATATCAATACATAGGTTTTAAGATTCTTACTAGTCACATATATTCTTGTGCGGTGAATAGGGGGTGTTGAGTCCAGTTCACTGAGCAAGGAGTAGGTCTTGTCTATTACATATTGGGTGTATGGAACGGTATCTGAGCTAATTTGAAACCCTTGTTTTATGCATCACACCACCTCACCTTTCCCGTTAAGCAGCCATAGTGTGTTTTCTAAACGTGTGACTCTGTTCTCTTTTGTAATTCAGTTCAAGTGTAGCAGTTTTTACATTCCCTCTATACGTGATAGCTTATGATAAGTGTCTTTTTCTGTGTGACTTATTTCACTTAGAATCGTCGTAACTAAATCCACTCATCATGCTGCTACTAGCCTTATGACATTGTTTTCATGGCTGAGTGATATTCCATTGTACATAAGGACCGCAACTTCTTTATCCATTTTTCTCTTTCCTGGGATATTTAAGGTGTCATGAAGTGGAGGTTCTTGTCAACAGAGCAGCCCTAAACTTTGGGGTGCCTGTGTCTTGCTGATTTTTAGTTTTCCCAATTTATACGCCCATGAGTGGAAGTGCCCTATGCTCCCTAAGCTGTGTTTTTTCGATGTTTCAGGACACACCGTACACTTCTCCAGAGTGGCTGCTGGCAATTTACATCCCGCCCATCAGTGTAGCAAGGCTCCCATTTCTCCATGGCCTGTCCTGCTTTTGTGGTTTTGACACTTTTTTCAGCATGACCCTTTTGACGGATTCCAAGCGAGACTCCTTTGTAGTGCTGATTTGCCTTTCCATGTTGCTTGGTTGGCCAAAAAGGGCGTATGCGTTTTTTCCTGAATATATTCAGGAAAAAACGCATACGCCCTTTTTGGCCAAGGGCATCATTGTCCACGTTTTGCCGCTTTTCATGTGCTTTAAAGGCGATTCGAATCTACCTCCTGAAACCTGTTTCCTGCAATTCTGCCTTGCTTTCAAATCCTCTTCGTTGCCTTCCCTCAATATATTTGTGGACGAGAGTTATCATTTATAACTCTGCAGGGTTGTGAATTGCAGTGCCCATGTGCTCCATTTTTCAACTGGCTTTTTTGGGAGCTGGCCGCAGAAGCGCGGGATTGCCTCAGGCCCTATTCTGGTTCCGGGTGGCAGGCTGAGCCTGTGGTTATTTCTTCTTCCTGATGAGAAACTAGAGTGACCTGTGCCTGTTCCAACACCTAGATCTAGTCTCTCATTGGCTGCCCCTCTTCCCGTTCATCCTCAGGACAAATTGCAACCTGTACGGAACAGGAGGTTAAAGGTGCTGATTCTCCAAGTAGGGAGATTGCTAGTGAAGTAGCTGGAATGGCGAACCCGAGCACAAGGAGATGAGAAATGAGGTGCGTTTTAGAAACCTTTCAAAATCACACGGTGTACCATCTTCTGGGTTCCTCATGCAAGTTTTCGATGTAGGAAGATGCCCTTGAACCTGGAGATTTGGGACCCATGGGATGGGTACCACGCAGTATTACCTTAAAGGGTCTGTGTTGGCTCACCCAACCTCACCAAACCTCTCAGCCCCAAGAATGTCCACCCTTATGTCTCATCCAGCTGTGGGTCTAGATATGGTCAATCCAGGTTGCGTCACAGCCCCTGAATGAATTTTGTAAGAATTTCTGTCTCTTTCACTGTCTTTGTTTCATGGGATTTAAAACTAATTTATTTTTATAATGGGGTTTAGCTGCTTTTCACGGCTGTGTTTATGCGGCTTTACACACACTTGACACACTTCCAGAGAGATATCAATACATAGGTTTTAAGATTCTTTCTAGTGACATATATTCTTGTGCGGTGAATAGGGGGTGTTGAGTCCAGTTCACTGAGCAAGGAGTAGGTCTTGTCTATTACATATTGGGTGTATGGAACGGTATCTGAGCTAATTTGAAACCCTTGTTTTATGCATCACACCACCTCACCTTTCCCGTTAAGCAGCCATAGTGTGTTTTCTAAACGTGTGACTCTGTTCTCTTTTGTAATTCAGTTCAAGTGTAGCAGTTTTTACATTCCCTCTATACGTGATAGATTATGATAAGTGTCTTTTTCTCTGTGACTTATTTCACTTAGAGTCGTCGTACCTAAATCCACTCATCATGCTGCTACTAGCCTTATGACATTGATTTCATGGCTGAGTGATATTCCATTGTACATAAGGACCACAACTTCTTTATCCATTTTTCTCTTTCCTGGGATATTTAAGGTGTCATGAAGTGGAGGTTCTTGTCAACAGAGCAGCCCTAAACTTTGGGGTGCCTGTGTCTTGCTGATTTTTAGTTTTCCCAATTTATACGCCCATGAGTGGAAGTGCCCTATGCTCCCTAAGCTGTGTTTTTTCGATGTTTCAGGACACACCGTACACTTCTCCAGAGTGGCTGCTGGCAATTTACATCCCGCCCATCAGTGTAGCAAGGCTCCCATTTCTCCATGGCCTGTCCTGCTTTTGTGGTTTTGACACTTTTTTCAGCATGACCCTTTTGACGGATTCGAAGCGAGACTCCTTTGTAGTGCTGATTTGCCTTTCCATGTTGCTTGGTTGGCCAAAAAGGGCGTATGCGTTTTTTCCTGAATATATTCAGGAAAAAACGCATATGCCCTTTTTGGCCAAGGGCATCATTGTCCACGTTTTGCCGCTTTTCATGTGCTTTAAAGGCGATTCGAATCTACCTCCTGAAACCTGTTTCCTGCAATTCTGCCTTGCTTTCAAATCCTCTTCGTTGCCTTCCCTCAATATATTTGTGGACGAGAGTTATCATTTATAACTCTGCAGGGTTGTGAATTGCAGTGCCCATGTGCTCCATTTTTCAACTGGCTTTTTTGGGAGCTGGCCGCAGAAGCACGGGATTGCCTCAGGCCCTATTCTGGTTCCGGGTGGCAGGCTGAGCCTGTGGTTATTTCTTCTTCCTGATGAGAAAATAGAGTGACCTGTGCCTGTTCCAACACCTAGATCTAGTCTCTCATTGGCTGCCCCTCTTCCCGTTCATCCTCAGGACAAATTGTAACCTGTACGGAACAGGAGGTTAAAGGTGCTGATTCTCCAAGTAGGGAGATTGCTAGTGAAGTAGCTGGAATGGCGAACCCGAGCACAAGGAGATGAGAAATGAGGTGCGTTTTAGAAACCTTTCAAAATCACACGGTGTACCATCTTCTGGGTTCCTCATGCAAGTTTTCGATGTAGGAAGATGCCCTTGAACCTGGAGATTTGGGACCCATGGGATGGGTACCACGCAGTATTACCTTAAAGGGTCTGTGTTGGCTCACCCAACCTCACCAAACCTCTCAGCCCCAAGAATGTCCACCCTTATGTCTCATCCAGCTGTGGGTCTAGATATGGTCAATCCAGGTTGCGTCACAGCCCCTGAATGAATTTTGTAAGAATTTCTGTCTCTTTCACTGTCTTTGTTTCATGGGTTTTTAAAACTAATTTATTTTTATAATGGGGTTTAGCTGCTTTTCACGGCTGTGTTTATGCGGCTTTACACACACTTGACACACTTCCAGAGAGATATCAATACATAGGTTTTAAGATTCTTACTAGTCACATATATTCTTGTGCGGTGAATAGGGGTTGTTGAGTCCAGTTCACTGAGCAAGGAGTAGGTCTTGTCTATTACATATTGGGTGTATGGAACGGTATCTGAGCTAATTTGAAACCCTTGTTTTATGCATCACACCACCTCACCTTTCCCGTTAAGCAGCCATAGTGTGTTTTCTAAACGTGTGACTCTGTTCTCTTTTGTAATTCAGTTCAAGTGTAGCAGTTTTTACATTCCCTCTATACGTGATAGCTTATGATAAGTGTCTTTTTCTGTGTGACTTATTTCACTTAGAATCGTCGTAACTAAATCCACTCATCATGCTGCTACTAGCCTTATGACATTGTTTTCATGGCTGAGTGATATTCCATTGTACATAAGGACCGCAACTTCTTTATCCATTTTTCTCTTTCCTGGGATATTTAAGGTGTCATGAAGTGGAGGTTCTTGTCAACAGAGCAGCCCTAAACTTTGGGGTGCCTGTGTCTTGCTGATTTTTAGTTTTCCCAATTTATACGCCCATGAGTGGAAGTGCCCTATGCTCCCTAAGCTGTGTTTTTTCGATGTTTCAGGACACACCGTACACTTCTCCAGAGTGGCTGCTGGCAATTTACATCCCGCCCATCAGTGTAGCAAGGCTCCCATTTCTCCATGGCCTGTCCTGCTTTTGTGGTTTTGACACTTTTTTCAGCATGACCCTTTTGACGGATTCGAAGCGAGACTCCTTTGTAGTGCTGATTTGCCTTTCCATGTTGCTTGGTTGGCCAAAAAGGGCGTATGCGTTTTTTCCTGAATATATTCAGGAAAAAACGCATACGCCCTTTTTGGCCAAGGGCATCATTGTCCACGTTTTGCCGCTTTTCATGTGCTTTAAAGGCGATTCGAATCTACCTCCTGAAACCTGTTTCCTGCAATTCTGCCTTGCTTTCAAATCCTCTTCGTTGCCTTCCCTCAATATATTTGTGGACGAGAGTTATCATTTATAACTCTGCAGGGTTGTGAATTGCAGTGCCCATGTGCTCCATTTTTCAACTGGCTTTTTTGGGAGCTGGCCGCAGAAGCGCGGGATTGCCTCAGGCCCTATTCTGGTTCCGGGTGGCAGGCTGAGCCTGTGGTTATTTCTTCTTCCTGATGAGAAAATAGAGTGACCTGTGCCTGTTCCAACACCTAGATCTAGTCTCTCATTGGCTGCCCCTCTTCCCGTTCATCCTCAGGACAAATTGCAACCTGTACGGAACAGGAGGTTAAAGGTGCTGATTCTCCAAGTAGGGAGATTGCTAGTGAAGTAGCTGGAATGGCGAACCCGAGCACAAGGAGATGAGAAATGAGGTGCGTTTTAGAAACCTTTCAAAATCACACGGTGTACCATCTTCTGGGTTCCTCATGCAAGTTTTCGATGTAGGAAGATGCCCTTGAACCTGGAGATTTGGGACCCATGGGATGGGTACCACGCAGTATTACCTTAAAGGGTCTGTGTTGGCTCACCCAACCTCACCAAACCTCTCAGCCCCAAGAATGTCCACCCTTATGTCTCATCCAGCTGTGGGTCTAGATATGGTCAATCCAGGTTGCGTCACAGCCCCTGAATGAATTTTGTAAGAATTTCTGTCTCTTTCACTGTCTTTGTTTCATGGGATTTAAAACTAATTTATTTTTATAATGGGGTTTAGCTGCTTTTCACGGCTGTGTTTATGCGGCTTTACACACACTTGACACACTTCCAGAGAGATATCAATACATAGGTTTTAAGATTCTTTCTAGTGACATATATTCTTGTGCGGTGAATAGGGGGTGTTGAGTCCAGTTCACTGAGCAAGGAGTAGGTCTTGTCTATTACATATTGGGTGTATGGAACGGTATCTGAGCTAATTTGAAACCCTTGTTTTATGCATCACACCACCTCACCTTTCCCGTTAAGCAGCCATAGTGTGTTTTCTAAACGTGTGACTCTGTTCTCTTTTGTAATTCAGTTCAAGTGTAGCAGTTTTTACATTCCCTCTATACGTGATAGCTTATGATAAGTGTCTTTTTCTGTGTGACTTATTTCACTTAGAATCGTCGTAACTAAATCCACTCATCATGCTGCTACTAGCCTTATGACATTGTTTTCATGGCTGAGTGATATTCCATTGTACATAAGGACCGCAACTTCTTTATCCATTTTTCTCTTTCCTGGGATATTTAAGGTGTCATGAAGTGGAGGTTCTTGTCAACAGAGCAGCCCTAAACTTTGGGGTGCCTGTGTCTTGCTGATTTTTAGTTTTCCCAATTTATACGCCCATGAGTGGAAGTGCCCTATGCTCCCTAAGCTGTGTTTTTTCGATGTTTCAGGACACACCGTACACTTCTCCAGAGTGGCTGCTGGCAATTTACATCCCGCCCATCAGTGTAGCAAGGCTCCCATTTCTCCATGGCCTGTCCTGCTTTTGTGGTTTTGACACTTTTTTCAGCATGACCCTTTTGACGGATTCCAAGCGAGACTCCTTTGTAGTGCTGATTTGCCTTTCCATGTTGCTTGGTTGGCCAAAAAGGGCGTATGCGTTTTTTCCTGAATATATTCAGGAAAAAACGCATACGCCCTTTTTGGCCAAGGGCATCATTGTCCACGTTTTGCCGCTTTTCATGTGCTTTAAAGGCGATTCGAATCTACCTCCTGAAACATGTTTCCTGCAATTCTGCCTTGCTTTCAAATCCTCTTCGTTGCCTTCCCTCAATATATTTGTGGACGAGAGTTATCATTTATAACTCTGCAGGGTTGTGAATTGCAGTGCCCATGTGCTCCATTTTTCAACTGGCTTTTTTTGGAGCTGGCCGCAGAAGCGCGGGATTGCCTCAGGCCCTATTCTGGTTCCAGGTGGCAGGCTGAGCCTGTGGTTATTTCTTCTTCTTGATGAGAAACTAGAGTGACCTGTGCCTGTCCCAACACCTAGATCTAGTCTCTCATTGGCTGCCCCTCTTCCCGTTCATCCTCAGGACAAATTGCAACCTGTACGGAACAGGAGGTTAAAGGTGCTGATTCTCCAAGTAGGGAGATTGCTAGTGAAGTAGCTGGAATGGCGAACCCGAGCACAAGGAGATGAGAAATGAGGTGCGTTTTAGAAACCTTTCAAAATCACACGGTGTACCATCTTCTGGGTTCCTCATGCAAGTTTTCGATGTAGGAAGATGCCCTTGAACCTGGAGATTTGGGACCCATGGGATGGGTACCACGCAGTATTACCTTAAAGGGTCTGTGTTGGCTCACCCAACCTCACCAAACCTCTCAGCCCCAAGAATGTCCACCCTTATGTCTCATCCAGCTGTGGGTCTAGATATGGTCAATCCAGGTTGCGTCACAGCCCCTGAATGAATTTTGTAAGAATTTCTGTCTCTTTCACTGTCTTTGTTTCATGGGTTTTTAAAACTAATTTATTTTTATAATGGGGTTTAGCTGCTTTTCACGGCTGTGTTTATGCGGCTTTACACACACTTGACACACTTCCAGAGAGATATCAATACATAGGTTTTAAGATTCTTACTAGTCACATATATTCTTGTGCGGTGCATAGGGGGTGTTGAGTCCAGTTCACTGACCAAGGAGTAGGTCTTGTCTATTACATATTGGGTGTATGGAACGTTATCTGAGCTAATTTGAAACCCTTGTTTTATGCATCACACCACCTCACCTTTCCCGTTAAGCAGCCATAGTGTGTTTTCTAAACGTGTGACTCTGTTCTCTTTTGTAATTCAGTTCAAGTGTAGCAGTTTTTACATTCCCTCTATACGTGATAGCTTATGATAAGTGTCTTTTTCTGTGTGACTTATTTCACTTAGAATCGTCGTAACTAAATCCACTCATCATGCTGCTACTAGCCTTATGACATTGTTTTCATGGCTGAGTGATATTCCATTGTACATAAGGACCGCAACTTCTTTATCCATTTTTCTCTTTCCTGGGATATTTAAGGTGTCATGAAGTGGAGGTTCTTGTCAACAGAGCAGCCCTAAACTTTGGGGTGCCTGTGTCTTGCTGATTTTTAGTTTTCCCAATTTATACGCCCATGAGTGGAAGTGCCCTATGCTCCCTAAGCTGTGTTTTTTCGATGTTTAAGGCCACACCGTACACTTCTCCAGAGTGGCTGCTGGCAATTTACATCCCGCCCATCAGTGTAGCAAGGCTCCCATTTCTCCATGGCCTGTCCTGCTTTTGTGGTTTTGACACTTTTTTCAGCATGGCCCTTTTGACCGATTCGAAGGGAGACTCCTTTGTAGTGCTGATTTGCCTTTCCATGTTGCTTGGTTGGCCAAAAAGGGCGTATGCGTTTTTTCCTGAATATATTCAGGAAAAAACGCATACGCCCTTTTTGGCCAAGGGCATCATTGTCCACGTTTTGCCGCTTTTCATGTGCTTTAAAGGCGATTCGAATCTACCTCCTGAAACCTGTTTCCTGCAATTCTGCCTTGCTTTCAAATCCTCTTCGTTGCCTTCCCTCAATATATTTGTGGACGAGAGTTATCATTTATAACTCTGCAGGGTTGTGAATTGCAGTGCCCATGTGCTCCGTTTTTCAACTGGCTTTTTTTGGAGCTGGCCGCAGAAGCGCGGGATTGCCTCAGGCCCTATTCTGGTTCCGGGTGGCAGGCTGAGCCTGTGGTTATTTCTTCTTCCTGATGAGAAAATAGAGTGACCTGTGCCTGTCCCAACACCTAGATCTAGTCTCTCATTGGCTGCCCCTCTTCCCGTTCATCCTCAGGACAAATTGCAACCTGTACGGAACAGGAGGTTAAAGGTGCTGATTCTCCAAGTAGGGAGATTGCTAGTGAAGTAGCTGGAATGGCGAACCCGAGCACAAGGAGATGAGAAATGAGGTGCGTTTTAGAAACCTTTCAAAATCACACGGTGTACCATCTTCTGGGTTCCTCATGCAAGTTTTCGATGTAGGAAGATGCCCTTGAACCTGGAGATTTGGGACCCATGGGATGGGTACCACGCAGTATTACCTTAAAGGGTCTGTGTTGGCTCACCCAACCTCACCAAACCTCTCAGCCCCAAGAATGTCCACCCTTATGTCTCATCCAGCTGTGGGTCTAGATATGGTCAATCCAGGTTGCGTCACAGCCCCTGAATGAATTTTGTAAGAATTTCTGTCTCTTTCACTGTCTTTGTTTCATGGGTTTTTAAAACTAATTTATTTTTATAATGGGGTTTAGCTGCTTTTCACGGCTGTGTTTATGCGGCTTTACACACACTTGACACACTTCCAGAGAGATATCAATACATAGGTTTTAAGATTCTTACTAGTCACATATATTCTTGTGCGGTGAATAGGGGGTGTTGAGTCCAGTTCACTGAGCAAGGAGTAGGTCTTGTCTATTACATATTGGGTGTATGGAACGGTATCTGAGCTAATTTGAAACCCTTGTTTTATGCATCACACCACCTCACCTTTCCCGTTAAGCAGCCATAGTGTGTTTTCTAAACGTGTGACTCTGTTCTCTTTTGTAATTCAGTTCAAGTGTAGCAGTTTTTACATTCCCTCTATACGTGATAGATTATGATAAGTGTCTTTTTCTCTGTGACTTATTTCACTTAGAGTCGTCGTACCTAAATCCACTCATCATGCTGCTACTAGCCTTATGACATTGATTTCATGGCTGAGTGATATTCCATTGTACATAAGGACCACAACTTCTTTATCCATTTTTCTCTTTCCTGGGATATTTAAGGTGTCATGAAGTGGAGGTTCTTGTCAACAGAGCAGCCCTAAACTTTGGGGTGCCTGTGTCTTGCTGATTTTTAGTTTTCCCAATTTATACGCCCATGAGTGGAAGTGCCCTATGCTCCCTAAGCTGTGTTTTTTCGATGTTTCAGGACACACCGTACACTTCTCCAGAGTGGCTGCTGGCAATTTACATCCCGCCCATCAGTGTAGCAAGGCTCCCATTTCTCCATGGCCTGTCCTGCTTTTGTGGTTTTGACACTTTTTTCAGCATGACCCTTTTGACGGATTCGAAGCGAGACTCCTTTGTAGTGCTGATTTGCCTTTCCATGTTGCTTGGTTGGCCAAAAAGGGCGTATGCGTTTTTTCCTGAATATATTCAGGAAAAAACGCATATGCCCTTTTTGGCCAAGGGCATCATTGTCCACGTTTTGCCGCTTTTCATGTGCTTTAAAGGCGATTCGAATCTACCTCCTGAAACCTGTTTCCTGCAATTCTGCCTTGCTTTCAAATCCTCTTCGTTGCCTTCCCTCAATATATTTGTGGACGAGAGTTATCATTTATAACTCTGCAGGGTTGTGAATTGCAGTGCCCATGTGCTCCATTTTTCAACTGGCTTTTTTGGGAGCTGGCCGCAGAAGCACGGGATTGCCTCAGGCCCTATTCTGGTTCCGGGTGGCAGGCTGAGCCTGTGGTTATTTCTTCTTCCTGATGAGAAAATAGAGTGACCTGTGCCTGTTCCAACACCTAGATCTAGTCTCTCATTGGCTGCCCCTCTTCCCGTTCATCCTCAGGACAAATTGCAACCTGTACGGAACAGGAGGTTAAAGGTGCTGATTCTCCAAGTAGGGAGATTGCTAGTGAAGTAGCTGGAATGGCGAACCCGAGCACAAGGAGATGAGAAATGAGGTGCGTTTTAGAAACCTTTCAAAATCACACGGTGTACCATCTTCTGGGTTCCTCATGCAAGTTTTCGATGTAGGAAGATGCCCTTGAACCTGGAGATTTGGGACCCATGGGATGGGTACCACGCAGTATTACCTTAAAGGGTCTGTGTTGGCTCACCCAACCTCACCAAACCTCTCAGCCCCAAGAATGTCCACCCTTATGTCTCATCCAGCTGTGGGTCTAGATATGGTCAATCCAGGTTGCGTCACAGCCCCTGAATGAATTTTGTAAGAATTTCTGTCTCTTTCACTGTCTTTGTTTCATGGGTTTTTAAAACTAATTTATTTTTATAATGGGGTTTAGCTGCTTTTCACGGCTGTGTTTATGCGGCTTTACACACACTTGACACTCTTCCAGAGAGATATCAATACATAGGTTTTAAGATTCTTACTAGTCACATATATTCTTGTGCGGTGAATAGGGGTTGTTGAGTCCAGTTCACTGAGCAAGGAGTAGGTCTTGTCTATTACATATTGGGTGTATGGAACGGTATCTGAGCTAATTTGAAACCCTTGTTTTATGCATCACACCACCTCACCTTTCCCGTTAAGCAGCCATAGTGTGTTTTCTAAACGTGTGACTCTGTTCTCTTTTGTAATTCAGTTCAAGTGTAGCAGTTTTTACATTCCCTCTATACGTGATAGCTTATGATAAGTGTCTTTTTCTGTGTGACTTATTTCACTTAGAATCGTCGTAACTAAATCCACTCATCATGCTGCTACTAGCCTTATGACATTGTTTTCATGGCTGAGTGATATTCCATTGTACATAAGGACCGCAACTTCTTTATCCATTTTTCTCTTTCCTGGGATATTTAAGGTGTCATGAAGTGGAGGTTCTTGTCAACAGAGCAGCCCTAAACTTTGGGGTGCCTGTGTCTTGCTGATTTTTAGTTTTCCCAATTTATACGCCCATGAGTGGAAGTGCCCTATGCTCCCTAAGCTGTGTTTTTTCGATGTTTCAGGACACACCGTACACTTCTCCAGAGTGGCTGCTGGCAATTTACATCCCGCCCATCAGTGTAGCAAGGCTCCCATTTCTCCATGGCCTGTCCTGCTTTTGTGGTTTTGACACTTTTTTCAGCATGACCCTTTTGACGGATTCCAAGCGAGACTCCTTTGTAGTGCTGATTTGCCTTTCCATGTTGCTTGGTTGGCCAAAAAGGGCGTATGCGTTTTTTCCTGAATATATTCAGGAAAAAACGCATACGCCCTTTTTGGCCAAGGGCATCATTGTCCACGTTTTGCCGCTTTTCATGTGCTTTAAAGGCGATTCGAATCTACCTCCTGAAACCTGTTTCCTGCAATTCTGCCTTGCTTTCAAATCCTCTTCGTTGCCTTCCCTCAATATATTTGTGGACGAGAGTTATCATTTATAACTCTGCAGGGTTGTGAATTGCAGTGCCCATGTGCTCCATTTTTCAACTGGCTTTTTTGGGAGCTGGCCGCAGAAGCGCGGGATTGCCTCAGGCCCTATTCTGGTTCCGGGTGGCAGGCTGAGCCTGTGGTTATTTCTTCTTCCTGATGAGAAAATAGAGTGACCTGTGCCTGTTCCAACACCTAGATCTAGTCTCTCATTGGCTGCCCCTCTTCCCGTTCATCCTCAGGACAAATTGCAACCTGTACGGAACAGGAGGTTAAAGGTGCTGATTCTCCAAGTAGGGAGATTGCTAGTGAAGTAGCTGGAATGGCGAACCCGAGCACAAGGAGATGAGAAATGAGGTGCGTTTTAGAAACCTTTCAAAATCACACGGTGTACCATCTTCTGGGTTCCTCATGCAAGTTTTCGATGTAGGAAGATGCCCTTGAACCTGGAGATTTGGGACCCATGGGATGGGTACCACGCAGTATTACCTTAAAGGGTCTGTGTTGGCTCACCCAACCTCACCAAACCTCTCAGCCCCAAGAATGTCCACCCTTATGTCTCATCCAGCTGTGGGTCTAGATATGGTCAATCCAGGTTGCGTCACAGCCCCTGAATGAATTTTGTAAGAATTTCTGTCTCTTTCACTGTCTTTGTTTCATGGGATTTAAAACTAATTTATTTTTATAATGGGGTTTAGCTGCTTTTCACGGCTGTGTTTATGCGGCTTTACACACACTTGACACACTTCCAGAGAGATATCAATACATAGGTTTTAAGATTCTTTCTAGTGACATATATTCTTGTGCGGTGAATAGGGGGTGTTGAGTCCAGTTCACTGAGCAAGGAGTAGGTCTTGTCTATTACATATTGGGTGTATGGAACGGTATCTGAGCTAATTTGAAACCCTTGTTTTATGCATCACACCACCTCACCTTTCCCGTTAAGCAGCCATAGTGTGTTTTCTAAACGTGTGACTCTGTTCTCTTTTGTAATTCAGTTCAAGTGTAGCAGTTTTTACATTCCCTCTATACGTGATAGATTATGATAAGTGTCTTTTTCTCTGTGACTTATTTCACTTAGAGTCGTCGTACCTAAATCCACTCATCATGCTGCTACTAGCCTTATGACATTGATTTCATGGCTGAGTGATATTCCATTGTACATAAGGACCACAACTTCTTTATCCATTTTTCTCTTTCCTGGGATATTTAAGGTGTCATGAAGTGGAGGTTCTTGTCAACAGAGCAGCCCTAAACTTTGGGGTGCCTGTGTCTTGCTGATTTTTAGTTTTCCCAGTTTATACGCCCATGAGTGGAAGTGCCCTATGCTCCCTAAGCTGTGTTTTTTTCGATGTTTCAGGACACACCGTACACTTCTCCAGAGTGGCTGCTGGCAATTTACATCCCGCCCATCAGTGTAGCAAGGCTCCCATTTCTCCATGGCCTGTCCTGCTTTTGTGGTTTTGACACTTTTTTCAGCATGACCCTTTTGACGGATTCCAAGCGAGACTCCTTTGTAGTGCTGATTTGCCTTTCCATGTTGCTTGGTTGGCCAAAAAGGGCGTATGCGTTTTTTCCTGAATATATTCAGGAAAAAACGCATATGCCCTTTTTGGCCAAGGGCATCATTGTCCACGTTTTGCCGCTTTTCATGTGCTTTAAAGGCGATTCGAATCTACCTCCTGAAACCTGTTTCCTGCAATTCTGCCTTGCTTTCAAATCCTCTTCGTTGCCTTCCCTCAATATATTTGTGGACGAGAGTTATCATTTATAACTCTGCAGGGTTGTGAATTGCAGTGCCCATGTGCTCCATTTTTCAACTGGCTTTTTTGGGAGCTGGCCGCAGAAGCGCGGGATTGCCTCAGGCCCTATTCTGGTTCCGGGTGGCAGGCTGAGCCTGTGGTTATTTCTTCTTCCTGATGAGAAAATAGAGTGACCTGTGCCTGTTCCAACACCTAGATCTAGTCTCTCATTGGCTGCCCCTCTTCCCGTTCATCCTCAGGACAAATTGCAACCTGTACGGAACAGGAGGTTAAAGGTGCTGATTCTCCAAGTAGGGAGATTGCTAGTGAAGTAGCTGGAATGGCGAACCCGAGCACAAGGAGATGAGAAATGAGGTGCGTTTTAGAAACCTTTCAAAATCACACGGTGTACCATCTTCTGGGTTCCTCATGCAAGTTTTCGATGTAGGAAGATGCCCTTGAACCTGGAGATTTGGGACCCATGGGATGGGTACCACGCAGTATTACCTTAAAGGGTCTGTGTTGGCTCACCCAACCTCACCAAACCTCTCAGCCCCAAGAATGTCCACCCTTATGTCTCATCCAGCTGTGGGTCTAGATATGGTCAATCCAGGTTGCGTCACAGCCCCTGAATGAATTTTGTAAGAATTTCTGTCTCTTTCACTGTCTTTGTTTCATGGGTTTTTAAAACTAATTTATTTTTATAATGGGGTTTAGCTGCTTTTCACGGCTGTGTTTATGCGGCTTTACACACACTTGACACACTTCCAGAGAGATATCAATACATAGGTTTTAAGATTCTTACTAGTGACATATATTCTTGTGCGGTGAATAGGGGGTGTTGAGTCCAGTTCACTGAGCAAGGAGTAGGTCTTGTCTATTACATATTGGGTGTATGGAACGGTATCTGAGCTAATTTGAAACCCTTGTTTTATGCATCACACCACCTCACCTTTCCCGTTAAGCAGCCATAGTGTGTTTTCTAAACGTGTGACTCTGTTCTCTTTTGTAATTCAGTTCAAGTGTAGCAGTTTTTACATTCCCTCTATACGTGATAGCTTATGATAAGTGTCTTTTTCTGTGTGACTTATTTCACTTAGAATCGTCGTAACTAAATCCACTCATCATGCTGCTACTAGCCTTATGACATTGTTTTCATGGCTGAGTGATATTCCATTGTACATAAGGACCGCAACTTCTTTATCCATTTTTCTCTTTCCTGGGATATTTAAGGTGTCATGAAGTGGAGGTTCTTGTCAACAGAGCAGCCCTAAACTTTGGGGTGCCTGTGTCTTGCTGATTTTTAGTTTTCCCAATTTATACGCCCATGAGTGGAAGTGCCCTATGCTCCCTAAGCTGTGTTTTTTCGATGTTTCAGGACACACCGTACACTTCTCCAGAGTGGCTGCTGGCAATTTACATCCCGCCCATCAGTGTAGCAAGGCTCCCATTTCTCCATGGCCTGTCCTGCTTTTGTGGTTTTGACACTTTTTTCAGCATGACCCTTTTGACGGATTCCAAGCGAGACTCCTTTGTAGTGCTGATTTGCCTTTCCATGTTGCTTGGTTGGCCAAAAAGGGCGTATGCGTTTTTTCCTGAATATATTCAGGAAAAAACGCATACGCCCTTTTTGGCCAAGGGCATCATTGTCCACGTTTTGCCGCTTTTCATGTGCTTTAAAGGCGATTCGAATCTACCTCCTGAAACCTGTTTCCTGCAATTCTGCCTTGCTTTCAAATCCTCTTCGTTGCCTTCCCTCAATATATTTGTGGACGAGAGTTATCATTTATAACTCTGCAGGGTTGTGAATTGCAGTGCCCATGTGCTCCATTTTTCAACTGGCTTTTTTGGGAGCTGGCCGCAGAAGCGCGGGATTGCCTCAGGCCCTATTCTGGTTCCGGGTGGCAGGCTGAGCCTGTGGTTATTTCTTCTTCCTGATGAGAAACTAGAGTGACCTGTGCCTGTTCCAACACCTAGATCTAGTCTCTCATTGGCTGCCCCTCTTCCCGTTCATCCTCAGGACAAATTGCAACCTGTACGGAACAGGAGGTTAAAGGTGCTGATTCTCCAAGTAGGGAGATTGCTAGTGAAGTAGCTGGAATGGCGAACCCGAGCACAAGGAGATGAGAAATGAGGTGCGTTTTAGAAACCTTTCAAAATCACACGGTGTACCATCTTCTGGGTTCCTCATGCAAGTTTTCGATGTAGGAAGATGCCCTTGAACCTGGAGATTTGGGACCCATGGGATGGGTACCACGCAGTATTACCTTAAAGGGTCTGTGTTGGCTCACCCAACCTCACCAAACCTCTCAGCCCCAAGAATGTCCACCCTTATGTCTCATCCAGCTGTGGGTCTAGATATGGTCAATCCAGGTTGCGTCACAGCCCCTGAATGAATTTTGTAAGAATTTCTGTCTCTTTCACTGTCTTTGTTTCATGGGATTTAAAACTAATTTATTTTTATAATGGGGTTTAGCTGCTTTTCACGGCTGTGTTTATGCGGCTTTACACACACTTGACACACTTCCAGAGAGATATCAATACATAGGTTTTAAGATTCTTTCTAGTGACATATATTCTTGTGCGGTGAATAGGGGGTGTTGAGTCCAGTTCACTGAGCAAGGAGTAGGTCTTGTCTATTACATATTGGGTGTATGGAACGGTATCTGAGCTAATTTGAAACCCTTGTTTTATGCATCACACCACCTCACCTTTCCCGTTAAGCAGCCATAGTGTGTTTTCTAAACGTGTGACTCTGTTCTCTTTTGTAATTCAGTTCAAGTGTAGCAGTTTTTACATTCCCTCTATACGTGATAGATTATGATAAGTGTCTTTTTCTCTGTGACTTATTTCACTTAGAGTCGTCGTACCTAAATCCACTCATCATGCTGCTACTAGCCTTATGACATTGATTTCATGGCTGAGTGATATTCCATTGTACATAAGGACCACAACTTCTTTATCCATTTTTCTCTTTCCTGGGATATTTAAGGTGTCATGAAGTGGAGGTTCTTGTCAACAGAGCAGCCCTAAACTTTGGGGTGCCTGTGTCTTGCTGATTTTTAGTTTTCCCAATTTATACGCCCATGAGTGGAAGTGCCCTATGCTCCCTAAGCTGTGTTTTTTCGATGTTTCAGGACACACCGTACACTTCTCCAGAGTGGCTGCTGGCAATTTACATCCCGCCCATCAGTGTAGCAAGGCTCCCATTTCTCCATGGCCTGTCCTGCTTTTGTGGTTTTGACACTTTTTTCAGCATGACCCTTTTGACGGATTCGAAGCGAGACTCCTTTGTAGTGCTGATTTGCCTTTCCATGTTGCTTGGTTGGCCAAAAAGGGCGTATGCGTTTTTTCCTGAATATATTCAGGAAAAAACGCATATGCCCTTTTTGGCCAAGGGCATCATTGTCCACGTTTTGCCGCTTTTCATGTGCTTTAAAGGCGATTCGAATCTACCTCCTGAAACCTGTTTCCTGCAATTCTGCCTTGCTTTCAAATCCTCTTCGTTGCCTTCCCTCAATATATTTGTGGACGAGAGTTATCATTTATAACTCTGCAGGGTTGTGAATTGCAGTGCCCATGTGCTCCATTTTTCAACTGGCTTTTTTGGGAGCTGGCCGCAGAAGCACGGGATTGCCTCAGGCCCTATTCTGGTTCCGGGTGGCAGGCTGAGCCTGTGGTTATTTCTTCTTCCTGATGAGAAAATAGAGTGACCTGTGCCTGTTCCAACACCTAGATCTAGTCTCTCATTGGCTGCCCCTCTTCCCGTTCATCCTCAGGACAAATTGTAACCTGTACGGAACAGGAGGTTAAAGGTGCTGATTCTCCAAGTAGGGAGATTGCTAGTGAAGTAGCTGGAATGGCGAACCCGAGCACAAGGAGATGAGAAATGAGGTGCGTTTTAGAAACCTTTCAAAATCACACGGTGTACCATCTTCTGGGTTCCTCATGCAAGTTTTCGATGTAGGAAGATGCCCTTGAACCTGGAGATTTGGGACCCATGGGATGGGTACCACGCAGTATTACCTTAAAGGGTCTGTGTTGGCTCACCCAACCTCACCAAACCTCTCAGCCCCAAGAATGTCCACCCTTATGTCTCATCCAGCTGTGGGTCTAGATATGGTCAATCCAGGTTGCGTCACAGCCCCTGAATGAATTTTGTAAGAATTTCTGTCTCTTTCACTGTCTTTGTTTCATGGGTTTTTAAAACTAATTTATTTTTATAATGGGGTTTAGCTGCTTTTCACGGCTGTGTTTATGCGGCTTTACACACACTTGACACACTTCCAGAGAGATATCAATACATAGGTTTTAAGATTCTTACTAGTCACATATATTCTTGTGCGGTGAATAGGGGTTGTTGAGTCCAGTTCACTGAGCAAGGAGTAGGTCTTGTCTATTACATATTGGGTGTATGGAACGGTATCTGAGCTAATTTGAAACCCTTGTTTTATGCATCACACCACCTCACCTTTCCCGTTAAGCAGCCATAGTGTGTTTTCTAAACGTGTGACTCTGTTCTCTTTTGTAATTCAGTTCAAGTGTAGCAGTTTTTACATTCCCTCTATACGTGATAGCTTATGATAAGTGTCTTTTTCTGTGTGACTTATTTCACTTAGAATCGTCGTAACTAAATCCACTCATCATGCTGCTACTAGCCTTATGACATTGTTTTCATGGCTGAGTGATATTCCATTGTACATAAGGACCGCAACTTCTTTATCCATTTTTCTCTTTCCTGGGATATTTAAGGTGTCATGAAGTGGAGGTTCTTGTCAACAGAGCAGCCCTAAACTTTGGGGTGCCTGTGTCTTGCTGATTTTTAGTTTTCCCAATTTATACGCCCATGAGTGGAAGTGCCCTATGCTCCCTAAGCTGTGTTTTTTCGATGTTTCAGGACACACCGTAACACTTCTCCAGAGTGGCTGCTGGCAATTTACATCCCGCCCATCAGTGTAGCAAGGCTCCCATTTCTCCATGGCCTGTCCTGCTTTTGTGGTTTTGACACTTTTTTCAGCATGACCCTTTTGACGGATTCGAAGCGAGACTCCTTTGTAGTGCTGATTTGCCTTTCCATGTTGCTTGGTTGGCCAAAAAGGGCGTATGCGTTTTTTCCTGAATATATTCAGGAAAAAACGCATACGCCCTTTTTGGCCAAGGGCATCATTGTCCACGTTTTGCCGCTTTTCATGTGCTTTAAAGGCGATTCGAATCTACCTCCTGAAACCTGTTTCCTGCAATTCTGCCTTGCTTTCAAATCCTCTTCGTTGCCTTCCCTCAATATATTTGTGGACGAGAGTTATCATTTATAACTCTGCAGGGTTGTGAATTGCAGTGCCCATGTGCTCCATTTTTCAACTGGCTTTTTTGGGAGCTGGCCGCAGAAGCGCGGGATTGCCTCAGGCCCTATTCTGGTTCCGGGTGGCAGGCTGAGCCTGTGGTTATTTCTTCTTCCTGATGAGAAAATAGAGTGACCTGTGCCTGTTCCAACACCTAGATCTAGTCTCTCATTGGCTGCCCCTCTTCCCGTTCATCCTCAGGACAAATTGCAACCTGTACGGAACAGGAGGTTAAAGGTGCTGATTCTCCAAGTAGGGAGATTGCTAGTGAAGTAGCTGGAATGGCGAACCCGAGCACAAGGAGATGAGAAATGAGGTGCGTTTTAGAAACCTTTCAAAAATCACACGGTGTACCATCTTCTGGGTTCCTCATGCAAGTTTTCGATGTAGGAAGATGCCCTTGAACCTGGAGATTTGGGACCCATGGGATGGGTACCACGCAGTATTACCTTAAAGGGTCTGTGTTGGCTCACCCAACCTCACCAAACCTCTCAGCCCCAAGAATGTCCACCCTTATGTCTCATCCAGCTGTGGGTCTAGATATGGTCAATCCAGGTTGCGTCACAGCCCCTGAATGAATTTTGTAAGAATTTCTGTCTCTTTCACTGTCTTTGTTTCATGGGATTTAAACTAATTTATTTTTATAATGGGGTTTAGCTGCTTTTCACGGCTGTGTTTATGCGGCTTTACACACACTTGACACACTTCCAGAGAGATATCAATACATAGGTTTTAAGATTCTTTCTAGTGACATATATTCTTGTGCGGTGAATAGGGGGTGTTGAGTCCAGTTCACTGAGCAAGGAGTAGGTCTTGTCTATTACATATTGGGTGTATGGAACGGTATCTGAGCTAATTTGAAACCCTTGTTTTATGCATCACACCACCTCACCTTTCCCGTTAAGCAGCCATAGTGTGTTTTCTAAACGTGTGACTCTGTTCTCTTTTGTAATTCAGTTCAAGTGTAGCAGTTTTTACATTCCCTCTATACGTGATAGCTTATGATAAGTGTCTTTTTCTGTGTGACTTATTTCACTTAGAATCGTCGTAACTAAATCCACTCATCATGCTGCTACTAGCCTTATGACATTGTTTTCATGGCTGAGTGATATTCCATGTACATAAGGACCGCAACTTCTTTATCCATTTTTCTCTTTCCTGGGATATTTAAGGTGTCATGAAGTGGTGGTTCTTGTCAACAGAGCAGCCCTAAACTTTGGGGTGCCTGTGTCTTGCTGATTTTTAGTTTTCCCAATTTATACGCCCATGAGTGGAAGTGCCCTATGCTCCCTAAGCTGTGTTTTTTCGATGTTGTCAGGACACACCGTACACTTCTCCAGAGTGGCTGCTGGCAATTTACATCCCGCCCATCAGTGTAGCAAGGCTCCCATTTCTCCATGGCCTGTCCTGCTTTTGTGGTTTTGACACTTTTTTCAGCATGACCCTTTTGACGGATTCCAAGCGAGACTCCTTTGTAGTGCTGATTTGCCTTTCCATGTTGCTTGGTTGGCCAAAAAGGGCGTATGCGTTTTTTCCTGAATATATTCAGGAAAAAACGCATACGCCCTTTTTGGCCAAGGGCATCATTGTCCACGTTTTGCCGCTTTTCATGTGCTTTAAAGGCGATTCGAATCTACCTCCTGAAACATGTTTCCTGCAATTCTGCCTTGCTTTTAAATCCTCTTCGTTGCCTTCCCTCAATATATTTGTGGACGAGAGTTATCATTTATAACTCTGCAGGGTTGTGAATTGCAGTGCCCATGTGCTCCATTTTTCAACTGGCTTTTTTTGGAGCTGGCCGCAGAAGCGCGGGATTGCCTCAGGCCCTATTCTGGTTCCAGGTGGCAGGCTGAGCCTGTGGTTATTTCTTCTTCTTGATGAGAAACTAGAGTGACCTGTGCCTGTCCCAACACCTAGATCTAGTCTCTCATTGGCTGCCCCTCTTCCCGTTCATCCTCAGGACAAATTGCAACCTGTACGGAACAGGAGGTTAAAGGTGCTGATTCTCCAAGTAGGGAGATTGCTAGTGAAGTAGCTGGAATGGCGAACCCGAGCACAAGGAGATGAGAAATGAGGTGCGTTTTAGAAACCTTTCAAAATCACACGGTGTACCATCTTCTGGGTTCCTCATGCAAGTTTTCGATGTAGGAAGATGCCCTTGAACCTGGAGATTTGGGACCCATGGGATGGGTACCACGCAGTATTACCTTAAAGGGTCTGTGTTGGCTCACCCAACCTCACCAAACCTCTCAGCCCCAAGAATGTCCACCCTTATGTCTCATCCAGCTGTGGGTCTAGATATGGTCAATCCAGGTTGCGTCACAGCCCCCTGAATGAATTTTGTAAGAATTTCTGTCTCTTTCACTGTCTTTGTTTCATGGGTTTTTAAAACTAATTTATTTTTATAATGGGGTTTAGCTGCTTTTCACGGCTGTGTTTATGCGGCTTTACACACACTTGACACACTTCCAGAGAGATATCAATACATAGGTTTTAAGATTCTTACTAGTCACATATATTCTTGTGCGGTGCATAGGGGGTGTTGAGTCAGTTCACTGAGCAAGAGGTAGGTCTTGTCTATTACATATTGGGTGTATGGAACGTTATCTGAGCTAATTTGAAACCCTTGTTTTATGCATCACACCACCTCACCTTTCCCGTTAAGCAGCCATAGTGTGTTTTCTAAACGTGTGACTCTGTTCTCTTTTGTAATTCAGTTCAAGTGTAGCAGTTTTTACATTCCCTCTATACGTGATAGCTTATGATAAGTGTCTTTTTCTGTGTGACTTATTTCACTTAGAATCGTCGTAACTAAATCCACTCATCATGCTGCTACTAGCCTTATGACATTGTTTTCATGGCTGAGTGATATTCCATTGTACATAAGGACCGCAACTTCTTTTCCATTTTTCTCTTTCCTGGGATATTTAAGGTGTCATGAAGTGGAGGTTCTTGTCAACAGAGCAGCCCTAAACTTTGGGGTGCCTGTGTCTTGCTGATTTTTAGTTTTCCCAATTTATACGCCCATGAGTGGAAGTGCCCTATGCTCCCTAAGCTGTGTTTTTTCGATGTTTAAGGCCACACCGTACACTTCTCCAGAGTGGCTGCTGGCAATTTACATCCCGCCCATCAGTGTAGCAAGGCTCCCATTTCTCCATGGCCTGTCCTGCTTTTGTGGTTTTGACACTTTTTTCAGCATGGCCCTTTTGACCGATTCGAAGGGAGACTCCTTTGTAGTGCTGATTTGCCTTTCCATGTTGCTTGGTTGGCCAAAAAGGGCGTATGCGTTTTTTCCTGAATATATTCAGGAAAAAACGCATACGCCCTTTTTGGCCAAGGGCATCATTGTCCACGTTTTGCCGCTTTTCATGTGCTTTAAAGGCGATTCGAATCTACCTCCTGAAACCTGTTTCCTGCAATTCTGCCTTGCTTTCAAATCCTCTTCGTTGCCTTCCCTCAATATATTTGTGGACGAGAGTTATCATTTATAACTCTGCAGGGTTGTGAATTGCAGTGCCCATGTGCTCCGTTTTTCAACTGGCTTTTTTTGGAGCTGGCCGCAGAAGCGCGGGATTGCCTCAGGCCCTATTCTGGTTCCGGGTGGCAGGCTGAGCCTGTGGTTATTTCTTCTTCCTGATGAGAAAATAGAGTGACCTGTGCCTGTCCCAACACCTAGATCTAGTCTCTCATTGGCTGCCCCTCTTCCCGTTCATCCTCAGGACAAATTGCAACCTGTACGGAACAGGAGGTTAAAGGTGCTGATTCTCCAAGTAGGGAGATTGCTAGTGAAGTAGCTGGAATGGCGAACCCGAGCACAAGGAGATGAGAAATGAGGTGCGTTTTAGAAACCTTTCAAAATCACACGGTGTACCATCTTCTGGGTTCCTCATGCAAGTTTTCGATGTAGGAAGATGCCCTTGAACCTGGAGATTTGGGACCCATGGGATGGGTACCACGCAGTATTACCTTAAAGGGTCTGTGTTGGCTCACCCAACCTCACCAAACCTCTCAGCCCCAAGAATGTCCACCCTTATGTCTCATCCAGCTGTGGGTCTAGATATGGTCAATCCAGGTTGCGTCACAGCCCCTGAATGAATTTTGTAAGAATTTCTGTCTCTTTCACTGTCTTTGTTTCATGGGTTTTTAAAACTAATTTATTTTTATAATGGGGTTTAGCTGCTTTTCACGGCTGTGTTTATGCGGCTTTACACACACTTGACACACTTCCAGAGAGATATCAATACATAGGTTTTAAGATTCTTACTAGTCACATATATTCTTGTGCGGTGAATAGGGGGTGTTGAGTCCAGTTCACTGAGCAAGGAGTAGGTCTTGTCTATTACATATTGGGTGTATGGAACGGTATCTGAGCTAATTTGAAACCCTTGTTTTATGCATCACACCACCTCACCTTTCCCGTTAAGCAGCCATAGTGTGTTTTCTAAACGTGTGACTCTGTTCTCTTTTGTAATTCAGTTCAAGTGTAGCAGTTTTTACATTCCCTCTATACGTGATAGATTATGATAAGTGTCTTTTTCTCTGTGACTTATTTCACTTAGAGTCGTCGTACCTAAATCCACTCATCATGCTGCTACTAGCCTTATGACATTGATTTCATGGCTGAGTGATATTCCATTGTACATAAGGACCACAACTTCTTTATCCATTTTTCTCTTTCCTGGGATATTTAAGGTGTCATGAAGTGGAGGTTCTTGTCAACAGAGCAGCCCTAAACTTTGGGGTGCCTGTGTCTTGCTGATTTTTAGTTTTCCCAATTTATACGCCCATGAGTGGAAGTGCCCTATGCTCCCTAAGCTGTGTTTTTTCGATGTTTCAGGACACACCGTACACTTCTCCAGAGTGGCTGCTGGCAATTTACATCCCGCCCATCAGTGTAGCAAGGCTCCCATTTCTCCATGGCCTGTCCTGCTTTTGTGGTTTTGACACTTTTTTCAGCATGACCCTTTTGACGGATTCGAAGCGAGACTCCTTTGTAGTGCTGATTTGCCTTTCCATGTTGCTTGGTTGGCCAAAAAGGGCGTATGCGTTTTTTCCTGAATATATTCAGGAAAAAACGCATATGCCCTTTTTGGCCAAGGGCATCATTGTCCACGTTTTGCCGCTTTTCATGTGCTTTAAAGGCGATTCGAATCTACCTCCTGAAACCTGTTTCCTGCAATTCTGCCTTGCTTTCAAATCCTCTTCGTTGCCTTCCCTCAATATATTTGTGGACGAGAGTTATCATTTATAACTCTGCAGGGTTGTGAATTGCAGTGCCCATGTGCTCCATTTTTCAACTGGCTTTTTTGGGAGCTGGCCGCAGAAGCACGGGATTGCCTCAGGCCCTATTCTGGTTCCGGGTGGCAGGCTGAGCCTGTGGTTATTTCTTCTTCCTGATGAGAAAATAGAGTGACCTGTGCCTGTTCCAACACCTAGATCTAGTCTCTCATTGGCTGCCCCTCTTCCCGTTCATCCTCAGGACAAATTGCAACCTGTACGGAACAGGAGGTTAAAGGTGCTGATTCTCCAAGTAGGGAGATTGCTAGTGAAGTAGCTGGAATGGCGAACCCGAGCACAAGGAGATGAGAAATGAGGTGCGTTTTAGAAACCTTTCAAAATCACACGGTGTACCATCTTCTGGGTTCCTCATGCAAGTTTTCGATGTAGGAAGATGCCCTTGAACCTGGAGATTTGGGACCCATGGGATGGGTACCACGCAGTATTACCTTAAAGGGTCTGTGTTGGCTCACCCAACCTCACCAAACCTCTCAGCCCCAAGAATGTCCACCCTTATGTCTCATCCAGCTGTGGGTCTAGATATGGTCAATCCAGGTTGCGTCACAGCCCCTGAATGAATTTTGTAAGAATTTCTGTCTCTTTCACTGTCTTTGTTTCATGGGTTTTTAAAACTAATTTATTTTTATAATGGGGTTTAGCTGCTTTTCACGGCTGTGTTTATGCGGCTTTACACACACTTGACACTCTTCCAGAGAGATATCAATACATAGGTTTTAAGATTCTTACTAGTCACATATATTCTTGTGCGGTGAATAGGGGTTGTTGAGTCCAGTTCACTGAGCAAGGAGTAGGTCTTGTCTATTACATATTGGGTGTATGGAACGGTATCTGAGCTAATTTGAAACCCTTGTTTTATGCATCACACCACCTCACCTTTCCCGTTAAGCAGCCATAGTGTGTTTTCTAAACGTGTGACTCTGTTCTCTTTTGTAATTCAGTTCAAGTGTAGCAGTTTTTACATTCCCTCTATACGTGATAGCTTATGATAAGTGTCTTTTTCTGTGTGACTTATTTCACTTAGAATCGTCGTAACTAAATCCACTCATCATGCTGCTACTAGCCTTATGACATTGTTTTCATGGCTGAGTGATATTCCATTGTACATAAGGACCGCAACTTCTTTATCCATTTTTCTCTTTCCTGGGATATTTAAGGTGTCATGAAGTGGAGGTTCTTGTCAACAGAGCAGCCCTAAACTTTGGGGTGCCTGTGTCTTGCTGATTTTTAGTTTTCCCAATTTATACGCCCATGAGTGGAAGTGCCCTATGCTCCCTAAGCTGTGTTTTTTCGATGTTTCAGGACACACCGTACACTTCTCCAGAGTGGCTGCTGGCAATTTACATCCCGCCCATCAGTGTAGCAAGGCTCCCATTTCTCCATGGCCTGTCCTGCTTTTGTGGTTTTGACACTTTTTTCAGCATGACCCTTTTGACGGATTCCAAGCGAGACTCCTTTGTAGTGCTGATTTGCCTTTCCATGTTGCTTGGTTGGCCAAAAAGGGCGTATGCGTTTTTTCCTGAATATATTCAGGAAAAAACGCATACGCCCTTTTTGGCCAAGGGCATCATTGTCCACGTTTTGCCGCTTTTCATGTGCTTTAAAGGCGATTCGAATCTACCTCCTGAAACCTGTTTCCTGCAATTCTGCCTTGCTTTCAAATCCTCTTCGTTGCCTTCCCTCAATATATTTGTGGACGAGAGTTATCATTTATAACTCTGCAGGGTTGTGAATTGCAGTGCCCATGTGCTCCATTTTTCAACTGGCTTTTTTTGGAGCTGGCCGCAGAAGCGCGGGATTGCCTCAGGCCCTATTCTGGTTCCAGGTGGCAGGCTGAGCCTGTGGTTATTTCTTCTTCCTGATGAGAAACTAGAGTGACCTGTGCCTGTCCCAACACCTAGATCTAGTCTCTCATTGGCTGCCCCTCTTCCCGTTCATCCTCAGGACAAATTGCAACCTGTACGGAACAGGAGGTTAAAGGTGCTGATTCTCCAAGTAGGGAGATTGCTAGTGAAGTAGCTGGAATGGCGAACCCGAGCACAAGGAGATGAGAAATGAGGTGCGTTTTAGAAACCTTTCAAAATCACACGGTGTACCATCTTCTGGGTTCCTCATGCAAGTTTTCGATGTAGGAAGATGCCCTTGAACCTGGAGATTTGGGACCCATGGGATGGGTACCACGCAGTATTACCTTAAAGGGTCTGTGTTGGCTCACCCAACCTCACCAAACCTCTCAGCCCCAAGAATGTCCACCCTTATGTCTCATCCAGCTGTGGGTCTAGATATGGTCAATCCAGGTTGCGTCACAGCCCCTGAATGAATTTTGTAAGAATTTCTGTCTCTTTCACTGTCTTTGTTTCATGGGTTTTTAAAACTAATTTATTTTTATAATGGGGTTTAGCTGCTTTTCACGGCTGTGTTTATGCGGCTTTACACACACTTGACACACTTCCAGAGAGATATCAATACATAGGTTTTAAGATTCTTACTAGTCACATATATTCTTGTGCGGTGCATAGGGGGTGTTGAGTCCAGTTCACTGAGCAAGGAGTAGGTCTTGTCTATTACATATTGGGTGTATGGAACGGTATCTGAGCTAATTTGAAACCCTTGTTTTATGCATCACACCACCTCACCTTTCCCGTTAAGCAGCCATAGTGTGTTTTCTAAACGTGTGACTCTGTTCTCTTTTGTAATTCAGTTCAAGTGTAGCAGTTTTTACATTCCCTCTATACGTGATAGCTTATGATAAGTGTCTTTTTCTGTGTGACTTATTTCACTTAGAATCGTCGTAACTAAATCCACTCATCATGCTGCTACTAGCCTTATGACATTGTTTTCATGGCTGAGTGATATTCCATTGTACATAAGGACCGCAACTTCTTTATCCATTTTTCTCTTTCCTGGGATATTTAAGGTGTCATGAAGTGGAGGTTCTTGTCAACAGAGCAGCCCTAAACTTTGGGGTGCCTGTGTCTTGCTGATTTTTAGTTTTCCCAATTTATACGCCCATGAGTGGAAGTGCCCTATGCTCCCTAAGCTGTGTTTTTTCGATGTTTAAGGCCACACCGTACACTTCTCCAGAGTGGCTGCTGGCAATTTACATCCCGCCCATCAGTGTAGCAAGGCTCCCATTTCTCCATGGCCTGTCCTGCTTTTGTGGTTTTGACACTTTTTTCAGCATGGCCCTTTTGACCGATTCGAAGGGAGACTCCTTTGTAGTGCTGATTTGCCTTTCCATGTTGCTTGGTTGGCCAAAAAGGGCGTATGCGTTTTTTCCTGAATATATTCAGGAAAAAACGCATACGCCCTTTTTGGCCAAGGGCATCATTGTCCACGTTTTGCCGCTTTTCATGTGCTTTAAAGGCGATTCGAATCTACCTCCTGAAACCTGTTTCCTGCAATTCTGCCTTGCTTTCAAATCCTCTTCGTTGCCTTCCCTCAATATATTTGTGGACGAGAGTTATCATTTATAACTCTGCAGGGTTGTGAATTGCAGTGCCCATGTGCTCCGTTTTTCAACTGGCTTTTTTTGGAGCTGGCCGCAGAAGCGCGGGATTGCCTCAGGCCCTATTCTGGTTCCGGGTGGCAGGCTGAGCCTGTGGTTATTTCTTCTTCCTGATGAGAAAATAGAGTGACCTGTGCCTGTCCCAACACCTAGATCTAGTCTCTCATTGGCTGCCCCTCTTCCCGTTCATCCTCAGGACAAATTGCAACCTGTACGGAACAGGAGGTTAAAGGTGCTGATTCTCCAAGTAGGGAGATTGCTAGTGAAGTAGCTGGAATGGCGAACCCGAGCACAAGGAGATGAGAAATGAGGTGCGTTTTAGAAACCTTTCAAAATCACACGGTGTACCATCTTCTGGGTTCCTCATGCAAGTTTTCGATGTAGGAAGATGCCCTTGAACCTGGAGATTTGGGACCCATGGGATGGGTACCACGCAGTATTACCTTAAAGGGTCTGTGTTGGCTCACCCAACCTCACCAAACCTCTCAGCCCCAAGAATGTCCACCCTTATGTCTCATCCAGCTGTGGGTCTAGATATGGTCAATCCAGGTTGCGTCACAGCCCCTGAATGAATTTTGTAAGAATTTCTGTCTCTTTCACTGTCTTTGTTTCATGGGTTTTTAAAACTAATTTATTTTTATAATGGGGTTTAGCTGCTTTTCACGGCTGTGTTTATGCGGCTTTACACACACTTGACACACTTCCAGAGAGATATCAATACATAGGTTTTAAGATTCTTACTAGTCACATATATTCTTGTGCGGTGAATAGGGGGTGTTGAGTCCAGTTCACTGAGCAAGGAGTAGGTCTTGTCTATTACATATTGGGTGTATGGAACGGTATCTGAGCTAATTTGAAACCCTTGTTTTATGCATCACACCACCTCACCTTTCCCGTTAAGCAGCCATAGTGTGTTTTCTAAACGTGTGACTCTGTTCTCTTTTGTAATTCAGTTCAAGTGTAGCAGTTTTTACATTCCCTCTATACGTGATAGATTATGATAAGTGTCTTTTTCTCTGTGACTTATTTCACTTAGAGTCGTCGTACCTAAATCCACTCATCATGCTGCTACTAGCCTTATGACATTGATTTCATGGCTGAGTGATATTCCATTGTACATAAGGACCACAACTTCTTTATCCATTTTTCTCTTTCCTGGGATATTTAAGGTGTCATGAAGTGGAGGTTCTTGTCAACAGAGCAGCCCTAAACTTTGGGGTGCCTGTGTCTTGCTGATTTTTAGTTTTCCCAGTTTATACGCCCATGAGTGGAAGTGCCCTATGCTCCCTAAGCTGTGTTTTTTCGATGTTTCAGGACACACCGTACACTTCTCCAGAGTGGCTGCTGGCAATTTACATCCCGCCCATCAGTGTAGCAAGGCTCCCATTTCTCCATGGCCTGTCCTGCTTTTGTGGTTTTGACACATTTTTCAGCATGACCCTTTTGACGGATTCCAAGCGAGACTCCTTTGTAGTGCTGATTTGCCTTTCCATGTTGCTTGGTTGGCCAAAAAGGGCGTATGCGTTTTTTCCTGAATATATTCAGGAAAAAACGCATACGCCCTTTTTGGCCAAGGGCATCATTGTCCACGTTTTGCCGCTTTTCATGTGCTTTAAAGGCGATTCGAATCTACCTCCTGAAACCTGTTTCCTGCAATTCTGCCTTGCTTTCAAATCCTCTTCGTTGCCTTCCCTCAATATATTTGTGGACGAGAGTTATCATTTATAACTCTGCAGGGTTGTGAATTGCAGTGCCCATGTGCTCCATTTTTCAACTGGCTTTTTTGGGAGCTGGCCGCAGAAGCGCGGGATTGCCTCAGGCCCTATTCTGGTTCCGGGTGGCAGGCTGAGCCTGTGGTTATTTCTTCTTCCTGATGAGAAAATAGAGTGACCTGTGCCTGTTCCAACACCTAGATCTAGTCTCTCATTGGCTGCCCCTCTTCCCGTTCATCCTCAGGACAAATTGCAACCTGTACGGAACAGGAGGTTAAAGGTGCTGATTCTCCAAGTAGGGAGATTGCTAGTGAAGTAGCTGGAATGGCGAACCCGAGCACAAGGAGATGAGAAATGAGGTGCGTTTTAGAAACCTTTCAAAATCACACGGTGTACCATCTTCTGGGTTCCTCATGCAAGTTTTCGATGTAGGAAGATGCCCTTGAACCTGGAGATTTGGGACCCATGGGATGGGTACCACGCAGTATTACCTTAAAGGGTCTTTGTTGGCTCACCCAACCTCACCAAACCTCTCAGCCCCAAGAATGTCCACCCTTATGTCTCATCCAGCTGTGGGTCTAGATATGGTCAATCCAGGTTGCGTCACAGCCCCTGAATGAATTTTGTAAGAATTTCTGTCTCTTTCACTGTCTTTGTTTCATGGGATTTAAAACTAATTTATTTTTATAATGGGGTTTAGCTGCTTTTCACGGCTGTGTTTATGCGGCTTTACACACACTTGACACACTTCCAGAGAGATATCAATACATAGGTTTTAAGATTCTTTCTAGTGACATATATTCTTGTGCGGTGAATAGGGGGTGTTGAGTCCAGTTCACTGAGCAAGGAGTAGGTCTTGTCTATTACATATTGGGTGTATGGAACGGTATCTGAGCTAATTTGAAACCCTTGTTTTATGCATCACACCACCTCACCTTTCCCGTTAAGCAGCCATAGTGTGTTTTCTAAACGTGTGACTCTGTTCTCTTTTGTAATTCAGTTCAAGTGTAGCAGTTTTTACATTCCCTCTATACGTGATAGATTATGATAAGTGTCTTTTTCTCTGTGACTTATTTCACTTAGAGTCGTCGTACCTAAATCCACTCATCATGCTGCTACTAGCCTTATGACATTGATTTCATGGCTGAGTGATATTCCATTGTACATAAGGACCACAACTTCTTTATCCATTTTTCTCTTTCCTGGGATATTTAAGGTGTCATGAAGTGGAGGTTCTTGTCAACAGAGCAGCCCTAAACTTTGGGGTGCCTGTGTCTTGCTGATTTTTAGTTTTCCCAATTTATACGCCCATGAGTGGAAGTGCCCTATGCTCCCTAAGCTGTGTTTTTTCGATGTTTCAGGACACACCGTACACTTCTCCAGAGTGGCTGCTGGCAATTTACATCCCGCCCATCAGTGTAGCAAGGCTCCCATTTCTCCATGGCCTGTCCTGCTTTTGTGGTTTTGACACTTTTTTCAGCATGACCCTTTTGACGGATTCCAAGCGAGACTCCTTTGTAGTGCTGATTTGCCTTTCCATGTTGCTTGGTTGGCCAAAAAGGGCGTATGCGTTTTTTCCTGAATATATTCAGGAAAAAACGCATACGCCCTTTTTGGCCAAGGGCATCATTGTCCACGTTTTGCCGCTTTTCATGTGCTTTAAAGGCGATTCGAATCTACCTCCTGAAACCTGTTTCCTGCAATTCTGCCTTGCTTTCAAATCCTCTTCGTTGCCTTCCCTCAATATATTTGTGGACGAGAGTTATCATTTATAACTCTGCAGGGTTGTGAATTGCAGTGCCCATGTGCTCCATTTTTCAACTGGCTTTTTTGGGAGCTGGCCGCAGAAGCGCGGGATTGCCTCAGGCCCTATTCTGGTTCCGGGTGGCAGGCTGAGCCTGTGGTTATTTCTTCTTCCTGATGAGAAAATAGAGTGACCTGTGCCTGTTCCAACACCTAGATCTAGTCTCTCATTGGCTGCCCCTCTTCCCGTTCATCCTCAGGACAAATTGCAACCTGTACGGAACAGGAGGTTAAAGGTGCTGATTCTCCAAGTAGGGAGATTGCTAGTGAAGTAGCTGGAATGGCGAACCCGAGCACAAGGAGATGAGAAATGAGGTGCGTTTTAGAAACCTTTCAAAATCACACGGTGTACCATCTTCTGGGTTCCTCATGCAAGTTTTCGATGTAGGAAGATGCCCTTGAACCTGGAGATTTGGGACCCATGGGATGGGTACCACGCAGTATTACCTTAAAGGGTCTGTGTTGGCTCACCCAACCTCACCAAACCTCTCAGCCCCAAGAATGTCCACCCTTATGTCTCATCCAGCTGTGGGTCTAGATATGGTCAATCCAGGTTGCGTCACAGCCCCTGAATGAATTTTGTAAGAATTTCTGTCTCTTTCACTGTCTTTGTTTCATGGGTTTTTAAAACTAATTTATTTTTATAATGGGGTTTAGCTGCTTTTCACGGCTGTGTTTATGCGGCTTTACACACACTTGACACACTTCCAGAGAGATATCAATACATAGGTTTTAAGATTCTTACTAGTCACATATATTCTTGTGCGGTGAATAGGGGGTGTTGAGTCCAGTTCACTGAGCAAGGAGTAGGTCTTGTCTATTACATATTGGGTGTATGGAACGGTATCTGAGCTAATTTGAAACCCTTGTTTTATGCATCACACCACCTCACCTTTCCCGTTAAGCAGCCATAGTGTGTTTTCTAAACGTGTGACTCTGTTCTCTTTTGTAATTCAGTTCAAGTGTAGCAGTTTTTACATTCCCTCTATACGTGATAGCTTATGATAAGTGTCTTTTTCTGTGTGACTTATTTCACTTAGAATCGTCGTAACTAAATCCACTCATCATGCTGCTACTAGCCTTATGACATTGTTTTCATGGCTGAGTGATATTCCATTGTACATAAGGACCGCAACTTCTTTATCCATTTTTCTCTTTCCTGGGATATTTAAGGTGTCATGAAGTGGAGGTTCTTGTCAACAGAGCAGCCCTAAACTTTGGGGTGCCTGTGTCTTGCTGATTTTTAGTTTTCCCAATTTATACGCCCATGAGTGGAAGTGCCCTATGCTCCCTAAGCTGTGTTTTTTCGATGTTTCAGGACACACCGTACACTTCTCCAGAGTGGCTGCTGGCAATTTACATCCCGCCCATCAGTGTAGCAAGGCTCCCATTTCTCCATGGCCTGTCCTGCTTTTGTGGTTTTGACACTTTTTTCAGCATGACCCTTTTGACGGATTCCAAGCGAGACTCCTTTGTAGTGCTGATTTGCCTTTCCATGTTGCTTGGTTGGCCAAAAAGGGCGTATGCGTTTTTTCCTGAATATATTCAGGAAAAAACGCATACGCCCTTTTTGGCCAAGGGCATCATTGTCCACGTTTTGCCGCTTTTCATGTGCTTTAAAGGCGATTCGAATCTACCTCCTGAAACCTGTTTCCTGCAATTCTGCCTTGCTTTCAAATCCTCTTCGTTGCCTTCCCTCAATATATTTGTGGACGAGAGTTATCATTTATAACTCTGCAGGGTTGTGAATTGCAGTGCCCATGTGCTCCGTTTTTCAACTGGCTTTTTTTGGAGCTGGCCGCAGAAGCGCGGGATTGCCTCAGGCCCTATTCTGGTTCCGGGTGGCAGGCTGAGCCTGTGGTTATTTCTTCTTCCTGATGAGAAACTAGAGTGACCTGTGCCTGTCCCAACACCTAGATCTAGTCTCTCATTGGCTGCCCCTCTTCCCGTTCATCCTCAGGACAAATTGCAACCTGTACGGAACAGGAGGTTAAAGGTGCTGATTCTCCAAGTAGGGAGATTGCTAGTGAAGTAGCTGGAATGGCGAACCCGAGCACAAGGAGATGAGAAATGAGGTGCGTTTTAGAAACCTTTCAAAATCACACGGTGTACCATCTTCTGGGTTCCTCATGCAAGTTTTCGATGTAGGAAGATGCCCTTGAACCTGGAGATTTGGGACCCATGGGATGGGTACCACGCAGTATTACCTTAAAGGGTCTGTGTTGGCTCACCCAACCTCACCAAACCTCTCAGCCCCAAGAATGTCCACCCTTATGTCTCATCCAGCTGTGGGTCTAGATATGGTCAATCCAGGTTGCGTCACAGCCCCTGAATGAATTTTGTAAGAATTTCTGTCTCTTTCACTGTCTTTGTTTCATGGGTTTTTAAAACTAATTTATTTTTATAATGGGGTTTAGCTGCTTTTCACGGCTGTGTTTATGCGGCTTTACACACACTTGACACACTTCCAGAGAGATATCAATACATAGGTTTTAAGATTCTTACTAGTCACATATATTCTTGTGCGGTGAATAGGGGGTGTTGAGTCCAGTTCACTGAGCAAGGAGTAGGTCTTGTCTATTACATATTGGGTGTATGGAACGGTATCTGAGCTAATTTGAAACCCTTGTTTTATGCATCACACCACCTCACCTTTCCCGTTAAGCAGCCATAGTGTGTTTTCTAAACGTGTGACTCTGTTCTCTTTTGTAATTCAGTTCAAGTGTAGCAGTTTTTACATTCCCTCTATACGTGATAGATTATGATAAGTGTCTTTTTCTCTGTGACTTATTTCACTTAGAGTCGTCGTACCTAAATCCACTCATCATGCTGCTACTAGCCTTATGACATTGATTTCATGGCTGAGTGATATTCCATTGTACATAAGGACCACAACTTCTTTATCCATTTTTCTCTTTCCTGGGATATTTAAGGTGTCATGAAGTGGAGGTTCTTGTCAACAGAGCAGCCCTAAACTTTGGGGTGCCTGTGTCTTGCTGATTTTTAGTTTTCCCAGTTTATACGCCCATGAGTGGAAGTGCCCTATGCTCCCTAAGCTGTGTTTTTTCGATGTTTCAGGACACACCGTACACTTCTCCAGAGTGGCTGCTGGCAATTTACATCCCGCCCATCAGTGTAGCAAGGCTCCCATTTCTCCATGGCCTGTCCTGCTTTTGTGGTTTTGACACATTTTTCAGCATGACCCTTTTGACGGATTCCAAGCGAGACTCCTTTGTAGTGCTGATTTGCCTTTCCATGTTGCTTGGTTGGCCAAAAAGGGCGTATGCGTTTTTTCCTGAATATATTCAGGAAAAAACGCATACGCCCTTTTTGGCCAAGGGCATCATTGTCCACGTTTTGCCGCTTTTCATGTGCTTTAAAGGCGATTCGAATCTACCTCCTGAAACCTGTTTCCTGCAATTCTGCCTTGCTTTCAAATCCTCTTCGTTGCCTTCCCTCAATATATTTGTGGACGAGAGTTATCATTTATAACTCTGCAGGGTTGTGAATTGCAGTGCCCATGTGCTCCATTTTTCAACTGGCTTTTTTGGGAGCTGGCCGCAGAAGCGCGGGATTGCCTCAGGCCCTATTCTGGTTCCGGGTGGCAGGCTGAGCCTGTGGTTATTTCTTCTTCCTGATGAGAAAATAGAGTGACCTGTGCCTGTTCCAACACCTAGATCTAGTCTCTCATTGGCTGCCCCTCTTCCCGTTCATCCTCAGGACAAATTGCAACCTGTACGGAACAGGAGGTTAAAGGTGCTGATTCTCCAAGTAGGGAGATTGCTAGTGAAGTAGCTGGAATGGCGAACCCGAGCACAAGGAGATGAGAAATGAGGTGCGTTTTAGAAACCTTTCAAAATCACACGGTGTACCATCTTCTGGGTTCCTCATGCAAGTTTTCGATGTAGGAAGATGCCCTTGAACCTGGAGATTTGGGACCCATGGGATGGGTACCACGCAGTATTACCTTAAAGGGTCTGTGTTGGCTCACCCAACCTCACCAAACCTCTCAGCCCCAAGAATGTCCACCCTTATGTCTCATCCAGCTGTGGGTCTAGATATGGTCAATCCAGGTTGCGTCACAGCCCCTGAATGAATTTTGTAAGAATTTCTGTCTCTTTCACTGTCTTTGTTTCATGGGATTTAAAACTAATTTATTTTTATAATGGGGTTTAGCTGCTTTTCACGGCTGTGTTTATGCGGCTTTACACACACTTGACACACTTCCAGAGAGATATCAATACATAGGTTTTAAGATTCTTTCTAGTGACATATATTCTTGTGCGGTGAATAGGGGGTGTTGAGTCCAGTTCACTGAGCAAGGAGTAGGTCTTGTCTATTACATATTGGGTGTATGGAACGGTATCTGAGCTAATTTGAAACCCTTGTTTTATGCATCACACCACCTCACCTTTCCCGTTAAGCAGCCATAGTGTGTTTTCTAAACGTGTGACTCTGTTCTCTTTTGTAATTCAGTTCAAGTGTAGCAGTTTTTACATTCCCTCTATACGTGATAGATTATGATAAGTGTCTTTTTCTCTGTGACTTATTTCACTTAGAGTCGTCGTACCTAAATCCACTCATCATGCTGCTACTAGCCTTATGACATTGATTTCATGGCTGAGTGATATTCCATTGTACATAAGGACCACAACTTCTTTATCCATTTTTCTCTTTCCTGGGATATTTAAGGTGTCATGAAGTGGAGGTTCTTGTCAACAGAGCAGCCCTAAACTTTGGGGTGCCTGTGTCTTGCTGATTTTTAGTTTTCCCAGTTTATACGCCCATGAGTGGAAGTGCCCTATGCTCCCTAAGCTGTGTTTTTTCGATGTTTCAGGACACACCGTACACTTCTCCAGAGTGGCTGCTGGCAATTTACATCCCGCCCATCAGTGTAGCAAGGCTCCCATTTCTCCATGGCCTGTCCTGCTTTTGTGGTTTTGACACTTTTTTCAGCATGACCCTTTTGACGGATTCCAAGCGAGACTCCTTTGTAGTGCTGATTTGCCTTTCCATGTTGCTTGGTTGGCCAAAAAGGGCGTATGCGTTTTTTCCTGAATATATTCAGGAAAAAACGCATATGCCCTTTTTGGCCAAGGGCATCATTGTCCACGTTTTGCCGCTTTTCATGTGCTTTAAAGGCGATTCGAATCTACCTCCTGAAACCTGTTTCCTGCAATTCTGCCTTGCTTTCAAATCCTCTTCGTTGCCTTCCCTCAATATATTTGTGGACGAGAGTTATCATTTATAACTCTGCAGGGTTGTGAATTGCAGTGCCCATGTGCTCCATTTTTCAACTGGCTTTTTTGGGAGCTGGCCGCAGAAGCGCGGGATTGCCTCAGGCCCTATTCTGGTTCCGGGTGGCAGGCTGAGCCTGTGGTTATTTCTTCTTCCTGATGAGAAAATAGAGTGACCTGTGCCTGTTCCAACACCTAGATCTAGTCTCTCATTGGCTGCCCCTCTTCCCGTTCATCCTCAGGACAAATTGCAACCTGTACGGAACAGGAGGTTAAAGGTGCTGATTCTCCAAGTAGGGAGATTGCTAGTGAAGTAGCTGGAATGGCGAACCCGAGCACAAGGAGATGAGAAATGAGGTGCGTTTTAGAAACCTTTCAAAATCACACGGTGTACCATCTTCTGGGTTCCTCATGCAAGTTTTCGATGTAGGAAGATGCCCTTGAACCTGGAGATTTGGGACCCATGGGATGGGTACCACGCAGTATTACCTTAAAGGGTCTGTGTTGGCTCACCCAACCTCACCAAACCTCTCAGCCCCAAGAATGTCCACCCTTATGTCTCATCCAGCTGTGGGTCTAGATATGGTCAATCCAGGTTGCGTCACAGCCCCTGAATGAATTTTGTAAGAATTTCTGTCTCTTTCACTGTCTTTGTTTCATGGGTTTTTAAAACTAATTTATTTTTATAATGGGGTTTAGCTGCTTTTCACGGCTGTGTTTATGCGGCTTTACACACACTTGACACACTTCCAGAGAGATATCAATACATAGGTTTTAAGATTCTTACTAGTCACATATATTCTTGTGCGGTGAATAGGGGGTGTTGAGTCCAGTTCACTGAGCAAGGAGTAGGTCTTGTCTATTACATATTGGGTGTATGGAACGGTATCTGAGCTAATTTGAAACCCTTGTTTTATGCATCACACCACCTCACCTTTCCCGTTAAGCAGCCATAGTGTGTTTTCTAAACGTGTGACTCTGTTCTCTTTTGTAATTCAGTTCAAGTGTAGCAGTTTTTACATTCCCTCTATACGTGATAGCTTATGATAAGTGTCTTTTTCTGTGTGACTTATTTCACTTAGAATCGTCGTAACTAAATCCACTCATCATGCTGCTACTAGCCTTATGACATTGTTTTCATGGCTGAGTGATATTCCATTGTACATAAGGACCGCAACTTCTTTATCCATTTTTCTCTTTCCTGGGATATTTAAGGTGTCATGAAGTGGAGGTTCTTGTCAACAGAGCAGCCCTAAACTTTGGGGTGCCTGTGTCTTGCTGATTTTTAGTTTTCCCAATTTATACGCCCATGAGTGGAAGTGCCCTATGCTCCCTAAGCTGTGTTTTTTCGATGTTTCAGGACACACCGTACACTTCTCCAGAGTGGCTGCTGGCAATTTACATCCCGCCCATCAGTGTAGCAAGGCTCCCATTTCTCCATGGCCTGTCCTGCTTTTGTGGTTTTGACACTTTTTTCAGCATGACCCTTTTGACGGATTCCAAGCGAGACTCCTTTGTAGTGCTGATTTGCCTTTCCATGTTGCTTGGTTGGCCAAAAAGGGCGTATGCGTTTTTTCCTGAATATATTCAGGAAAAAACGCATACGCCCTTTTTGGCCAAGGGCATCATTGTCCACGTTTTGCCGCTTTTCATGTGCTTTAAAGGCGATTCGAATCTACCTCCTGAAACCTGTTTCCTGCAATTCTGCCTTGCTTTCAAATCCTCTTCGTTGCCTTCCCTCAATATATTTGTGGACGAGAGTTATCATTTATAACTCTGCAGGGTTGTGAATTGCAGTGCCCATGTGCTCCATTTTTCAACTGGCTTTTTTTGGAGCTGGCCGCAGAAGCGCGGGATTGCCTCAGGCCCTATTCTGGTTCCGGGTGGCAGGCTGAGCCTGTGGTTATTTCTTCTTCCTGATGAGAAACTAGAGTGACCTGTGCCTGTCCCAACACCTAGATCTAGTCTCTCATTGGCTGCCCCTCTTCCCGTTCATCCTCAGGACAAATTGCAACCTGTACGGAACAGGAGGTTAAAGGTGCTGATTCTCCAAGTAGGGAGATTGCTAGTGAAGTAGCTGGAATGGCGAACCCGAGCACAAGGAGATGAGAAATGAGGTGCGTTTTAGAAACCTTTCAAAATCACACGGTGTACCATCTTCTGGGTTCCTCATGCAAGTTTTCGATGTAGGAAGATGCCCTTGAACCTGGAGATTTGGGACCCATGGGATGGGTACCACGCAGTATTACCTTAAAGGGTCTGTGTTGGCTCACCCAACCTCACCAAACCTCTCAGCCCCAAGAATGTCCACCCTTATGTCTCATCCAGCTGTGGGTCTAGATATGGTCAATCCAGGTTGCGTCACAGCCCCTGAATGAATTTTGTAAGAATTTCTGTCTCTTTCACTGTCTTTGTTTCATGGGTTTTTAAAACTAATTTATTTTTATAATGGGGTTTAGCTGCTTTTCACGGCTGTGTTTATGCGGCTTTACACACACTTGACACACTTCCAGAGAGATATCAATACATAGGTTTTAAGATTCTTACTAGTCACATATATTCTTGTGCGGTGCATAGGGGGTGTTGAGTCCAGTTCACTGAGCAAGGAGTAGGTCTTGTCTATTACATATTGGGTGTATGGAACGGTATCTGAGCTAATTTGAAACCCTTGTTTTATGCATCACACCACCTCACCTTTCCCGTTAAGCAGCCATAGTGTGTTTTCTAAACGTGTGACTCTGTTCTCTTTTGTAATTCAGTTCAAGTGTAGCAGTTTTTACATTCCCTCTATACGTGATAGCTTATGATAAGTGTCTTTTTCTGTGTGACTTATTTCACTTAGAATCGTCGTAACTAAATCCACTCATCATGCTGCTACTAGCCTTATGACATTGTTTTCATGGCTGAGTGATATTCCATTGTACATAAGGACCGCAACTTCTTTATCCATTTTTCTCTTTCCTGGGATATTTAAGGTGTCATGAAGTGGAGGTTCTTGTCAACAGAGCAGCCCTAAACTTTGGGGTGCCTGTGTCTTGCTGATTTTTAGTTTTCCCAATTTATACGCCCATGAGTGGAAGTGCCCTATGCTCCCTAAGCTGTGTTTTTTCGATGTTTAAGGCCACACCGTACACTTCTCCAGAGTGGCTGCTGGCAATTTACATCCCGCCCATCAGTGTAGCAAGGCTCCCATTTCTCCATGGCCTGTCCTGCTTTTGTGGTTTTGACACTTTTTTCAGCATGGCCCTTTTGACCGATTCGAAGGGAGACTCCTTTGTAGTGCTGATTTGCCTTTCCATGTTGCTTGGTTGGCCAAAAAGGGCGTATGCGTTTTTTCCTGAATATATTCAGGAAAAAACGCATACGCCCTTTTTGGCCAAGGGCATCATTGTCCACGTTTTGCCGCTTTTCATGTGCTTTAAAGGCGATTCGAATCTACCTCCTGAAACCTGTTTCCTGCAATTCTGCCTTGCTTTCAAATCCTCTTCGTTGCCTTCCCTCAATATATTTGTGGACGAGAGTTATCATTTATAACTCTGCAGGGTTGTGAATTGCAGTGCCCATGTGCTCCGTTTTTCAACTGGCTTTTTTTGGAGCTGGCCGCAGAAGCGCGGGATTGCCTCAGGCCCTATTCTGGTTCCGGGTGGCAGGCTGAGCCTGTGGTTATTTCTTCTTCCTGATGAGAAAATAGAGTGACCTGTGCCTGTCCCAACACCTAGATCTAGTCTCTCATTGGCTGCCCCTCTTCCCGTTCATCCTCAGGACAAATTGCAACCTGTACGGAACAGGAGGTTAAAGGTGCTGATTCTCCAAGTAGGGAGATTGCTAGTGAAGTAGCTGGAATGGCGAACCCGAGCACAAGGAGATGAGAAATGAGGTGCGTTTTAGAAACCTTTCAAAATCACACGGTGTACCATCTTCTGGGTTCCTCATGCAAGTTTTCGATGTAGGAAGATGCCCTTGAACCTGGAGATTTGGGACCCATGGGATGGGTACCACGCAGTATTACCTTAAAGGGTCTGTGTTGGCTCACCCAACCTCACCAAACCTCTCAGCCCCAAGAATGTCCACCCTTATGTCTCATCCAGCTGTGGGTCTAGATATGGTCAATCCAGGTTGCGTCACAGCCCCTGAATGAATTTTGTAAGAATTTCTGTCTCTTTCACTGTCTTTGTTTCATGGGTTTTTAAAACTAATTTATTTTTATAATGGGGTTTAGCTGCTTTTCACGGCTGTGTTTATGCGGCTTTACACACACTTGACACACTTCCAGAGAGATATCAATACATAGGTTTTAAGATTCTTACTAGTCACATATATTCTTGTGCGGTGAATAGGGGGTGTTGAGTCCAGTTCACTGAGCAAGGAGTAGGTCTTGTCTATTACATATTGGGTGTATGGAACGGTATCTGAGCTAATTTGAAACCCTTGTTTTATGCATCACACCACCTCACCTTTCCCGTTAAGCAGCCATAGTGTGTTTTCTAAACGTGTGACTCTGTTCTCTTTTGTAATTCAGTTCAAGTGTAGCAGTTTTTACATTCCCTCTATACGTGATAGATTATGATAAGTGTCTTTTTCTCTGTGACTTATTTCACTTAGAGTCGTCGTACCTAAATCCACTCATCATGCTGCTACTAGCCTTATGACATTGATTTCATGGCTGAGTGATATTCCATTGTACATAAGGACCACAACTTCTTTATCCATTTTTCTCTTTCCTGGGATATTTAAGGTGTCATGAAGTGGAGGTTCTTGTCAACAGAGCAGCCCTAAACTTTGGGGTGCCTGTGTCTTGCTGATTTTTAGTTTTCCCAGTTTATACGCCCATGAGTGGAAGTGCCCTATGCTCCCTAAGCTGTGTTTTTTCGATGTTTCAGGACACACCGTACACTTCTCCAGAGTGGCTGCTGGCAATTTACATCCCGCCCATCAGTGTAGCAAGGCTCCCATTTCTCCATGGCCTGTCCTGCTTTTGTGGTTTTGACACATTTTTCAGCATGACCCTTTTGACGGATTCCAAGCGAGACTCCTTTGTAGTGCTGATTTGCCTTTCCATGTTGCTTGGTTGGCCAAAAAGGGCGTATGCGTTTTTTCCTGAATATATTCAGGAAAAAACGCATACGCCCTTTTTGGCCAAGGGCATCATTGTCCACGTTTTGCCGCTTTTCATGTGCTTTAAAGGCGATTCGAATCTACCTCCTGAAACCTGTTTCCTGCAATTCTGCCTTGCTTTCAAATCCTCTTCGTTGCCTTCCCTCAATATATTTGTGGACGAGAGTTATCATTTATAACTCTGCAGGGTTGTGAATTGCAGTGCCCATGTGCTCCATTTTTCAACTGGCTTTTTTGGGAGCTGGCCGCAGAAGCGCGGGATTGCCTCAGGCCCTATTCTGGTTCCGGGTGGCAGGCTGAGCCTGTGGTTATTTCTTCTTCCTGATGAGAAACTAGAGTGACCTGTGCCTGTCCCAACACCTAGATCTAGTCTCTCATTGGCTGCCCCTCTTCCCGTTCATCCTCAGGACAAATTGCAACCTGTACGGAACAGGAGGTTAAAGGTGCTGATTCTCCAAGTAGGGAGATTGCTAGTGAAGTAGCTGGAATGGCGAACCCGAGCACAAGGAGATGAGAAATGAGGTGCGTTTTAGAAACCTTTCAAAATCACACGGTGTACCATCTTCTGGGTTCCTCATGCAAGTTTTCGATGTAGGAAGATGCCCTTGAACCTGGAGATTTGGGACCCATGGGATGGGTACCACGCAGTATTACCTTAAAGGGTCTGTGTTGGCTCACCCAACCTCACCAAACCTCTCAGCCCCAAGAATGTCCACCCTTATGTCTCATCCAGCTGTGGGTCTAGATATGGTCAATCCAGGTTGCGTCACAGCCCCTGAATGAATTTTGTAAGAATTTCTGTCTCTTTCACTGTCTTTGTTTCATGGGTTTTTAAAACTAATTTATTTTTATAATGGGGTTTAGCTGCTTTTCACGGCTGTGTTTATGCGGCTTTACACACACTTGACACACTTCCAGAGAGATATCAATACATAGGTTTTAAGATTCTTACTAGTCACATATATTCTTGTGCGGTGCATAGGGGGTGTTGAGTCCAGTTCACTGAGCAAGGAGTAGGTCTTGTCTATTACATATTGGGTGTATGGAACGGTATCTGAGCTAATTTGAAACCCTTGTTTTATGCATCACACCACCTCACCTTTCCCGTTAAGCAGCCATAGTGTGTTTTCTAAACGTGTGACTCTGTTCTCTTTTGTAATTCAGTTCAAGTGTAGCAGTTTTTACATTCCCTCTATACGTGATAGCTTATGATAAGTGTCTTTTTCTGTGTGACTTATTTCACTTAGAATCGTCGTAACTAAATCCACTCATCATGCTGCTACTAGCCTTATGACATTGTTTTCATGGCTGAGTGATATTCCATTGTACATAAGGACCGCAACTTCTTTATCCATTTTTCTCTTTCCTGGGATATTTAAGGTGTCATGAAGTGGAGGTTCTTGTCAACAGAGCAGCCCTAAACTTTGGGGTGCCTGTGTCTTGCTGATTTTTAGTTTTCCCAATTTATACGCCCATGAGTGGAAGTGCCCTATGCTCCCTAAGCTGTGTTTTTTCGATGTTTAAGGCCACACCGTACACTTCTCCAGAGTGGCTGCTGGCAATTTACATCCCGCCCATCAGTGTAGCAAGGCTCCCATTTCTCCATGGCCTGTCCTGCTTTTGTGGTTTTGACACTTTTTTCAGCATGGCCCTTTTGACCGATTCGAAGGGAGACTCCTTTGTAGTGCTGATTTGCCTTTCCATGTTGCTTGGTTGGCCAAAAAGGGCGTATGCGTTTTTTCCTGAATATATTCAGGAAAAAACGCATACGCCCTTTTTGGCCAAGGGCATCATTGTCCACGTTTTGCCGCTTTTCATGTGCTTTAAAGGCGATTCGAATCTACCTCCTGAAACCTGTTTCCTGCAATTCTGCCTTGCTTTCAAATCCTCTTCGTTGCCTTCCCTCAATATATTTGTGGACGAGAGTTATCATTTATAACTCTGCAGGGTTGTGAATTGCAGTGCCCATGTGCTCCGTTTTTCAACTGGCTTTTTTTGGAGCTGGCCGCAGAAGCGCGGGATTGCCTCAGGCCCTATTCTGGTTCCGGGTGGCAGGCTGAGCCTGTGGTTATTTCTTCTTCCTGATGAGAAAATAGAGTGACCTGTGCCTGTCCCAACACCTAGATCTAGTCTCTCATTGGCTGCCCCTCTTCCCGTTCATCCTCAGGACAAATTGCAACCTGTACGGAACAGGAGGTTAAAGGTGCTGATTCTCCAAGTAGGGAGATTGCTAGTGAAGTAGCTGGAATGGCGAACCCGAGCACAAGGAGATGAGAAATGAGGTGCGTTTTAGAAACCTTTCAAAATCACACGGTGTACCATCTTCTGGGTTCCTCATGCAAGTTTTCGATGTAGGAAGATGCCCTTGAACCTGGAGATTTGGGACCCATGGGATGGGTACCACGCAGTATTACCTTAAAGGGTCTGTGTTGGCTCACCCAACCTCACCAAACCTCTCAGCCCCAAGAATGTCCACCCTTATGTCTCATCCAGCTGTGGGTCTAGATATGGTCAATCCAGGTTGCGTCACAGCCCCTGAATGAATTTTGTAAGAATTTCTGTCTCTTTCACTGTCTTTGTTTCATGGGTTTTTAAAACTAATTTATTTTTATAATGGGGTTTAGCTGCTTTTCACGGCTGTGTTTATGCGGCTTTACACACACTTGACACACTTCCAGAGAGATATCAATACATAGGTTTTAAGATTCTTACTAGTCACATATATTCTTGTGCGGTGAATAGGGGGTGTTGAGTCCAGTTCACTGAGCAAGGAGTAGGTCTTGTCTATTACATATTGGGTGTATGGAACGGTATCTGAGCTAATTTGAAACCCTTGTTTTATGCATCACACCACCTCACCTTTCCCGTTAAGCAGCCATAGTGTGTTTTCTAAACGTGTGACTCTGTTCTCTTTTGTAATTCAGTTCAAGTGTAGCAGTTTTTACATTCCCTCTATACGTGATAGATTATGATAAGTGTCTTTTTCTCTGTGACTTATTTCACTTAGAGTCGTCGTACCTAAATCCACTCATCATGCTGCTACTAGCCTTATGACATTGATTTCATGGCTGAGTGATATTCCATTGTACATAAGGACCACAACTTCTTTATCCATTTTTCTCTTTCCTGGGATATTTAAGGTGTCATGAAGTGGAGGTTCTTGTCAACAGAGCAGCCCTAAACTTTGGGGTGCCTGTGTCTTGCTGATTTTTAGTTTTCCCAGTTTATACGCCCATGAGTGGAAGTGCCCTATGCTCCCTAAGCTGTGTTTTTTCGATGTTTCAGGACACACCGTACACTTCTCCAGAGTGGCTGCTGGCAATTTACATCCCGCCCATCAGTGTAGCAAGGCTCCCATTTCTCCATGGCCTGTCCTGCTTTTGTGGTTTTGACACATTTTTCAGCATGACCCTTTTGACGGATTCCAAGCGAGACTCCTTTGTAGTGCTGATTTGCCTTTCCATGTTGCTTGGTTGGCCAAAAAGGGCGTATGCGTTTTTTCCTGAATATATTCAGGAAAAAACGCATACGCCCTTTTTGGCCAAGGGCATCATTGTCCACGTTTTGCCGCTTTTCATGTGCTTTAAAGGCGATTCGAATCTACCTCCTGAAACCTGTTTCCTGCAATTCTGCCTTGCTTTCAAATCCTCTTCGTTGCCTTCCCTCAATATATTTGTGGACGAGAGTTATCATTTATAACTCTGCAGGGTTGTGAATTGCAGTGCCCATGAGCTCCATTTTTCAACTGGCTTTTTTGGGAGCTGGCCGCAGAAGCGCGGGATTGCCTCAGGCCCTATTCTGGTTCCGGGTGGCAGGCTGAGCCTGTGGTTATTTCTTCTTCCTGATGAGAAAATAGAGTGACCTGTGCCTGTTCCAACACCTAGATCTAGTCTCTCATTGGCTGCCCCTCTTCCCGTTCATCCTCAGGACAAATTGCAACCTGTACGGAACAGGAGGTTAAAGGTGCTGATTCTCCAAGTAGGGAGATTGCTAGTGAAGTAGCTGGAATGGCGAACCCGAGCACAAGGAGATGAGAAATGAGGTGCGTTTTAGAAACCTTTCAAAATCACACGGTGTACCATCTTCTGGGTTCCTCATGCAAGTTTTCGATGTAGGAAGATGCCCTTGAACCTGGAGATTTGGGACCCATGGGATGGGTACCACGCAGTATTACCTTAAAGGGTCTGTGTTGGCTCACCCAACCTCACCAAACCTCTCAGCCCCAAGAATGTCCACCCTTATGTCTCATCCAGCTGTGGGTCTAGATATGGTCAATCCAGGTTGCGTCACAGCCCCTGAATGAATTTTGTAAGAATTTCTGTCTCTTTCACTGTCTTTGTTTCATGGGATTTAAAACTAATTTATTTTTATAATGGGGTTTAGCTGCTTTTCACGGCTGTGTTTATGCGGCTTTACACACACTTGACACACTTCCAGAGAGATATCAATACATAGGTTTTAAGATTCTTACTAGTCACATATATTCTTGTGCGGTGAATAGGGGGTGTTGAGTCCAGTTCACTGAGCAAGGAGTAGGTCTTGTCTATTACATATTGGGTGTATGGAACGGTATCTGAGCTAATTTGAAACCCTTGTTTTATGCATCACACCACCTCACCTTTCCCGTTAAGCAGCCATAGTGTGTTTTCTAAACGTGTGACTCTGTTCTCTTTTGTAATTCAGTTCAAGTGTAGCAGTTTTTACATTCCCTCTATACGTGATAGATTATGATAAGTGTCTTTTTCTCTGTGACTTATTTCACTTAGAGTCGTCGTACCTAAATCCACTCATCATGCTGCTACTAGCCTTATGACATTGATTTCATGGCTGAGTGATATTCCATTGTACATAAGGACCACAAATTCTTTATCCATTTTTCTCTTTCCTGGGATATTTAAGGTGTCATGAAGTGGAGGTTCTTGTCAACAGAGCAGCCCTAAACTTTGGGGTGCCTGTGTCTTGCTGATTTTTAGTTTTCCCAATTTATACGCCCATGAGTGGAAGTGCCCTATGCTCCCTAAGCTGTGTTTTTTCGATGTTTCAGGACACACCGTACACTTCTCCAGAGTGGCTGCTGGCAATTTACATCCCGCCCATCAGTGTAGCAAGGCTCCCATTTCTCCATGGCCTGTCCTGCTTTTGTGGTTTTGACACTTTTTTGAGCATGGCCCTTTTGACCGATTCGAAGCGAGACTCCTTTGTAGTGCTGATTTGCCTTTCCATGTTGCTTGGTTGGCCAAAAAGGGCGTATGCGTTTTTTCCTGAATATATTCAGGAAAAAACGCATACGCCCTTTTTGGCCAAGGGCATCATTGTCCACGTTTTGCCGCTTTTCATGTGCTTTAAAGGCGATTCGAATCTACCTCCTGAAACCTGTTTCCTGCAATTCTGCCTTGCTTTCAAATCCTCTTCGTTGCCTTCCCTCAATATATTTGTGGACGAGAGTTATCATTTATAACTCTGCAGGGTTGTGAATTGCAGTGCCCATGTGCTCCGTTTTTCAACTGGCTTTTTTGGGAGCTGGCCGCAGAAGCGCGGGATTGCCTCAGGCCCTATTCTGGTTCCGGGTGGCAGGCTGAGCCTGTGGTTATTTCTTCTTCCTGATGAGAAAATAGAGTGACCTGTGCCTGTCCCAACACCTAGATCTAGTCTCTCATTGGCTGCCCCTCTTCCCGTTCATCCTCAGGACAAATTGCAACCTGTACGGAACAGGAGGTTAAAGGTGCTGATTCTCCAAGTAGGGAGATTGCTAGTGAAGTAGCTGGAATGGCGAACCCGAGCACAAGGAGATGAGAAATGAGGTGCGTTTTAGAAACCTTTCAAAATCACACGGTGTACCATCTTCTGGGTTCCTCATGCAAGTTTTCGATGTAGGAAGATGCCCTTGAACCTGGAGATTTGGGACCCATGGGATGGGTACCACGCAGTATTACCTTAAAGGGTCTGTGTTGGCTCACCCAACCTCACCAAACCTCTCAGCCCCAAGAATGTCCACCCTTATGTCTCATCCAGCTGTGGGTCTAGATATGGTCAATCCAGGTTGCGTCACAGCCCCTGAATGAATTTTGTAAGAATTTCTGTCTCTTTCACTGTCTTTGTTTCATGGGTTTTTAAAACTAATTTATTTTTATAATGGGGTTTAGCTGCTTTTCACGGCTGTGTTTATGCGGCTTTACACACACTTGACACACTTCCAGAGAGATATCAATACATAGGTTTTAAGATTCTTACTAGTCACATATATTCTTGTGCGGTGAATAGGGGGTGTTGAGTCCAGTTCACTGAGCAAGGAGTAGGTCTTGTCTATTACATATTGGGTGTATGGAACGGTATCTGAGCTAATTTGAAACCCTTGTTTTATGCATCACACCACCTCACCTTTCCCGTTAAGCAGCCATAGTGTGTTTTCTAAACGTGTGACTCTGTTCTCTTTTGTAATTCAGTTCAAGTGTAGCAGTTTTTACATTCCCTCTATACGTGATAGATTATGATAAGTGTCTTTTTCTCTGTGACTTATTTCACTTAGAGTCGTCGTACCTAAATCCACTCATCATGCTGCTACTAGCCTTATGACATTGATTTCATGGCTGAGTGATATTCCATTGTACATAAGGACCACAACTTCTTTATCCATTTTTCTCTTTCCTGGGATATTTAAGGTGTCATGAAGTGGAGGTTCTTGTCAACAGAGCAGCCCTAAACTTTGGGGTGCCTGTGTCTTGCTGAATTTTAGTTTTCCCAATTTATACGCCCATGAGTGGAAGTGCCCTATGCTCCCTAAGCTGTGTTTTTTCGATGTTTAAGGCCACACCGTACACTTCTCCAGAGTGGCTGCTGGCAATTTACATCCCGCCCATCAGTGTAGCAAGGCTCCCATTTCTCCATGGCCTGTCCTGCTTTTGTGGTTTTGACACATTTTTCAGCATGGCCCTTTTGACCGATTCGAAGCGAGACTCCTTTGTAGTGCTGATTTGCCTTTCCATGTTGCTTGGTTGGCCAAAAAGGGCGTATGCGTTTTTTCCTGAATATATTCAGGAAAAAACGCATACGCCCTTTTTGGCCAAGGGCATCATTGTCCACGTTTTGCCGCTTTTCATGTGCTTTAAAGGCGATTCGAATCTACCTCCTGAAACCTGTTTCCTGCAATTCTGCCTTGCTTTCAAATCCTCTTCGTTGCCTTCCCTCAATATATTTGTGGACGAGAGTTATCATTTATAACTCTGCAGGGTTGTGAATTGCAGTGCCCATGTGCTCCGTTTTTCAACTGGCTTTTTTTGGAGCTGGCCGCAGAAGCGCGGGATTGCCTCAGGCCCTATTCTGGTTCCGGGTGGCAGGCTGAGCCTGTGGTTATTTCTTCTTCCTGATGAGAAAATAGAGTGACCTGTGCCTGTCCCAACACCTAGATCTAGTCTCTCATTGGCTGCCCCTCTTCCCGTTCATCCTCAGGACAAATTGCAACCTGTACGGAACAGGAGGTTAAAGGTGCTGATTCTCCAAGTAGGGAGATTGCTAGTGAAGTAGCTGGAATGGCGAACCCGAGCACAAGGAGATGAGAAATGAGGTGCGTTTTAGAAACCTTTCAAAATCACACGGTGTACCATCTTCTGGGTTCCTCATGCAAGTTTTCGATGTAGGAAGATGCCCTTGAACCTGGAGATTTGGTACCCATGGGATGGGTACCACGCAGTATTACCTTAAAGGGTCTGTGTTGGCTCACCCAACCTCACCAAACCTCTCAGCCCCAAGAATGTCCACCCTTATGTCTCATCCAGCTGTGGGTCTAGATATGGTCAATCCAGGTTGCGTCACAGCCCCTGAATGAATTTTGTAAGAATTTCTGTCTCTTTCACTGTCTTTGTTTCATGGTTTTTTAAAACTAATTTATTTTTATAATGGGGTTTAGCTGCTTTTCACGGCTGTGTTTATGCGGCTTTACACACACTTGACACACTTCCAGAGAGATATCAATACATAGGTTTTAAGATTCTTTCTAGTGACATATATTCTTGTGCGGTGAATAGGGGGTGTTGAGTCCAGTTCACTGAGCAAGGAGTAGGTCTTGTCTATTACATATTGGGTGTATGGAACGGTATCTGAGCTAATTTGAAACCCTTGTTTTATGCATCACACCACCTCACCTTTCCCGTTAAGCAGCCATAGTGTGTTTTCTAAACGTGTGACTCTGTTCTCTTTTGTAATTCAGTTCAAGTGTAGCAGTTTTTACATTCCCTCTATACGTGATAGATTATGATAAGTGTCTTTTTCTCTGTGACTTATTTCACTTAGAGTCGTCGTACCTAAATCCACTCATCATGCTGCTACTAGCCTTATGACATTGATTTCATGGCTGAGTGATATTCCATTGTACATAAGGACCACAACTTCTTTATCCATTTTTCTCTTTCCTGGGATATTTAAGGTGTCATGAAGTGGAGGTTCTTGTCAACAGAGCAGCCCTAAACTTTGGGGTGCCTGTGTCTTGCTGATTTTTAGTTTTCCCAATTTATACGCCCATGAGTGGAAGTGCCCTATGCTCCCTAAGCTGTGTTTTTTCGATGTTTCAGGACACACCGTACACTTCTCCAGAGTGGCTGCTGGCAATTTACATCCCGCCCATTAGTGTAGCAAGGCTCCCATTTCTCCATGGCCTGTCCTGCTTTTGTGGTTTTGACACTTTTTTCAGCATGACCCTTTTGACGGATTCCAAGCGAGACTCCTTTGTAGTGCTGATTTGCCTTTCCATGTTGCTTGGTTGGCCAAAAATGGCGTATGCGTTTTTTCCTGAATATATTCAGGAAAAAACGCATACGCCCTTTTTGGCCAAGGGCATCATTGTCCACGTTTTGCCGCTTTTCATGTGCTTTAAAGGCGATTCGAATCTACCTCCTGAAACCTGTTTCCTGCAATTCTGCCTTGCTTTCAAATCCTCTTCGTTGCCTTCCCTCAATATATTTGTGGACGAGAGTTATCATTTATAACTCTGCAGGGTTGTGAATTGCAGTGCCCATGTGCTCCATTTTTCAACTGGCTTTTTTGGGAGCTGGCCGCAGAAGCGCGGGATTGCCTCAGGCCCTATTCTGGTTCCGGGTGGCAGGCTGAGCCTGTGGTTATTTCTTCTTCCTGATGAGAAAATAGAGTGACCTGTGCCTGTTCCAACACCTAGATCTAGTCTCTCATTGGCTGCCCCTCTTCCCGTTCATCCTCAGGACAAATTGCAACCTGTACGGAACAGGAGGTTAAAGGTGCTGATTCTCCAAGTAGGGAGATTGCTAGTGAAGTAGCTGGAATGGCGAACCCGAGCACAAGGAGATGAGAAATGAGGTGCGTTTTAGAAACCTTTCAAAATCACACGGTGTACCATCTTCTGGGTTCCTCATGCAAGTTTTCGATGTAGGAAGATGCCCTTGAACCTGGAGATTTGGGACCCATGGGATGGGTACCACGCAGTATTACCTTAAAGGGTCTGTGTTGGCTCACCCAACCTCACCAAACCTCTCAGCCCCAAGAATGTCCACCCTTATGTCTCATCCAGCTGTGGGTCTAGATATGGTCAATACAGGTTGCGTCACAGCCCCTGAATGAATTTTGTAAGAATTTCTGTCTCTTTCACTGTCTTTGTTTCATGGGGTTTTAAAACTAATTTATTTTTATAATGGGGTTTAGCTGCTTTTCACGGCTGTGTTTATGCGGCTTTACACACACTTGACACACTTCCAGAGAGATATCAATACATAGGTTTTAAGATTCTTTCTAGTGACATATATTCTTGTGCGGTGAATAGGGGGTGTTGAGTCCAGTTCACTGAGCAAGGAGTAGGTCTTGTCTATTACATATTGGGTGTATGGAACGGTATCTGAGCTAATTTGAAACCCTTGTTTTATGCATCACACCACCTCACCTTTCCCGTTAAGCAGCCATAGTGTGTTTTCTAAACGTGTGACTCTGTTCTCTTTTGTAATTCAGTTCAAGTGTAGCAGTTTTTACATTCCCTCTATACGTGATAGATTATGATAAGTGTCTTTTTCTCTGTGACTTATTTCACTTAGAGTCGTCGTACCTAAATCCACTCATCATGCTGCTACTAGCCTTATGACATTGATTTCATGGCTGAGTGATATTCCATTGTACATAAGGACCACAACTTCTTTATCCATTTTTCTCTTTCCTGGGATATTTAAGGTGTCATGAAGTGGAGGTTCTTGTCAACAGAGCAGCCCTAAACTTTGGGGTGCCTGTGTCTTGCTGATTTTTAGTTTTCCCAATTTATACGCCCATGAGTGGAAGTGCCCTATGCTCCCTAAGCTGTGTTTTTTCGATGTTTCAGGACACACCGTACACTTCTCCAGAGTGGCTGCTGGCAATTTACATCCCGCCCATCAGTGTAGCAAGGCTCCCATTTCTCCATGGCCTGTCCTGCTTTTGTGGTTTTGACACTTTTTTCAGCATGACCCTTTTGACGGATTCCAAGCGAGACTCCTTTGTAGTGCTGATTTGCCTTTCCATGTTGCTTGGTTGGCCAAAAAGGGCGTATGCGTTTTTTCCTGAATATATTCAGGAAAAAACGCATACGCCCTTTTTGGCCAAGGGCATCATTGTCCACGTTTTGCCGCTTTTCATGTGCTTTAAAGGCGATTCGAATCTACCTCCTGAAACCTGTTTCCTGCAATTCTGCCTTGCTTTCAAATCCTCTTCGTTGCCTTCCCTCAATATATTTGTGGACGAGAGTTATCATTTATAACTCTGCAGGGTTGTGAATTGCAGTGCCCATGTGCTCCATTTTTCAACTGGCTTTTTTGGGAGCTGGCCGCAGAAGCGCGGGATTGCCTCAGGCCTTATTCTGGTTGTGGGTGGCAGGCTGAGCCTGTGGTTATTTCTTCTTCCTGATGAGAAAATAGAGTGACCTGTGCCTGTTCCAACACCTAGATCTAGTCTCTCATTGGCTGCCCCTCTTCCCGTTCATCCTCAGGACAAATTGCAACCTGTACGGAACAGGAGGTTAAAGGTGCTGATTCTCCAAGTAGGGAGATTGCTAGTGAAGTAGCTGGAATGGCGAACCCGAGCACAAGGAGATGAGAAATGAGGTGCGTTTTAGAAACCTTTCAAAATCACACGGTGTACCATCTTCTGGGTTCCTCATGCAAGTTTTCGATGTAGGAAGATGCCCTTGAACCTGGAGATTTGGGACCCATGGGATGGGTACCACGCAGTATTGCCTTAAAGGGTCTGTGTTGGCTCACCCAACCTCACCAAACCTCTCAGCCCCAAGAATGTCCACCCTTATGTCTCATCCAGCTGTGGGTCTAGATATGGTCAATCCAGGATGCGTCACAGCCCCTGAATGAATTTTGTAAGAATTTCTGTCTCTTTCACTGTCTTTGTTTCATGGGATTTAAAACTAATTTATTTTTATAATGGGGTTTAGCTGCTTTTCACGGCTGTGTTTATGCGGCTTTACACACACTTGACACACTTCCAGAGAGATATCAATACATAGGTTTTAATATTCTTACTAGTCACATATATTCTTGTGCGGTGAATAGGGGGTGTTGAGTCCAGTTCACTGAGCAAGGAGTAGGTCTTGTCTATTACATATTGGGTGTATGGAACGGTATCTGAGCTAATTTGAAACCCTTGTTTTATGCATCACACCACCTCACCTTTCCCGTTAAGCAGCCATAGTGTGTTTTCTAAACGTGTGACTCTTCTCTTTTGTAATTCAGTTCAAGTGTAGCAGTTTTTACATTCCCTCTATACGTGATAGCTTATGATAAGTGTCTTTTTCTGTGTGACTTATTTCACTTAGAATCGTCGTACCTAAATCCACTCATCATGCTGCTACTAGCCTTATGACATTGATTTCATGGCTGAGTGATATTCCATTGTACATAAGGACCGCAACTTCTTTATCCATTTTTCTCTTTCCTGGGATATTTAAGGTGTCATGAAGTGGAGGTTCTTGTCAACAGAGCAGCCCTAAACTTTGGGGTGCCTGTGTCTTGCTGATTTTTAGTTTTCCCAATTTATACGCCCATGAGTGGAAGTGCCCTATGCTCCCTAAGCTGTGTTTTTTCGATGTTTAAGGCCACACCGTACACTTCTCCAGAGTGGCTGCTGGCAATTTACATCCCGCCCATCAGTGTAGCAAGGCTCCCATTTCTCCATGGCCTGTCCTGCTTTTGTGGTTTTGACACATTTTTCAGCATGGCCCTTTTGACCGATTCGAAGCGACACTCCTTTGTAGTGCTGATTTGCCTTTCCATGTTGCTTGGTTGGCCAAAAAGGGCGTATGCGTTTTTTCCTGAATATATTCAGGAAAAAACGCATACGCCCTTTTTGGCCAAGTGCATCATTTTCCACGTTTTGCCGGTTTTCATGTGCTTTAAAGGCGATTCGAATCTACCTCCTGAAACCTGTTTCCTGCAATTCTGCCTTGCTTTCAAATCCTCTTCGTTGCCTTCCCTCAATATATTTGTGGACGAGAGTTATCATTTATAACTCTGCAGGGTTGTGAATTGCAGTGCCCATGTGCTCCGTTTTTCAACTGGCTTTTTTTGGAGCTGGCCACAGAAGCGCGGGATTGCCTCAGGCCCTATTCTGGTTCCCGGTGGCAGGCTGAGCCTGTGGTTATTTCTTCTTCCTGATGAGAAAATAGAGTGACCTGTGCCTGTCCCAACACCTAGATCTAGTCTCTCATTGGCTGCCCCTCTTCCCGTTCATCCTCAGGACAAATTGCAACCTGTACGGAACAGGAGGTTAAAGGTGCTGATTCTCCAAGTAGGGAGATTGCTAGTGAAGTAGCTGGAATGGCGAACCCGAGCACAAGGAGATGAGAAATGAGGTGCGTTTTAGAAACCTTTCAAAATCACACGGTGTACCATCTTCTGGGTTCCTCATGCAAGTTTTCGATGTAGGAAGATGCCCTTGAACCTGGAGATTTGGGACCCATGGGATGGGTACCACGCAGTATTACCTTAAAGGGTCTGTGTTGGCTCACCCAACCTCACCAAACCTCTCAGCCCCAAGAATGTCCACCCTTATGTCTCATCCAGCTGTGGGTCTAGATATGGTCAATCCAGGTTGCGTCACAGCCCCTGAATGAATTTTGTAAGAATTTCTGTCTCTTTCACTGTCTTTGTTTCATGGGATTTAAAACTAATTTATTTTTATAATGGGGTTTAGCTGCTTTTCACGGCTGTGTTTATGCGGCTTTACACACACTTGACACACTTCCAGAGAGATATCAATACATAGGTTTTAAGATTCTTACTAGTCACATATGTTCTTGTGCGGTGAATAGGGGGTGTTGAGTCCAGTTCACTGAGCAAGGAGTAGGTCTTGTCTATTACATATTGGGTTTATGGAACGGTATCTGAGCTAATTTGAAACGCTTGTTTTATGCATCACACCACCTCACCATTCCCGTTAAGCAGCCATAGTGTGTTTTCTAAACGTGTGATTCTTCTCTTTTGTAATTCAGTTCAAGTGTAGCAGTTTTTACATTCCCTCTATACGTGATAGCTTATGATAAGTGTCTTTTTCTGTGTGACTTATTTCACTTAGAGTCGTCGTACCTAAATCCACTCATCATGCTGCTACTAGCCTTATGACATTGATTTCATGGCTGAGTGATATTCCATTGTACATAAGGACCGCAACTTCTTTATCCATTTTTCTCTTTCCTGGGATATTTAAGGTGTCATGAAGTGGAGGTTCTTGTCAACAGAGCAGCCCTATACTTTGGGGTGCCTGTGTCTTGCTGATTTTTAGATTTTCCAATTTATACCCCCATGAGTGTAAGTGCCCTATGCTCCCTAAGCTGTGTTTTTTCGATGTTTAAGGCCACACCGTACACTTCTCCAGAGTGGCTGCTGGCAATTTACATCCCGCCCATCAGTGTAGCAAGGCTCCCATTTCTCCATGGCCTGTCCTGCTTTTGTGGTTTTGACACTTTTTTCAGCATGGCCCTTTTGACCGATTCGAAGGGAGACTCCTTTGTAGTGCTGATTTGCCTTTCCATGTTGCTTGGTTGGCCAAAAAGGGCGTATGCGTTTTTTCCTGAATATATTCAGGAAAAAACGCATACGCCCTTTTTGGCCAAGGGCATCATTGTCCACGTTTTGCCGCTTTTCATGTGCTTTAAAGGCGATTCGAATCTACCTCCTGAAACCTGTTTCCTGCAATTCTGCCTTGCTTTCAAATCCTCTTCGTTGCCTTCCCTCAATATATTTGTGGACGAGAGTTATCATTTATAACTCTGCAGGGTTGTGAATTGCAGTGCCCATGTGCTCCGTTTTTCAACTGGCTTTTTTTGGAGCTGGCCGCAGAAGCGCGGGATTGCCTCAGGCCCTATTCTGGTTCCGGGTGGCAGGCTGAGCCTGTGGTTATTTCTTCTTCCTGATGAGAAAATAGAGTGACCTGTGCCTGTCCCAACACCTAGATCTAGTCTCTCATTGGCTGCCCCTCTTCCCGTTCATCCTCAGGACAAATTGCAACCTGTACGGAACAGGAGGTTAAAGGTGCTGATTCTCCAAGTAGGGAGATTGCTAGTGAAGTAGCTGGAATGGCGAACCCGAGCACAAGGAGATGAGAAATGAGGTGCGTTTTAGAAACCTTTCAAAATCACACGGTGTACCATCTTCTGGGTTCCTCATGCAAGTTTTCGATGTAGGAAGATGCCCTTGAACCTGGAGATTTGGGACCCATGGGATGGGTACCACGCAGTATTACCTTAAAGGGTCTGTGTTGGCTCACCCAACCTCACCAAACCTCTCAGCCCCAAGAATGTCCACCCTTATGTCTCATCCAGCTGTGGGTCTAGATATGGTCAATCCAGGTTGCGTCACAGCCCCTGAATGAATTTTGTAAGAATTTCTGTCTCTTTCACTGTCTTTGTTTCATGGGTTTTTAAAACTAATTTATTTTTATAATGGGGTTTAGCTGCTTTTCACGGCTGTGTTTATGCGGCTTTACACACACTTGACACACTTCCAGAGAGATATCAATACATAGGTTTTAAGATTCTTACTAGTCACATATATTCTTGTGCGGTGAATAGGGGGTGTTGAGTCCAGTTCACTGAGCAAGGAGTAGGTCTTGTCTATTACATATTGGGTGTATGGAACGGTATCTGAGCTAATTTGAAACCCTTGTTTTATGCATCACACCACCTCACCTTTCCCGTTAAGCAGCCATAGTGTGTTTTCTAAACGTGTGACTCTGTTCTCTTTTGTAATTCAGTTCAAGTGTAGCAGTTTTTACATTCCCTCTATACGTGATAGATTATGATAAGTGTCTTTTTCTCTGTGACTTATTTCACTTAGAGTCGTCGTACCTAAATCCACTCATCATGCTGCTACTAGCCTTATGACATTGATTTCATGGCTGAGTGATATTCCATTGTACATAAGGACCACAACTTCTTTATCCATTTTTCTCTTTCCTGGGATATTTAAGGTGTCATGAAGTGGAGGTTCTTGTCAACAGAGCAGCCCTAAACTTTGGGGTGCCTGTGTCTTGCTGATTTTTAGTTTTCCCAGTTTATACGCCCATGAGTGGAAGTGCCCTATGCTCCCTAAGCTGTGTTTTTTCGATGTTTCAGGACACACCGTACACTTCTCGAGAGTGGCTGCTGGCAATTTACATCCCGCCCATCAGTGTAGCAAGGCTCCCATTTCTCCATGGCCTGTCCTGCTTTTGTGGTTTTGACACATTTTTCAGCATGACCCTTTTGACGGATTCCAAGCGAGACTCCTTTGTAGTGCTGATTTGCCTTTCCATGTTGCTTGGTTGGCCAAAAAGGGCGTATGCGTTTTTTCCTGAATATATTCAGGAAAAAACGCATACGCCCTTTTTGGCCAAGGGCATCATTGTCCACGTTTTGCCGCTTTTCATGTGCTTTAAAGGCGATTCGAATCTACCTCCTGAAACCTGTTTCCTGCAATTCTGCCTTGCTTTCAAATCCTCTTCGTTGCCTTCCCTCAATATATTTGTGGACGAGAGTTATCATTTATAACTCTGCAGGGTTGTGAATTGCAGTGCCCATGAGCTCCATTTTTCAACTGGCTTTTTTGGGAGCTGGCCGCAGAAGCGCGGGATTGCCTCAGGCCCTATTCTGGTTCCGGTTGGCAGGCTGAGCCTGTGGTTATTTCTTCTTCCTGATGAGAAAATAGAGTGACCTGTGCCTGTTCCAACACCTAGATCTAGTCTCTCATTGGCTGCCCCTCTTCCCGTTCATCCTCAGGACAAATTGCAACCTGTACGGAACAGGAGGTTAAAGGTGCTGATTCTCCAAGTAGGGAGATTGCTAGTGAAGTAGCTGGAATGGCGAACCCGAGCACAAGGAGATGAGAAATGAGGTGCGTTTTAGAAACCTTTCAAAATCACACGGTGTACCATCTTCTGGGTTCCTCATGCAAGTTTTCGATGTAGGAAGATGCCCTTGAACCTGGAGATTTGGGACCCATGGGATGGGTACCACGCAGTATTACCTTAAAGGGTCTGTGTTGGCTCACCCAACCTCACCAAACCTCTCAGCCCCAAGAATGTCCACCCTTATGTCTCATCCAGCTGTGGGTCTAGATATGGTCAATCCAGGTTGCGTCACAGCCCCTGAATGAATTTTGTAAGAATTTCTGTCTCTTTCACTGTCTTTGTTTCATGGGATTTAAAACTAATTTATTTTTATAATGGGGTTTAGCTGCTTTTCACGGCTGTGTTTATGCGGCTTTACACACACTTGACACACTTCCAGAGAGATATCAATACATAGGTTTTAAGATTCTTACTAGTCACATATATTCTTGTGCGGTGAATAGGGGGTGTTGAGTCCAGTTCACTGAGCAAGGAGTAGGTCTTGTCTATTACATATTGGGTGTATGGAACGGTATCTGAGCTAATTTGAAACCCTTGTTTTATGCATCACACCACCTCACCTTTCCCGTTAAGCAGCCATAGTGTGTTTTCTAAACGTGTGACTCTGTTCTCTTTTGTAATTCAGTTCAAGTGTAGCAGTTTTTACATTCCCTCTATACGTGATAGATTATGATAAGTGTCTTTTTCTCTGTGACTTATTTCACTTAGAGTCGTCGTACCTAAATCCACTCATCATGCTGCTACTAGCCTTATGACATTGATTTCATGGCTGAGTGATATTCCATTGTACATAAGGACCACAAATTCTTTATCCATTTTTCTCTTTCCTGGGATATTTAAGGTGTCATGAAGTGGAGGTTCTTGTCAACAGAGCAGCCCTAAACTTTGGGGTGCCTGTGTCTTGCTGATTTTTAGTTTTCCCAATTTATACGCCCATGAGTGGAAGTGCCCTATGCTCCCTAAGCTGTGTTTTTTCGATGTTTCAGGACACACCGTACACTTCTCCAGAGTGGCTGCTGGCAATTTACATCCCGCCCATCAGTGTAGCAAGGCTCCCATTTCTCCATGGCCTGTCCTGCTTTTGTGGTTTTGACACTTTTTTGAGCATGGCCCTTTTGACCGATTCGAAGCGAGACTCCTTTGTAGTGCTGATTTGCCTTTCCATGTTGCTTGGTTGGCCAAAAAGGGCGTATGCGTTTTTTCCTGAATATATTCAGGAAAAAACGCATACGCCATTTTTGGCCAAGGGCATCATTGTCCACGTTTTGCCGCTTTTCATGTGCTTTAAAGGCGATTCGAATCTACCTCCTGAAACCTGTTTCCTGCAATTCTGCCTTGCTTTCAAATCCTCTTCGTTGCCTTCCCTCAATATATTTGTGGACGAGAGTTATCATTTATAACTCTGCAGGGTTGTGAATTGCAGTGCCCATGTGCTCCGTTTTTCAACTGGCTTTTTTGGGAGCTGGCCGCAGAAGCGCGGGATTGCCTCAGGCCCTATTCTGGTTCCGGGTGGCAGGCTGAGCCTGTGGTTATTTCTTCTTCCTGATGAGAAAATAGAGTGACCTGTGCCTGTCCCAACACCTAGATCTAGTCTCTCATTGGCTGCCCCTCTTCCCGTTCATCCTCAGGACAAATTGCAACCTGTACGGAACAGGAGGTTAAAGGTGCTGATTCTCCAAGTAGGGAGATTGCTAGTGAAGTAGCTGGAATGGCGAACCCGAGCACAAGGAGATGAGAAATGAGGTGCGTTTTAGAAACCTTTCAAAATCACACGGTGTACCATCTTCTGGGTTCCTCATGCAAGTTTTCGATGTAGGAAGATGCCCTTGAACCTGGAGATTTGGGACCCATGGGATGGGTACCACGCAGTATTACCTTAAAGGGTCTGTGTTGGCTCACCCAACCTCACCAAACCTCTCAGCCCCAAGAATGTCCACCCTTATGTCTCATCCAGCTGTGGGTCTAGATATGGTCAATCCAGGTTGCGTCACAGCCCCTGAATGAATTTTGTAAGAATTTCTGTCTCTTTCACTGTCTTTGTTTCATGGGTTTTTAAAACTAATTTATTTTTATAATGGGGTTTAGCTGCTTTTCACGGCTGTGTTTATGCGGCTTTACACACACTTGACACACTTCCAGAGAGATATCAATACATAGGTTTTAAGATTCTTACTAGTCACATATATTCTTGTGCGGTGAATAGGGGGTGTTGAGTCCAGTTCACTGAGCAAGGAGTAGGTCTTGTCTATTACATATTGGGTGTATGGAACGGTATCTGAGCTAATTTGAAACCCTTGTTTTATGCATCACACCACCTCACCTTTCCCGTTAAGCAGCCATAGTGTGTTTTCTAAACGTGTGACTCTGTTCTCTTTTGTAATTCAGTTCAAGTGTAGCAGTTTTTACATTCCCTCTATACGTGATAGATTATGATAAGTGTCTTTTTCTCTGTGACTTATTTCACTTAGAGTCGTCGTACCTAAATCCACTCATCATGCTGCTACTAGCCTTATGACATTGATTTCATGGCTGAGTGATATTCCATTGTACATAAGGACCACAACTTCTTTATCCATTTTTCTCTTTCCTGGGATATTTAAGGTGTCATGAAGTGGAGGTTCTTGTCAACAGAGCAGCCCTAAACTTTGGGGTGCCTGTGTCTTGCTGATTTTTAGTTTTCCCAATTTATACGCCCATGAGTGGAAGTGCCCTATGCTCCCTAAGCTGTGTTTTTTCGATGTTTCAGGACACACCGTACACTTCTCCAGAGTGGCTGCTGGCAATTTACATCCCGCCCATCAGTGTAGCAAGGCTCCCATTTCTCCATGGCCTGTCCTGCTTTTGTGGTTTTGACACTTTTTTCAGCATGACCCTTTTGACGGATTCCAAGCGAGACTCCTTTGTAGTGCTGATTTGCCTTTCCATGTTGCTTGGTTGGCCAAAAAGGGCGTATGCGTTTTTTCCTGAATATATTCAGGAAAAAACGCATACGCCCTTTTTGGCCAAGGGCATCATTGTCCACGTTTTGCCGCTTTTCATGTGCTTTAAAGGCGATTCGAATCTACCTCCTGAAACCTGTTTCCTGCAATTCTGCCTTGCTTTCAAATCCTCTTCGTTGCCTTCCCTCAATATATTTGTGGACGAGAGTTATCATTTATAACTCTGCAGGGTTGTGAATTGCAGTGCCCATGTGCTCCATTTTTCAACTGGCTTTTTTGGGAGCTGGCCGCAGAAGCGCGGGATTGCCTCAGGTCCTATTCTGGTTGTGGGTGGCAGGCTGAGCCTGTGGTTATTTCTTCTTCCTGATGAGAAAATAGAGTGACCTGTGCCTGTTCCAACACCTAGATCTAGTCTCTCATTGGCTGCCCCTCTTCCCTTTCATCCTCAGGACAAATTGCAACCTGTACGGAACAGGAGGTTAAAGGTGCTGATTCTCCAAGTAGGGAGATTGCTAGTGAAGTAGCTGGAATGGCGAACCCGAGCATAAGGAGATGAGAAATGAGGTGCGTTTTAGAAACCTTTCAAAATCACACGGTGTACCATCTTCTGGGTTCCTCATGCAAGTTTTCGATGTAGGAAGATGCCCTTGAACCTGGAGATTTGGGACCCATGGGATAGGTACCACGCAGTATTACCTTAAAGGGTCTGTGTTGGCTCACCCAACCTCACCAAACCTCTCAGCCCCAAGAATGTCCACCCTTATGTCTCATCCAGCTGTGGGTCTAGATATGGTCAATCCAGGTTGCGTCACAGCCCCTGAATGAATTTTGTAAGAATTTCTGTCTCTTTCACTGTTTTTGTTTCATGGGTTTTTAAAACTAATTTATTTTTATAATGGGGTTTAGCTGCTTTTCACGGCTGTGTTTATGCGGCTTTACACACACTTGACACACTTCCAGAGAGATATCAATACATAGGTTTTAAGATTCTTACTAGTCACATATATTCTTGTGCGGTGAATAGGGGGTGTTGAGTCCAGTTCACTGAGCAAGGAGTAGGTCTTGTCTATTACATATTGGGTGTATGGAACGGTATCTGAGCTAATTTGAAACCCTTGTTTTATGCATCACACCACCTCACCTTTCCCGTTAAGCAGCCATAGTGTGTTTTCTAAACGTGTGACTCTGTTCTCTTTTGTAATTCAGTTCAAGTGTAGCAGTTTTTACATTCCCTCTATACGTGATAGATTATGATAAGTGTCTTTTTCTGTGTGACTTATTTCACTTAGAGTCGTCGTACCTAAATCCACTCATCATGCTGCTACTAGCCTTATGACATTGATTTCATGGCTGAGTGATATTACATTGTACATAAGGACCGCAACTTCTTTATCCATTTTTCTCTTTCCTGGGATATTTAAGGTGTCATGAAGTGGAGGTTCTTGTCAACAGAGCAGCCCTAAACTTTGGGGTGCCTGTGTCTTGCTGAATTTTAGTTTTCCCAATTTATACGCCCATGAGTGGAAGTGCCCTATGCTCCCTAAGCTGTGTTTTTTCGATGTTTAAGGCCACACCGTACACTTCTCCAGAGTGGCTGCTGGCAATTTACATCCCGCCCATCAGTGTAGCAAGGCTCCCATTTCTCCATGGCCTGTCCTGCTTTTGTGGTTTTGACACATTTTTCAGCATGGCCCTTTTGACCGATTCGAAGCGAGACTCCTTTGTAGTGCTGATTTGCCTTTCCATGTTGCTTGGTTGGCCAAAAAGGGCGTATGCGTTTTTTCCTGAATATATTCAGGAAAAAACGCATACGCCCTTTTTGGCCAAGGGCATCATTGTCCACGTTTTGCCGCTTTTCATGTGCTTTAAAGGCGATTCGAATCTACCTCCTGAAACCTGTTTCCTGCAATTCTGCCTTGCTTTCAAATCCTCTTCGTTGCCTTCCCTCAATATATTTGTGGACGAGAGTTATCATTTATAACTCTGCAGGGTTGTGAATTGCAGTGCCCATGTGCTCCGTTTTTCAACTGGCTTTTTTTGGAGCTGGCCGCAGAAGCGCGGGATTGCCTCAGGCCCTATTCTGGTTCCGGGTGGCAGGCTGAGCCTGTGGTTATTTCTTCTTCCTGATGAGAAAATAGAGTGACCTGTGCCTGTCCCAACACCTAGATCTAGTCTCTCATTGGCTGCCCCTCTTCCCGTTCATCCTCAGGACAAATTGCAACCTGTACGGAACAGGAGGTTAAAGGTGCTGATTCTCCAAGTAGGGAGATTGCTAGTGAAGTAGCTGGAATGGCGAACCCGAGCACAAGGAGATGAGAAATGAGGTGCGTTTTAGAAACCTTTCAAAATCACACGGTGTACCATCTTCTGGGTTCCTCATGCAAGTTTTCGATGTAGGAAGATGCCCTTGAACCTGGAGATTTGGTACCCATGGGATGGGTACCACGCAGTATTACCTTAAAGGGTCTGTGTTGGCTCACCCAACCTCACCAAACCTCTCAGCCCCAAGAATGTCCACCCTTATGTCTCATCCAGCTGTGGGTCTAGATATGGTCAATCCAGGTTGCGTCACAGCCCCTGAATGAATTTTGTAAGAATTTCTGTCTCTTTCACTGTCTTTGTTTCATGGTTTTTTAAAACTAATTTATTTTTATAATGGGGTTTAGCTGCTTTTCACGGCTGTGTTTATGCGGCTTTACACACACTTGACACACTTCCAGAGAGATATCAATACATAGGTTTTAAGATTCTTTCTAGTGACATATATTCTTGTGCGGTGAATAGGGGGTGTTGAGTCCAGTTCACTGAGCAAGGAGTAGGTCTTGTCTATTACATATTGGGTGTATGGAACGGTATCTGAGCTAATTTGAAACCCTTGTTTTATGCATCACACCACCTCACCTTTCCCGTTAAGCAGCCATAGTGTGTTTTCTAAACGTGTGACTCTGTTCTCTTTTGTAATTCAGTTCAAGTGTAGCAGTTTTTACATTCCCTCTATACGTGATAGATTATGATAAGTGTCTTTTTCTCTGTGACTTATTTCACTTAGAGTCGTCGTACCTAAATCCACTCATCATGCTGCTACTAGCCTTATGACATTGATTTCATGGCTGAGTGATATTCCATTGTACATAAGGACCACAACTTCTTTATCCATTTTTCTCTTTCCTGGGATATTTAAGGTGTCATGAAGTGGAGGTTCTTGTCAACAGAGCAGCCCTAAACTTTGGGGTGCCTGTGTCTTGCTGATTTTTAGTTTTCCCAATTTATACGCCCATGAGTGGAAGTGCCCTATGCTCCCTAAGCTGTGTTTTTTCGATGTTTCAGGACACACCGTACACTTCTCCAGAGTGGCTGCTGGCAATTTACATCCCGCCCATTAGTGTAGCAAGGCTCCCATTTCTCCATGGCCTGTCCTGCTTTTGTGGTTTTGACACTTTTTTCAGCATGACCCTTTTGACGGATTCCAAGCGAGACTCCTTTGTAGTGCTGATTTGCCTTTCCATGTTGCTTGGTTGGCCAAAAAGGGCGTATGCGTTTTTTCCTGAATATATTCAGGAAAAAACGCATACGCCCTTTTTGGCCAAGGGCATCATTGTCCACGTTTTGCCGCTTTTCATGTGCTTTAAAGGCGATTCGAATCTACCTCCTGAAACCTGTTTCCTGCAATTCTGCCTTGCTTTCAAATCCTCTTCGTTGCCTTCCCTCAATATATTTGTGGACGAGAGTTATCATTTATAACTCTGCAGGGTTGTGAATTGCAGTGCCCATGTGCTCCATTTTTCAACTGGCTTTTTTGGGAGCTGGCCGCAGAAGCGCGGGATTGCCTCAGGCCCTATTCTGGTTCCGGGTGGCAGGCTGAGCCTGTGGTTATTTCTTCTTCCTGATGAGAAAATAGAGTGACCTGTGCCTGTTCCAACACCTAGATCTAGTCTCTCATTGGCTGCCCCTCTTCCCGTTCATCCTCAGGACAAATTGCAACCTGTACGGAACAGGAGGTTAAAGGTGCTGATTCTCCAAGTAGGGAGATTGCTAGTGAAGTAGCTGGAATGGCGAACCCGAGCACAAGGAGATGAGAAATGAGGTGCGTTTTAGAAACCTTTCAAAATCACACGGTGTACCATCTTCTGGGTTCCTCATGCAAGTTTTCGATGTAGGAAGATGCCCTTGAACCTGGAGATTTGGGACCCATGGGATGGGTACCACGCAGTATTACCTTAAAGGGTCTGTGTTGGCTCACCCAACCTCACCAAACCTCTCAGCCCCAAGAATGTCCACCCTTATGTCTCATCCAGCTGTGGGTCTAGATATGGTCAATACAGGTTGCGTCACAGCCCCTGAATGAATTTTGTAAGAATTTCTGTCTCTTTCACTGTCTTTGTTTCATGGGGTTTTAAAACTAATTTATTTTTATAATGGGGTTTAGCTGCTTTTCACGGCTGTGTTTATGCGGCTTTACACACACTTGACACACTTCCAGAGAGATATCAATACATAGGTTTTAAGATTCTTTCTAGTGACATATATTCTTGTGCGGTGAATAGGGGGTGTTGAGTCCAGTTCACTGAGCAAGGAGTAGGTCTTGTCTATTACATATTGGGTGTATGGAACGGTATCTGAGCTAATTTGAAACCCTTGTTTTATGCATCACACCACCTCACCTTTCCCGTTAAGCAGCCATAGTGTGTTTTCTAAACGTGTGACTCTGTTCTCTTTTGTAATTCAGTTCAAGTGTAGCAGTTTTTACATTCCCTCTATACGTGATAGATTATGATAAGTGTCTTTTTCTCTGTGACTTATTTCACTTAGAGTCGTCGTACCTAAATCCACTCATCATGCTGCTACTAGCCTTATGACATTGATTTCATGGCTGAGTGATATTCCATTGTACATAAGGACCACAACTTCTTTATCCATTTTTCTCTTTCCTGGGATATTTAAGGTGTCATGAAGTGGAGGTTCTTGTCAACAGAGCAGCCCTAAACTTTGGGGTGCCTGTGTCTTGCTGATTTTTAGTTTTCCCAATTTATACGCCCATGAGTGGAAGTGCCCTATGCTCCCTAAGCTGTGTTTTTTCGATGTTTCAGGACACACCGTACACTTCTCCAGAGTGGCTGCTGGCAATTTACATCCCGCCCATCAGTGTAGCAAGGCTCCCATTTCTCCATGGCCTGTCCTGCTTTTGTGGTTTTGACACTTTTTTCAGCATGACCCTTTTGACGGATTCCAAGCGAGACTCCTTTGTAGTGCTGATTTGCCTTTCCATGTTGCTTGGTTGGCCAAAAAGGGCGTATGCGTTTTTTCCTGAATATATTCAGGAAAAAACGCATACGCCCTTTTTGGCCAAGGGCATCATTGTCCACGTTTTGCCGCTTTTCATGTGCTTTAAAGGCGATTCGAATCTACCTCCTGAAACCTGTTTCCTGCAATTCTGCCTTGCTTTCAAATCCTCTTCGTTGCCTTCCCTCAATATATTTGTGGACGAGAGTTATCATTTATAACTCTGCAGGGTTGTGAATTGCAGTGCCCATGTGCTCCATTTTTCAACTGGCTTTTTTGGGAGCTGGCCGCAGAAGCGCGGGATTGCCTCAGGCCTTATTCTGGTTGTGGGTGGCAGGCTGAGCCTGTGGTTATTTCTTCTTCCTGATGAGAAAATAGAGTGACCTGTGCCTGTTCCAACACCTAGATCTAGTCTCTCATTGGCTGCCCCTCTTCCCGTTCATCCTCAGGACAAATTGCAACCTGTACGGAACAGGAGGTTAAAGGTGCTGATTCTCCAAGTAGGGAGATTGCTAGTGAAGTAGCTGGAATGGCGAACCCGAGCACAAGGAGATGAGAAATGAGGTGCGTTTTAGAAACCTTTCAAAATCACACGGTGTACCATCTTCTGGGTTCCTCATGCAAGTTTTCGATGTAGGAAGATGCCCTTGAACCTGGAGATTTGGGACCCATGGGATGGGTACCACGCAGTATTACCTTAAAGGGTCTGTGTTGGCTCACCCAACCTCACCAAACCTCTCAGCCCCAAGAATGTCCACCCTTATGTCTCATCCAGCTGTGGGTCTAGATATGGTCAATCCAGGATGCGTCACAGCCCCTGAATGAATTTTGTAAGAATTTCTGTCTCTTTCACTGTCTTTGTTTCATGGGATTTAAAACTAATTTATTTTTATAATGGGGTTTAGCTGCTTTTCACGGCTGTGTTTATGCGGCTTTACACACACTTGACACACTTCCAGAGAGATATCAATACATAGGTTTTAATATTCTTACTAGTCACATATATTCTTGTGCGGTGAATAGGGGGTGTTGAGTCCAGTTCACTGAGCAAGGAGTAGGTCTTGTCTATTACATATTGGGTGTATGGAACGGTATCTGAGCTAATTTGAAACCCTTGTTTTATGCATCACACCACCTCACCTTTCCCGTTAAGCAGCCATAGTGTGTTTTCTAAACGTGTGACTCTTCTCTTTTGTAATTCAGTTCAAGTGTAGCAGTTTTTACATTCCCTCTATACGTGATAGCTTATGATAAGTGTCTTTTTCTGTGTGACTTATTTCACTTAGAATCGTCGTACCTAAATCCACTCATCATGCTGCTACTAGCCTTATGACATTGATTTCATGGCTGAGTGATATTCCATTGTACATAAGGACCGCAACTTCTTTATCCATTTTTCTCTTTCCTGGGATATTTAAGGTGTCATGAAGTGGAGGTTCTTGTCAACAGAGCAGCCCTAAACTTTGGGGTGCCTGTGTCTTGCTGATTTTTAGTTTTCCCAATTTATACGCCCATGAGTGGAAGTGCCCTATGCTCCCTAAGCTGTGTTTTTTCGATGTTTAAGGCCACACCGTACACTTCTCCAGAGTGGCTGCTGGCAATTTACATCCCGCCCATCAGTGTAGCAAGGCTCCCATTTCTCCATGGCCTGTCCTGCTTTTGTGGTTTTGACACATTTTTCAGCATGGCCCTTTTGACCGATTCGAAGCGACACTCCTTTGTAGTGCTGATTTGCCTTTCCATGTTGCTTGGTTGGCCAAAAAGGGCGTATGCGTTTTTTCCTGAATATATTCAGGAAAAAACGCATACGCCCTTTTTGGCCAAGGGCATCATTTTCCACGTTTTGCCGGTTTTCATGTGCTTTAAAGGCGATTCGAATCTACCTCCTGAAACCTGTTTCCTGCAATTCTGCCTTGCTTTCAAATCCTCTTCGTTGCCTTCCCTCAATATATTTGTGGACGAGAGTTATCATTTATAACTCTGCAGGGTTGTGAATTGCAGTGCCCATGTGCTCCGTTTTTCAACTGGCTTTTTTTGGAGCTGGCCACAGAAGCGCGGGATTGCCTCAGGCCCTATTCTGGTTCCCGGTGGCAGGCTGAGCCTGTGGTTATTTCTTCTTCCTGATGAGAAAATAGAGTGACCTGTGCCTGTCCCAACACCTAGATCTAGTCTCTCATTGGCTGCCCCTCTTCCCGTTCATCCTCAGGACAAATTGCAACCTGTACGGAACAGGAGGTTAAAGGTGCTGATTCTCCAAGTAGGGAGATTGCTAGTGAAGTAGCTGGAATGGCGAACCCGAGCACAAGGAGATGAGAAATGAGGTGCGTTTTAGAAACCTTTCAAAATCACACGGTGTACCATCTTCTGGGTTCCTCATGCAAGTTTTCGATGTAGGAAGATGCCCTTGAACCTGGAGATTTGGGACCCATGGGATGGGTACCACGCAGTATTACCTTAAAGGGTCTGTGTTGGCTCACCCAACCTCACCAAACCTCTCAGCCCCAAGAATGTCCACCCTTATGTCTCATCCAGCTGTGGGTCTAGATATGGTCAATCCAGGTTGCGTCACAGCCCCTGAATGAATTTTGTAAGAATTTCTGTCTCTTTCACTGTCTTTGTTTCATGGGATTTAAAACTAATTTATTTTTATAATGGGGTTTAGCTGCTTTTCACGGCTGTGTTTATGCGGCTTTACACACACTTGACACACTTCCAGAGAGATATCAATACATAGGTTTTAAGATTCTTACTAGTCACATATGTTCTTGTGCGGTGAATAGGGGGTGTTGAGTCCAGTTCACTGAGCAAGGAGTAGGTCTTGTCTATTACATATTGGGTTTATGGAACGGTATCTGAGCTAATTTGAAACGCTTGTTTTATGCATCACACCACCTCACCATTCCCGTTAAGCAGCCATAGTGTGTTTTCTAAACGTGTGATTCTTCTCTTTTGTAATTCAGTTCAAGTGTAGCAGTTTTTACATTCCCTCTATACGTGATAGCTTATGATAAGTGTCTTTTTCTGTGTGACTTATTTCACTTAGAGTCGTCGTACCTAAATCCACTCATCATGCTGCTACTAGCCTTATGACATTGATTTCATGGCTGAGTGATATTCCATTGTACATAAGGACCGCAACTTCTTTATCCATTTTTCTCTTTCCTGGGATATTTAAGGTGTCATGAAGTGGAGGTTCTTGTCAACAGAGCAGCCCTATACTTTGGGGTGCCTGTGTCTTGCTGATTTTTAGATTTTCCAATTTATACCCCCATGAGTGTAAGTGCCCTATGCTCCCTAAGCTGTGTTTTTTCGATGTTTAAGGCCACACCGTACACTTCTCCAGAGTGGCTGCTGGCAATTTACATCCCGCCCATCAGTGTAGCAAGGCTCCCATTTCTCCATGGCCTGTCCTGCTTTTGTGGTTTTGACACTTTTTTCAGCATGGCCCTTTTGACCGATTCGAAGCGAGACTCCTTTGTAGTGCTGATTTGCCTTTCCATGTTGCTTGGTTGGCCAAAAAGGGCGTATGCGTTTTTTCCTGAATATATTCAGGAAAAAACGCATACGCCCTTTTTGGCCAAGGGCATCATTGTCCACGTTTTGCCGCTTTTCATGTGCTTTAAAGGCGATTCGAATCTACCTCCTGAAACCTGTTTCCTGCAATTCTGCCTTGCTTTCAAATCCTCTTCGTTGCCTTCCCTCAATATATTTGTGGACGAGAGTTATCATTTATAACTCTGCAGGGTTGTGAATTGCAGTGCCCATGTGCTCCATTTTTCAACTGGCTTTTTTGGGAGCTGGCCGCAGAAGCGCGGGATTGCCTCAGGCCCTATTCTGGTTCCGGGTGGCAGGCTGAGCCTGTGGTTATTTCTTCTTCCTGATCAGAAAATAGAGTGACCTGTGCCTGTCCCAACACCTAGATCTAGTCTCTCATTGGCTGCCCCTCTTCCCGTTCATCCTCAGGACAAATTGCAACCTGTACGGAACAGGAGGTTAAAGGTGCTGATTCTCCAAGTAGGGAGATTGCTAGTGAAGTAGCTGGAATGGCGAACCCGAGCACAAGGAGATGAGAAATGAGGTGCGTTTTAGAAACCTTTCAAAATCACACGGTGTACCATCTTCTGGGTTCCTCATGCAAGTTTTCGATGAAGGAAGATGCCCTTGAACCTGGAGATTTGGGACCCATGGGATGGGTACCACGCAGTATTACCTTAAAGGGTCTGCGTTGGCTCACCCAGCCTCACCAAACCTCTCAGCCCCAAGAATGTCCACCCTTATGTCTCATCCAGCTGTGGGTCTAGATATGGTCAATCCAGGTTGCGTCACAGCCCCTGAATGAATTTTGTAAGAATTTCTGTCTCTTTCACTGTCTTTGTTTCATGGGTTTTTAAAACTAATTTATTTTTATAATGGGGTTTAACTGCTTTTCACGGCTGTGTTTATGCGGCTTTACACCCACTTGACACACTTCCAGAGAGATATCAATACATAGGTTTTAAGATTCTTACTAGTCACATATATTCTTGTGCGGTGAATAGGGGGTGTTGAGTCCAGTTCACTGAGCAAGGAGTAGGTCTTGTCTATTACATATTGGGTGTATGGAACGGTATCTGAGCGAATTTGAAACCCTTGTTTTATGCATCACACCACCTCACCTTTCCCGTTAAGCAACCATAGTTTTTTTTCTAAACGTGTGACTTTGTTCTGTTTTGTATTTCAGTTCAAATGTAGCGGTTTTTACATTCCCTGTATAAGTTATAGCTTTTGATAAGTGTCTTTTTCTGTGTGACTTATTTCACTTAGAATCGTCGTACCTAAGTCCACCCATCTTGCTTCTACTAGCCTTATGACATTGATTTCACGGCTGAGTGATATTCCATTGTACATAAGGACCACAACTTATTTATCCATTTTTGTCTTTCCTGGGATGTTTAAGGTGTCATGAAGTGGAGGTTCTTGTCAACAGAGCAGCCCTAAACTTTGGGGTGCCTGTGTCTTGCTGATTTTTAGTTTTCCCAATTTATACGCCCATGAGTGGAAGTGCCCTATGCTCCCTAAGCTGTGTTTTTTCGATGTTTCAGGACACACCCTACACTTCTCCAGAGTGGCTGTTGGCAATTTACATCCCGCCCATCAGCATAGCAAGGCTGCCATTTCTCCATGGCCTGTCCTGAATTTCTGGTTTTGATACATTTTTCAGCATGGCCCTTTTGACTGATGGGAAGCGAGACTTCTTTGTAGCGCTGATTTGCCTTTCCAGGTTGCTTGGTTGGCCAAAAAGGGCGTATATGTTTTTTCATGAATATATTCAAGAAACAACGCATACACCCTTTTTGGCCAAGGGCATCATTGTCGACGTTTTGCCGCTTTTCATGTGCTTTAAAGGCGATTGGAATCTATCTCCTGAAACCTGTTTCCTGCAATTCTGACTTGCTTTCAAATCCTCTTCGTTGCCTTCCCTCAATATATTTGTGGACGAGAGTTATCATTTATAACTCTGCAGGTTTGTGAATTGCAGTGCCCATGTGCTCCATTTTTCAACTTGCTTTTTTGGAAGCTGGCCTCAAATCGCGGGATTGCCTCAGGCACTATTATGGTTTCGGGCGGCAGGCTGAGCCTGTGCTTAATTCTTCTTCCTGATGGGAAAATAGAGTGACCTGTGCCTGTCCCAATACCTACATCTAGTCTCTCATTGGTTACCCCTGTTCCCGTTCATCCTCAGGAGAAATTGCAAGCTGTACAGAAAAGGAGGTTAAGGTGCTGCATCTCCAAGTAGGGAGATTGCTAGTAAAGAAGCTGGAATGGCGAATCTGAGCACACAGAGTTGAGAAATGAGGTGCGTTTTAGAAACTTTCCCAATCACACGGTGTACCATCTTCTGGGTTTCTCATGCATGTTTTCGATGTAGGAAGATGCCCTTGAACTTGGAGATTTGGGACCCATGGGATGGGTACCACGCAGTATTACTTTAAAGTGTCTGCGTTGGCTCACCCAACCTCACCAAACCTCTCAGCCCCTACAGTGTCCACCCTTATGTCTCATCCAGCTGTGGGTCTACATATGGCCATTCCAGGTTGCGTCACAGCCCCTGAATGAATTTTGTAAGAATTTCTCTCTCTTTCACTGTCTTTGTTTTACGGGTTTCTACAAGTAATTTATTTTTATAATGGGGTTTAGCTGCTTTTCACGGCTGTGTTTATGCGGCTTTACACCCACTTGACACACTTCCAGAGAGATATCAATACATAGGTTTTAAGATTCTCACTAGTCAGATATATACTTGTGCGTTGAATAGGGGGTGTTGAGTCCAGTTCACTGAGCAAGGAGTAGGTCTTGTCTATTACATATTGTGTGTATGGAACGGTATCTGTGCTAATTTGAAACCCTTGTTTTATGCATCACCCCACCTCACCTTTCCCGTTAAGCAGCCATAGTGTGTTTTCTAAACGTGTGACTCTGTTCTCTTTTGTAATTCAGTTCAAGTGTAGCGGTTTTTACATTCCCTCTATAAGTGATAGCTTACGATAAGTGTCTTTTTCTGTGTGACTTATTTCACTTAGAGTCGTCGTACCTAAATCCACTCATCATGCTGCTACTTGCCTTATGACATTGATTTCATGTCTGAGTGATATTGCATTGTACATTGGGACCACAACTTCTTTATCCATTTTTGTCTTTCCTGGGATATTTAAGGTGTCATGAAGTGGAGGTTCTTGTCAACAGAGCAGCCCTAAACTTTGGGGTGCCTGTGTCTTGCTGATTTTTAGTTTTCCCAATTTCTACGCCCATGAGTGGACGTGCCCTATGCTCCCTAAGCTGTGTGTTTTAGATGTTTCCGGACACACCGTACACTTCTCCAGAGTGGCTGTTGGCAATTTACATCCCGCCCATCAGCGTAGCAAGGCTGCCATTTCTCCATGGCCTGTCCTGCATTTGTGGTTTTGACACTTTTTGCAGCATGACCCTTTTGACCGATGGGAAGCGAGACTTCTTTGTAGCGCTGATTTGCCTTTCCAGGTTGCTTTGTTGGCCAAAAAGGGCGTATGCGTTTTTTCCTGAATATATTCAGGAAAAAACGCATACGCCCTTTTTGGCCAAGGGCATCACTGTCGACGTTTTGCCGCTTTTCATGTGCTTTAAAGGCGATTCGAATCTACCTCCTGAAACCTGTTTCCTGCAATTCTGCCTTGCTTTCAAATCCTCTTCGTTGCCTTCCCTCAATATATTTGTGTACGAGAGTTATCATTTATAACTCTGCAGGGTTGTGAATTGCAGTGCACATGTGCTCCATTTTTCAACTGGTTTTTTGGGAGCTGGCCGCAGAAGCGCGGGATTGCCTCAGGCCCTATACTGGTTCCGGGTGGCAGGCTGAGCCTGTGGTTATTTCTTCTTCCTGATGAGAAAATAGAGTGACCTGTGCCTGTCCCAACACCTAGATCTAGTCTCTCATTGGCTGCCCCTCTTCCCGTTCATCCTCAGGACAAATTGCAACCTGTACGGAACAGGAGGTTAAAGGTGCTGATTCTCCAAGTAGGGAGATTGCTAGTGAAGTAGCTGGAATGGCAAACCCGAGCACAAGGAGATGAGAAATGAGGTGCGTTTTAGAAACCTTTCAAAATCACACGGTGTACCATCTTCTGGGTTCCTCATTCAAGTTTTCGATGTAGGAAGATGCCCTTGAACCTGGAGATTTGGGACCCATGGGATGGGTACCACGCAGTATTACCTTAAAGTGTCTGCGTTTGCTCACCCAACCTCACCAAACCTCTCAGCCCCAAGAGTGTCCACCCTTATGTCTCATCCAGCTGTGGGTCTAGATATGGTCAATCCAGGTTGCGTCACAGCCCCTGAATGAATTTTGTAAGAATTTCTCTCTCTTTCACTGTCTTTGTTTCATGCGTTTTTAAAACTAATTTATTTTTATAATGGGGTTTAGCTGCTTTTCACGGCTGTGTTTATGCGGATTTACACCCACTTGACTCACTTCCAAAGAGATATCAATACATAGGTTTTATGATTCTCACTAGTCTGATATATTCTTGTGCGGTGAATACAGGGTGTTGAGTCCAGTTCACTGAGCAAGGAGTAGGTCTTTTCTATTACATATTGGGTGTATGGTACGTTATCAGAGCTAATTTGAAACCCTTGTTTTATGCATCACCCCACCTCACCTTTCCCGTTAAGCAGCCATAGTGTGTTTTCAAAATGGGTGACTCTGTTCTGATTTGTAATTCAGTTCAAGTGTAGCGGTTTTTACATTCCCTCTATAAGTGATAGCTTTTGATATGTGTCTTTTTCTGTGTGACTTATTTCACTTAGAGTCGTCGTACCTAAATCCAATCATCATGCTGCTGCTAGCCTTATGACATTGATTTCATGGCTGAGTGATATTCCATTGTACATAAGGACCACAACTTCTTTATCCATTTTTCTCTTTCCTGGGATATTTAAGGTGTCATGAAGTGGAGGTTCTTGTCAACTGAGCAGCCCTAAACTTTGGGGTGCCTGTGTCTTGCTGATTTTTAGTTTTCCCAATTTATACGCCCATGAGTGGAAGTGCCCTATGCTCCCTAAGCTTTGTTTTTTCGATGTTTCAGGACACACCGTACACTTCTCCAGAGTGGCTGTTGGCAATTTACATCCCGCCCATCAGCGTAGCAAGGCTCCTATTTCTCCATGGCCTGTCCTGCATTTGTGGTTTTGACACTTTTTTCAGCATGGCCCTTTGGACCGATGGGAAGCGAGACTTCTTTGTAGCGCTGATTGGCCTTTCCAGGTTTCTTGGTTGGTCAAAAAGGGCGTATGCGTTTTTTCCTGAATATATTCAGGAAAAAACGCATACGCCCTTTTTGGCCAAGGGCATCATTGTCGACATTTTCCCGCTTTTCATGTGCTTTAAAGGCGATTCGAATCTACCTCCTGAAACCTGTTTCCTGCAACTCTGTCTTGCTTTCAAATCCTCTTCGTTGCCTTCCCTCAATATATTTGTGGACGAGAGTTATCATTTATAACTCTGCAGGTTTGTGAATTGCAGTGCCCATGTGCTCCATTTTTCAACTGGCTTTTTTGGGAGCTGGCCGCAGAAGCGCAGGATGGCCTCAGGCCCTATTCTGGTTCCGGGCGGCAGGCTGAGCCTGTGGTTAATTCTTCTTCCTGATGGGAAAATAGAGTGACCTGTGCCTGTCCCAACACCTAGATCTAGTCTCTCATTGGTTGCCCCTCTTCCCATTGATCCTTAGGACAAATTGCAACCTGTATGCAACAGGAGGTTAAAGGTGCTGATTCTCCAAGTAGGGAGATTTCTAGTAAAGTAGCTGGAATGGCGAACCCGAGCACAAGGAGATGACAAATGAGGTGCGTTTTAGAAACTTTCCCAATCACACGGTGTACCATCTTCTGGGTTTCTCATGCATGTTTTCGATGTAGGAAGATGCCCTTGAACCTGGAGATTGGGGACAAATGGGATGGGTACCGCGCAGTATTAATTTAAAGGGTCTGCGTTTGCTCACCCAACCACACCAAACCTCTCAGCCCCAAGAGTGTCCACCCTTATGTCTCATCCAGCTGTGGGTCTAGATATGGTCAATCCAGGTTGCGTCAAAGCCCCTGAATGAATTTTGTAAGAATTTCTCTCGCTTTCACTGTCTTTGTTTCATGGGTTTTTAAAACTAATTTTTTTTTATAATGGGGTTTAGCTGCTTTTCACGGCTGTGTTTATGCGGCTTTACACCCACTTGACTCACTTCCAGAGAGATATCAATACATAAGTTTTAAGATTCTCACTAGTCAGATATATTCTTGTGTGGTGAATAGGGGGTGTTGAGTCCAGTTCACTGAGCAAGGAGTAGGTCTTGTCTATTACATATTGGGTGTATGGAACGGTATCTGAGCTAATTTGAAACCCTTGTTTTATGCATCACCCCACCTCACCTTTCCCGTTAAGCAGCCATAGTGTGTTTTCTAAATGTGTGACTCTGTTGTGATTTGTAATTCAGTTCAATTGTAGCGGTTTTTACATTCCCTTTATAAGTGATAGTTTTTGATAAGTGTCTTTTTCTGTGTGACTTATTTCTCTTAGAGTCGTCGTACCTAAATCCACTCATCATGCTGCTACTAGCCTTATGACATTGATTTCATGGCTGAGTGATATTCCATTGTACATAAGGACCACAATTTCTTTATCCATTTTTCTCCTTCCTGGGATATTTAATGTTTCGTGAAGTGAAGGTTCTTGTCAACAGAGCAGCCCTAAACTTTGGGGTGCCTGAGTCTTGCTGATTTTTAGTTTTCCCAATTTATACGCCCATGAGTGGAAGTGCCCTATGCTCCATAAACTTTGTTTTTTCGATGTTTCAGGCCACACCGTACACTTCTCCAGAGTGGCTGTTGGCAATTTACATCCCGCCCATCAGCGTGGCAAGGCTCCCATTTCTCCATGGCCTGTCCTGCATTTGTGGTTTTGACACTTTTTTCAGCATGGCCCTTTTGACCCATGGGAAGCGAGACTACTTTGTAGCGCTGATTTACCTTTCCAGGTTGCTTGGTTGGCCAAAAAGGGCGTATGCGTTTTTTCCTGAATATATTCAGGAAAAAACGCATACGCCCTTTTTGGCCAAGTGCATCATTTTCCATGTTTTGCCGCTTTTCATGTGCTTGAAAGGCGATTCGTATCTACCTCCTGTAATCTGTGTTTTGCAGTTCTGCCTTTCTTTCAAATCCTCTTCGTTGCCTTCCCTCAATATATTTGTGGAGGAGAGTTATCATTTATAACTCAGCGGGTTTGTGAATTGCAGTGCCCATGTGCTCCATTTTTCAACTGGCTTTTTTCGGAGCTGGCCGCAGAAGCGCGGGATTGCCTCAGGCACTATTCTGGTTCCCAGCGGCAGGCTGAGCCTCTGCTTAATTCTTCTTCCTGATGGGAAAATAGAGTGACCTGTGCCTGTCCCAACACCTAGATCTAGTCTCTCATTGGTTGCCCCTCTTCCCGTTCAACCTCAGGACAAATTGCAACCTGTAGAGAAGAGGAGGTTAAAGGTGCTGATTCCCCAAGTAGGGAGATTGCTAGTAAAGCGGCTGGAAAGGCGAACCCGAGCACAAGGAGATGAGAAATGAGGTGCGTTTCAGAAGCCTTTCCCGTTCAGACGGTGTACCATCTTCTGGGTTTCTCATGCATGTTTTCGATGTAGGAAGATGCCCTTGAACCTGGAGATTTGGGAGCCATGGGATTGGTAACATGCAGTATTACTTTAAAGGGTCTGCGTTTGCTCACCCAACCTCACCCAAAGTCTCAGCCCCAAGAGTGCCCACCTTTATGTCTCAATCACCTGTGGGTCTAGATATGGTCAATCCAGGTTGCATCACAGCCCCTGCACGAATTTTGTAAGAATTTCTCTCTCTTTCACTGTCTTTGTTTCATGGGTTTTTAAAGGTAATTTATTTTTAAAATGGGGTTTCGCTGCTTTTCACGGCTGTGTTTATGCCGCTTTACACTCACTTGACTCTCTTCCAGAGAGAGATCAATACATAGGTTTTCAGATTCTTACTAGTCAGATATATTCTTGTGCGGTGAATCGGGGGTGTTGAGTCCAGTTCACTGAGCAAGGAGTAGGTCTTGTCTATTACATATTTGGTTTATGGAACGGTATCTGAGCTAATTTGAAACCCTTGTTTTATGCATCACCCCACCTCACCTTTCGCGTTAAGCAGCCATAGTGTGTTTTCAAAATGTGTGACTCTGTTCTGTTTTGTAATTCATTTCAAGGGTATCGGTTTTTACATTCCCTCTCTAAGTGATATCTTATGATAAGTGTGTTTTTCTGTGTGACTTATTTCACTTAGAATCGTCGTACCTAAATCCACTCATCATGCTGCTACTAGCCTTAGGACATTGATTTCATGGCTGAATGATATTCCATTGTACATAAGGACCACAACTTCTTTACCATTTTTTTCATCCCTGGGATATTTAAGATGTACACAAGTGGAGGTTCTTGTAACCAGAGCAGCCCTTTAACTTTGGGGTGCCTGTGTCTTTTTGATTTTTATTTTTCCAATTTATACGCCCATGAATGGATTTGCCCCTTTCTCTCTAGCTGTGTTTTTTAGATGTTTTAGGAAATACCATACCCTTCTCCAGAGTCGCCATTGGCAATTTGCATCCCGACCATCAGTGTAACAATGCTCCCTTTCCTCCCTGGCCTCTCCAGTATTTTTTTTTACACTTTTTTAGGAAGGCGCTTTTGACCGATGGGAAGTGAGACTTCTTTGTAGTGCTGAATTTCATTTCCGGCTTGCTTGGTTGGCCAAAGCGGGCCTATGCGTTTTTTCCTGAATTTATTCAGAAAAAAACACATATGCTCTTTTTGGCCATGTGCATCGTTGTCGACGTTTGGCCGCTTTTCATGTGCTTTAGGGGCTATTCGAATCTAACTCCTGAAATCTGTTTCCTGCAATTCTGCCTTCCTTTCCAATCCTGTTCATTGCCTTCCCTCAATATAGTTTTGGACGATAGTTATAATTTATAACTCTGCAGGTTTGTGAATTGCAGTGCCCCTGAGCTCCATTTTTCAACTCGCTTTTTTGGGAGCTGTCCGCAGAACCGCTGGTTTGCTTCTGGCCCTACTCTAGTTCCCGGTGGCAGGCTAAGCCTTTGCTTAATTCTTCTTCCTGATTGGAAAGTATAGTGACATGTTCCTGTCCGAACATCTAGGGCTTGGCTCTCCTTGTTTCTCCTCCTTCCCCTTCTTCCTTTGGAAAAATTCCAAATTTTGTGCAACTGGATGTTGAAGGTGCTGACATCCTCAAGTGGGGAGATTTTAAGGAAAAAGGCTGGAGGGGTGAACCCAACAACCAGGAAATTAGGAGTTTTGTGCCTTTTCCAAAATCTCCCTGATCCAACCGTGTTCCATCTTCTGGGTGTCACAGGCATGTTTTAGCTGTAGGAAAGGTCCCGTGTATGTAAGGAGAACACCAGGGATTTTTCCAAATCAGTGTCTCCCCGAACTCCAATCTGGGGAACGTTTAAGCTACTGGTACATGTGTGTTCATTAAGGGACTTGGGCCTTAGTCAGAGTCCGAACTTTAGATGATTGAAGTCTTCAGGTTCAGAAACGCTCACCATCGGCCTCCTTTAGTTTCCATTTTATCTGTAGTTGATAGATGATTTCGATATAGATATCTATTGTTTTTCAGATTATTTCCCCTTAGGGGTCATTACAAAATATTGAGTATAGTTCCCTGTGTTATACAGTAGTTCCTTGTTGATGATATATTTTATACATAGCAGTGTGTATATGTTAATCTGAAACTGTTAATTTATCCCTCCTCCCACCTTTCCCCTTTGGTAATAAAAAAATATAAGATTTTATACTTCTCAGAAATCTAGGAGCTGAAAGAGAGGTATCATTTTCAATGGAAAATCATTCAAAACAAGGTTGAAACTTCAACCAAGATTATTAGATGTCCATCCTTGGAAAGAAATCACTGCATTTCTCTACTGTTGACCTGACAAATAAGACAAACCCCTCCACTGAACTTGCTTATAATAAAGTGATGGAAATATCAAATGGAAGTGTTAGAAACATCTTATTTTACACGAGCCTTATACACTGCTCTATGTTAATTACAGTTTGGCTCACACATCTGTTCTTTGAAGTTACAATGTTCTCAAATTCTGTTACTGATACTGCAGAGTGGGTCCCAACAAGGGTCTCCCTGCCCAGTGTCATTGGAGCCAACAGATCGAGACTGACTTTGGTTCAGAAGCAAAGGAAAACTTTATATTTTGATCAGAGAATGGAGAGGTGAGAGTGTGTGCTCCCTTGCGGGTTGTGGGCCGGGCTGCTGTGTAGAGATCCTGGCAGCGTCAGCGGGAGGGAGGGGTAGAGCTCTCGAGGGCCGGGTTGGCTGGAGCTCAGGCTCTATGTCGCAGAGTCTGCACGGGGCCCCACGAGCTGAGGTGTCGGCCCAGCCATTTTGCACTAGGAAATCGGGTCTGAAGTGTCGGGTGTGGGACCTCTGCATGTGGAAACCTAGGAGCAAGTGAAATTAGACAAAGCACAAAGGAAAAAATGGTTAGACTTTATTTTATTGCCCAGATTCTATTTTCATCTCCCAGGAATTTTTCGTGGGCTTTGCCAGTGACAAAGCCCTCCTCTGCCTTTTGTCCCATTCCTCATTCTTGGGGTGCTGAGGGTGCAGACACCTCTCCTGTAAATGCTTCGTGCTGAGTTGGGTGTCCTCATACCCGGGGCAAGGGGGAGGACTTCTCCCAAGCAGCCTCCATGTGAGGTTGATTGTCCCCAGGCCTCCTCCCTCACTGCTCGTCTGCCTGAGCACCAGCATTGGAAGTTTTATAGATTCTAATGATCTTTAAGGGTCCAGGAAAGAGATGTGCAGAGACGCTGGGGGGGGGGGTGGGCCGTTTTACCCTGCTCCACATTGGTTCGGCCCCCTTAGGCTGACGGTTTCTGCCAGCCTAGATGCTCTGACCAGTAGTCTGCGCTTTCTTCAGTTAGGCCACTGAGTTAACGTACAAACAGCACCAGGTGTCAGAGCCCTGCTTGCTCAACTCCCAGACAGTCCAGGGCCAGTGGTGATCCAGGACCATGATGGCCACTCAGTCAACGGCCTTTTGAAGTAGCCAGGAGTACAGCCGGTCTCATTGGCCGCCGTCACCGCGGTGTCTGTAGGCTTTTCTATGGTGGCAGCGTTATTTACGGTTCCCCTACCAAGTTTATTAGCTCCGCTCTGGGTGCAGTAAGTCCTGTAAGCAATAGTCTGCTCTTTTGGGGCACACTCTTGTTGTTTTCTGAGAGAAGCTCCAGGTCAAGTGATGGTCACACGAGTCGTCATGGGGGCCCATTGCCCCAGGTTGTCTCTCTGGAGGTGGGGGTTGGAGGGCCTCCTCACTCGAGGTCATTGTGCCCACGGAGCAATCCCTGCAACTTCAGGGCATGGTGGGTGGTTAGGATCACCAAGTGGCGTCCTTTTCCCTTAGGAGGGAGATGGCCTTGTGGGCTGCTGATTTCCAGGTTTTTAGATACCCCCAGTATCCTGGTCGGATGGGGTGGCTGGCCAATGCCTGGAGGGCATTCTTGCATTGTTCCATTTCAAGTGGTCCCAGTTTTTGCACTAATACTCCAAGGGTGATTCGCCTTGGACCAGGAATGTAAAGGTCAAAGGGTTTAGCTAACTTAGGGAGGTCCAGGGCACGGGTCTGAACTGACTGCTCTTTCCATTCTTGAAAGGCCGCTTCTGGATTCTATTCAAAAGGATCATCATCTTTTCCTTTCAGTGTTTCATATAGAGGCCCAGCTATTAGACTGTAGTTAGGGATTCAGATGCAGCAAACCCCGGTCTCCCCAGGAACCCCTAAGCTGTCTTCTAGTTTCAGGAAGGGTGAGGCTGCAAATGGCTTCTTCCCTTTCCTGGGGTGGGCTTCTCCGACCTTCTGAGCGAATGAAGCCCAGGAAGGTCACCTTAGTTTGTGATATTTGAGCCTTTTTCTTGGACACCTTCTATCTTTTATTGGCTAGGTAGTTCAGAGGCCTCCTTAGTCGGGCTGGTGATCAGAATGTCATCTGCATATTGAAGGAGGGTTCCCTTCTCCAGAGGTAGATCTTTTAGGTCTTTAGCTAACGTTTCCACAAAGATGGTGTGGGAATTTTTGAACCCCTGGGGCAGGACGGCCCAGCAGTATTGTTTTTGTTGTATGTTGAGTCCTGCCACTCACAGCCAAAATTTCTTGTGACTCTGGGACGAATGGAATACAGAAGAAGGCATCATTGAAGTCTAATACAGAATACCATGTCCTGGTGGATGGTAGAATGACCAGCAGGGTGTAGGAATTAGGAACTACTAGATGTATATCCTCTGTGGCTTCACTGACTGTCCTGGCGTCCTCTACCAGGTCCCCAGCAGCCCATGGGGCTCTGGTGGTCAGGCCCCTCCCAGGATATGGAGCTCACCTGGGCAGGTACCCAGCAGCCCACGGGGCTCTGGTGGTTAGGCCCCTCCCAGGATATGGAGCTCACCTGGGCAGGTACCCAGCAGCCCATGGGGCCATCATGGTCAGGCCCCTCCCAGGATATGGAGCTCACCTGGGCAGGTACCCAGCAGCCCACGGGGCTCTCGTGGGCAGGCCCCTCCCTGGATATGGAGCTCCCGTGGACAGGTACCCCGACAGGGCTGGGCACACAGGAACTGTGCACATAGCCCTCATTGCAGAGCACCCCCAGCACACCTGTCACTCAGAGCTGACACAGAGCACCTCAGAGCAGAGCTTGAACTAATAAACAGCAGCTCCAACAGGTCTGTGACCCTAGGCTTCACTCTGTGCGACCTCCCTCTGCCTGGTCTTCCAGGGGCTTCCACAGCAGCCGGGGCACCAGGCCTCTGTCTCCACCCACCACCCCTCCTCTCCCTGACTCCTGGGTTCCTCTCATTAGCAGAGGGTCTTCTTGAAGTTGTCTCCCACTCATGGACCAGATAAAATGATTAGAAAACAAGCCAGGGCTGCCGCCCCTTATCTATCCTGACTCTCGGGACCCTACACCTGTTCCTTGGATCTGGCCGGTGCAGCAAGGCCCATTTTCTGCAAATCTGAGCCCCTGAGGGGCGAGGACTGGCTGACCTGGGCAGCCTGACCCGGCCGGCCAGCCCTTCCCAGGTGTGCCTGGGTTGAGGTCAATATAAACACCCCTCCAGGCAGCAAAAGCCTCTGCAGCTGTGCCTGACGCCATATTCTCTGCCCCGTCAGCAGTCTCGGGGTTGGGCTGGTGGGAGGCAGTAGGGCCCACGGCTCTATGAGTGGCCCGTTGTGACTGGGGCTCTACTGGACTTTCTGCAGGAGTTGCCGGGCTGCCACCTGCTAAAGAAGAGGATGTGTCACCCATACTTGCTGCTGGAATTTCTCCCCGGGCAGAGGTAAGGAAGGAAAAAAGCAGTGGGGGCCGGGACAGGAGGGGTACCTCAGGCAGGGAAATGGAAAGTTTCCAGACGAGCGCCCGGGGCCAGGACCATCCTGGCTGGCCTGCAGGCACCAAGTCGGCCTGCGTGCTGTCGCTGGTGTGACTCCAAGCCCCTTCCTCTAGTTTTTAGTCTTTGCACACATTCAGGTGTTTTACCTGGGAACGGTGGGAAAAGTTCAGCAGCAGCTGGCCTGGGGCTCAGCTCACGTTTAGTCAGAGACGCCTCCTCACGGTCCCCCAGCTTTGCAATGAGGACGCTCCTTGTGTGGGGGCTGCTGGCTGCATGGGAGATGATTCCCCACCTGTGACCAACTTAAGAATTGTTTACCACTGGAGCAAGTGCGCTGATAGGGTTTTCCTCTGTATGACCAGTGGGTTCAGTTTTTTTTTTTCTTTTTTGGTTCAAGGTAAGTTTTATTCCTCTTTTTGTATTTATGGATATAAGCATGGAAATAATTCATTCATATAAATACGTCTATGGGAAGGACAGAACTTTTTTTTTTCTGTTTTATTTTCTTAAGTATTATTTATTTTTTAATTTTTGAATTTATTTTATTCATTTTTTATACAGCAGGCTCTTATTGGTTATCTATTTTATACATATAAGTGTATATATGTCAATCCCAGGGTCGCAATTCATCCCACCACCACCACCCTGCCACTTTCCCCCCTTGGTGTCCATACATTTGTTCTCTACATCTGTGTCTCTATTTCTGCCTTGCAAACCAGTTCATCTTTACCATTTTTCTAGGTTCTACATGTATGCGTTAATATACGATATTTGTTTTTCTCTTTCTGACTTACTTCACTCTGTATGACAGTCTCTAGATCTATCCACGTCTCTACAAATGACCCAATTTCATTCCTTTTTATGGCTGAGTAATATTCCATTTTATATATGTAGCACATCTTTTCCGTTCGTCTGTCTATGGGCATTTAGGTTGCTTCCATGACCTGGCTATTGTAAATAGTGCTGCAATGAATATTGTGGTGAATATGTCTTTTTGAATTATGGTTTTCTCTGGGTATATGGCCAGTAGTGGGATTGCTGGGTCATATGGTAATTCTATTTTTAGTTTTTTAAGGAACCTCCATACTGTTCTCCATAGTGACTGTATCAATTTACATTCCCACAAATAGTGTAAGAGGGTTCCCTTTTCTCCACACCCTCTCCAGCATTTGTTGTTTGTAGATTTTCTGATGATGCCCATTCTAACTCGTGTGAGGTGATACCTCATTGTAGTTTTGGTTTATATTTCTCTAATAATTAGTGATGTTGAGTAGCTTTTCATGTGTTTCTTGGTCATCTGTATGTCTTCTTGGGACAAATGTCTATTTACGTCATCTGCCCATTTTTGGATTGGTTTGTTTGTTTTTTTACTGTTGAGCTGCATGAGCTGTTTATATACATTGGAGATTAATCCTTTGTCCATTGATTCGTTTGCAAATATTTTCTCCCATTCTGAGGGTTGTCTTTTCGTCTTGTTTGTAGTTTCCTTTGCTTTGCAAAAGCTTTTAGGTTTCATTTGCTCCCCCTTTTTTTTTTTTTTTTTTTTTATTTCATTACTCTAGGAGGTGGATCAAAAAATATCTTGCTGTGATTTATGTCAAAGAGTATTCTTCCTATGTTTTCCTCTAAGAGTTTTATAGTGTCCGGTCTTACATTTCGGTCTCTAATCCATTTGGAGTTTATTTTTTGTGTATGGTGTTAGGGAGTGTTCTAATTTCATTCTTTTACATGTAGCTGTCCATTTTTCCCAGCACCACTTATTGAAGAGACTGTCTTTT